>NC_086454.1:129012667-129337667 GCF_028390025.1 Pseudophryne corroboree | reverse complement strand
GTCTAAAACATATTTGTTGCATTTTATTGGGCTGATTCTGTTCATGCTGATAGTTCCAACAAGTTTTTCACTATTATTATGAAACTATGGTAAGAGCTTTCCAATAATTTAACTTTAATGATAGCACAAAAACACACACATTAGGAGGTTTTTAATACTTCTCACCCTGTTGTACACCTGTTCTGTTTCTGCTGACAGGCATGGTATTATCATTTCAGCTCACTACAGGACACTCTTACACAAAGTTGGAGAGCCATTAAAAATATGTCCAACTTTTTCAATATTTTCTATATAATTCAATTCAAGCAAAGACAGCTAATTTTTGCATTTATTTGATTTTCTGAAAAAGTTATATACTACATGCCTCAATCAAGGATATTGCAAATTTGTAGAATTTTTTTGTGAAAAGTCTACATTGGGACAAAAAGCGACAATAAAATGATAACAGAGATTTGAAATTTGCAGAAGATTTTTTTCCATCACTAAGCAGAATGAACATACATGGTGCTGAAGGCAAGGCTCCATAGCTCAGGTGTTAGAGCACTGGTCTTGTAAACCAGGGGTTGTGAGTTCAAATCTCACTGGGGCCTAGTGCTACTTTCTTGTTACTGCTGCTAAAATATAAATTGCAGCTCCCAATGTTGAAATAGTCTGCTCAAGAGCTTTAAGTGAGGAGAACCATTTCAATTTGGTCACACATTAGGATATTCAATTTGTACACAGAGTTATGATGTTCAGTCTAATCTGCAAATTGGTTCCAAGAGCATGTCTTAAAATTATTTTATTGTACTGATTCTGTTCATGCTGATAATCCCATCATAATTTTTCAGTATCATTACAAACTGTAGAAAGAGCTTTTCCATAATTAAACTTTAAAGATAGCAACAATGGTATATACATTGTATTAATCTGTATTGTACCGTGCAGGAATCAACTTCATCAGTTGATCCAGAAGAGTTTTGAATTGACAACTGTAGGTGCCAGAAGGCTTTTTTGGTCATGTAAGCATATATAAAGTACAAATGCAAGCATACTCAAGGTAATGACCACTATTGATCACAAATATCTCAATATAAAGACATTCTGTCATATCATTTTGAAGGCATTCCAGACTAAGGAGCACAAGGTTTGTGAGGCATGGAAAACATGACCAACATTTCCTCAATTTTATATATACACCTATTCAACATACAACAGCAAACTGAAAGTTTCTTTAAATTGTTTAATAGGTTATTAACTGCATGTCCCAAGCAGGCATTTCAGCAGTGGTCATTTGTTAAAAGTGTATATTTGGAGAATGAGCTACAACTAATAATATCCAATAAGATTACTGAAATTTGAAGAAAACTCTTTTCCACCATAATTTAGACCCCGTATTGGTCTCAGTTCTGGCTACTTATGTGGCTCCATCTCTCAGGGGTTAGAGCACTGGTCTCGTAAACCAGGGGTCATGAGGTCCAATCTCACTGGGACCTAGTGTTTCCCAATGTTAAAATAGTCTATGCAATATCTTTAAGTGAGGAGAACCATTTCAATTTGGTCACACATTTGGATATTCAATTTGTACACAGAGTTATGATGTTCAGTCTAATCTGCTGATTGGTTACAAGAGCATGTCTAAAACATATTTGTTGCATTTTATTGGGCTGATTCTGTTCATGCTGATAGTTCCAACAAGTTTTTCACTATTATTATGAAACTATGGTAAGAGCTTTCCAATAATTTAACTTTAATGATAGCACAAAAACACACACACATTAGGAGGTTTTTAATACTTCTCACCCTGTTGTACACCTGTTCTGTTTCTGCTGACAGGCATGGTATTATCATTTCAGCTCACTACAGGACACTCTAACACAAAGTTGGAGAGCCATTAAAAATATGTCCAACTTTTTCAATATTTTCTATATAATTCAATTCAAGCAAAGACAGCTAATTTTTGCATTTATTTGATTTTCTGAAAAAGTTATATACTACATGCCTCAATCAAGGATATTGCAAATTTGTAGAATTTTTTTGTGAAAGGTCTACATTGGGAAAAAAAGCGACAATAAAATGATAACAGAGATTTGAAATTTGCAGAAGATTTTTTTCCATCACTAAGCAGAATGAACAAACATGGTGCTGAAGGCAAGGCTCCATAGCTCAGGGGTTAGAGCACTGGTCTTGTTCAAATCTCACTGGGGCCTAGTGCTACTTTCTTGTTACTGCTGCTAAAATATAAATTGCAGCTCCCAATGTTGAAATAGTCTGCTCAAGAGCTTTAAGTGAGGAGAACCATTTCAATTTGGTCACACATTTGGATATTCAATTTGTACACAGAGTTATGATGTTCAGTCTAATCTGCAAACTGGTTCCAAGAGCATGTCTTAAAATTATTTTATTGTACTGATTCTGTTCATGCTGATAATCCCATCATAATTTTTCAGTATCATTACAAACTGTAGAAAGAGCTTTTCCATAATTAAACTTTAAAGATAGCAACAATGGTATATACATTGTATTAATCTGTATTGTACCGTGCAGGAATCAACTTCATCAGTTGATCCAGAAGAGTTTTGAATTGACAACTGTAGCTGCCAGAAGGCTTTTTTGGTCATGTAAGCATATATAAAGTACAAATGCAAGCATACTCAAGGTAATGACCACTATTGGTCACAAATATCTCAATATAAAGACATTCTGTCATATCATTTTGAAGGCATTCCAGACTAAGGAGCACAAGGTTTGTGAGGCATGGAAAACATGACCAACATTTCCTCAATTTTATATATACACCTATTCAACATACAACAGCAAACTGAAAGTTTCTTTAAATTGTTTAATAGGTTATTAACTGCATGTCCCAAGCAGGCATTTCAGCAGTGGTCATTTTTTAAAAGTGTATATTTGGAGAATGAGCTACAACTAATAATATCCAATAAGATTACTGAAATTTGAAGAAAACTCTTTTCCACCATAATTCAGACCCCGTATTGGTCACAGTTCTGGCTACTTATGTGGCTCCATCTCTCAGGGGTTAGAGCACTGGTCTCGTAAACCAGGGGTCATGAGGTCCAATTTCACTGGGACCTAGTGTTTCCCAATGTTAAAATAGTCTATGCAATATCTTTAAGTGAGGAGAACCATTTCAATTTGGTCACACATTTGGATATTCAATTTGTACACAGAGTTATGATGTTCAGTCTAATCTGCTGATTGGTTACAAGAGCATGTCTAAAACATATTTGTTGCATTTTATTGGGCTGATTCTGTTCATGCTGATAGTTCCAACAAGTTTTTCACTATTATTATGAAACTATGGTAAGAGCTTTCCAATAATTTAACTTTAATGATAGCACAAAAACACACACATTAGGAGGTTTTTAATACTTCTCACCCTGTTGTACACCTGTTCTGTTTCTGCTGACAGGCATGGTATTATCATTTCAGCTCACTACAGGACACTCTTACACAAAGTTGGAGAGCCATTAAAAATATGTCCAACTTTTTCAATATTTTCTATATAATTCAATTCAAGCAAAGACAGCTAATTTTTGCATTTATTTGATTTTCTGAAAAAGTTATATACTACATGCCTCAATCAAGGATATTGCAAATTTGTAGAATTTTTTTGTGAAAAGTCTACATTGGGACAAAAAGCGACAATAAAATGATAACAGAGATTTGAAATTTGCAGAAGATTTTTTTCCATCACTAAGCAGAATGAACATACATGGTGCTGAAGGCAAGGCTCCATATCTCAGGGGTTAGAGCACTGGTCTTGTAAACCAGGGGTCGTGAGTTCAAATCTCACTGGGGCCTAGTGCTACTTTCTTGTTACTGCTGCTAAAATATAAATTGCAGCTCCCAATGTTGAAATAGTCTGCTCAAGAGCTTTAAGTGAGGAGAACCATTTCAATTTGGTCACACATTTGGATATTCAATTTGTACACAGAGTTATGATGTTCAGTCTAATCTGCAAATTGGTTCCAAGAGCATGTCTTAAAATTATTTTATTGTACTGATTCTGTTCATGCTGATAATCCCATCATAATTTTTCAGTATCATTACAAACTGTAGAAAGAGCTTTTCCATAATTAAACTTTAAAGATAGCAACAATGGTATATACATTGTATTAATCTGTATTGTACCGTGCAGGAATCAACTTCATCAGTTGATCCAGAAGAGTTTTGAATTGACAACTGTAGGTGCCAGAAGGCTTTTTTGGTCATGTAAGCATATATAAAGTACAAATGCAAGCATACTCAAGGTAATGACCACTATTGATCACAAATATCTCAATATAAAGACATTCTGTCATATCATTTTGAAGGCATTCCAGACTAAGGAGCACAAGGTTTGTGAGGCATGGAAAACATGACCAACATTTCCTCAATTTTATATATACACCTATTCAACATACAACAGCAAACTGAAAGTTTCTTTAAATTGTTTAATAGGTTATTAACTGCATGTCCCAAGCAGGCATTTCAGCAGTGGTCATTTGTTAAAAGTGTATATTTGGAGAATGAGCTACAACTAATAATATCCAATAAGATTACTGAAATTTGAAGAAAACTCTTTTCCACCATAATTCAGACCCCGTATTGGTCACAGTTCTGGCTACTTATGTGGCTCCATCTCTCAGGGGTTAGAGCACTGGTCTCGTAAACCAGGGGTCATGAGGTCCAATTTCACTGGGACCTAGTGTTTCCCAATGTTAAAATAGTCTATGCAATATCTTTAAGTGAGGAGAACCATTTCAATTTGGTCACACATTTGGATATTCAATTTGTACACAGAGTTATGATGTTCAGTCTAATCTGCTGATTGGTTACAAGAGCATGTCTAAAACATATTTGTTGCATTTTATTGGGCTGATTCTGTTCATGCTGATAGTTCCAACAAGTTTTTCACTATTATTATGAAACTATGGTAAGAGCTTTCCAATAATTTAACTTTAATGATAGCACAAAAACACACACATTAGGAGGTTTTTAATACTTCTCACCCTGTTGTACACCTGTTCTGTATCTGCTGACAGGCATGGTATTATCATTTCAGCTCACTACAGGACACTCTTACACAAAGTTGGAGAGCCATTAAAAATATGTCCAACTTTTTCAATATTTTCTATATAATTCAATTCAAGCAAAGACAGCTAATTTTTGCATTTATTTGATTTTCTGAAAAAGTTATATACTACATGCCTCAATCAAGGATATTGCAAATTTGTAGAATTTTTTTGTGAAAAGTCTACATTGGGACAAAAAGCGACAATAAAATGATAACAGAGATTTGAAATTTGCAGAAGATTTTTTTCCATCACTAAGCAGAATGAACATACATGGTGCTGAAGGCAAGGCTCCATAGCTCAGGTGTTAGAGCACTGGTCTTGTAAACCAGGGGTTGTGAGTTCAAATCTCACTGGGGCCTAGTGCTACTTTCTTGTTACTGCTGCTAAAATATAAATTGCAGCTCCCAATGTTGAAATAGTCTGCTCAAGAGCTTTAAGTGAGGAGAACCATTTCAATTTGGTCACACATTAGGATATTCAATTTGTACACAGAGTTATGATGTTCAGTCTAATCTGCAAATTGGTTCCAAGAGCATGTCTTAAAATTATTTTATTGTACTGATTCTGTTCATGCTGATAATCCCATCATAATTTTTCAGTATCATTACAAACTGTAGAAAGAGCTTTTCCATAATTAAACTTTAAAGATAGCAACAATGGTATATACATTGTATTAATCTGTATTGTACCGTGCAGGAATCAACTTCATCAGTTGATCCAGAAGAGTTTTGAATTGACAACTGTAGGTGCCAGAAGGCTTTTTTGGTCATGTAAGCATATATAAAGTACAAATGCAAGCATACTCAAGGTAATGACCACTATTGATCACAAATATCTCAATATAAAGACATTCTGTCATATCATTTTGAAGGCATTCCAGACTAAGGAGCACAAGGTTTGTGAGGCATGGAAAACATGACCAACATTTCCTCAATTTTATATATACACCTATTCAACATACAACAGCAAACTGAAAGTTTCTTTAAATTGTTTAATAGGTTATTAACTGCATGTCCCAAGCAGGCATTTCAGCAGTGGTCATTTGTTAAAAGTGTATATTTGGAGAATGAGCTACAACTAATAATATCCAATAAGATTGCTAAAATTTGAAGAAAACTCTTTTCCACCATAATTTAGACCCCGTATTGGTCTCAGTTCTGGCTACTTATGTGGCTCCATCTCTCAGGGGTTAGAGCACTGGTCTCGTAAACCAGGGGTCATGAGGTCCAATCTCACTGGGACCTAGTGTTTCCCAATGTTAAAATAGTCTATGCAATATCTTTAAGTGAGGAGAACCATTTCAATTTGGTCACACATTTGGATATTCAATTTGTACACAGAGTTATGATGTTCAGTCTAATCTGCTGATTGGTTACAAGAGCATGTCTAAAACATATTTGTTGCATTTTATTGGGCTGATTCTGTTCATGCTGATAGTTCCAACAAGTTTTTCACTATTATTATGAAACTATGGTAAGAGCTTTCCAATAATTTAACTTTAATGATAGCACAAAAACACACACATTAGGAGGTTTTTAATACTTCTCACCCTGTTGTACACCTGTTCTGTTTCTGCTGACAGGCATGGTATTATCATTTCAGCTCACTACAGGACACTCTAACACAAAGTTGGAGAGCCATTAAAAATATGTCCAACTTTTTCAATATTTTCTATATAATTCAATTCAAGCAAAGACAGCTAATTTTTGTATTTATTTGATTTTCTGAAAAAGTTATATACTACATGCCTCAATCAAGGATATTGCAAATTTGTAGAATTTTTGTGTGAAAAGTCTACATTGGGACAAAAAGCGACAATAAAATGATAACAGAGATTTGAAATTTGCAGAAGATTTTTTTCCATCACTAAGCAGAATGAACATAAATAATGCTGATGGCAAGGCTCCATAGCTCAGTGGGCACTGGTCTTGTAAACCAGGGGTTGTGAGTTCAAATCTCACTGGGGCCTAGTGCTACTTTCTTGTTACTGCTGCTAAAATATAAATTGCAGCTCCCAATGTTGAAATAGTCTGCTCAAGAGCTTTAAGTGAGGAGAACCATTTCAATTTGGTCACACATTTGGATATTCAATTTGTACACAGAATTATGATGTTCAGTCTAATCTGCAAACTGGTTCCAAGAGCATGTCTTAAAATTATTTTATTGTACTGATTCTGTTCATGCTGATAATCCCATCATAATTTTTCAGTATCATTACAAACTGTAGAAAGAGCTTTTCCATAATTAAACTTTAAAGATAGCAACAATGGTATATACATTGTATTAATCTGTATTGTACCGTGCAGGAATCAACTTCATCAGTTGATCCAGAAGAGTTTTGAATTGACAACTGTAGCTGCCAGAAGGCTTTTTTGGTCATGTAAGCATATATAAAGTACAAATGCAAGCATACTCAAGGTAATGACCACTATTGGTCACAAATATCTCAATATAAAGACATTCTGTCATATCATTTTGAAGGCATTCCAGACTAAGGAGCACAAGGTTTGTGAGGCATGGAAAACATGACCAACATTTCCTCAATTTTATATATACACCTATTCAACATACAACAGCAAACTGAAAGTTTCTTTAAATTGTTTAATAGGTTATTAACTGCATGTCCCAAGCAGGCATTTCAGCAGTGGTCATTTGTTAAAAGTGTATATTTGGAGAATGAGCTACAACTAATAATATCCAATAAGATTACTGAAATTTGAAGAAAACTCTTTTCCACCATAATTCAGACCCCGTATTGGTCACAGTTCTGGCTACTTATGTGGCTCCATCTCTCAGGGGTTAGAGCACTGGTCTCGTAAACCAGGGGTCATGAGGTCCAATTTCACTGGGACCTAGTGTTTCCCAATGTTAAAATAGTCTATGCAATATCTTTAAGTGAGGAGAACCATTTCAATTTGGTCACACATTTGGATATTCAATTTGTACACAGAGTTATGATGTTCAGTCTAATCTGCTGATTGGTTACAAGAGCATGTCTAAAACATATTTGTTGCATTTTATTGGGCTGATTCTGTTCATGCTGATAGTTCCAACAAGTTTTTCACTATTATTATGAAACTATGGTAAGAGCTTTCCAATAATTTAACTTTAATGATAGCACAAAAACACACACATTAGGAGGTTTTTAATACTTCTCACCCTGTTGTACGGCTGTTCTGTTTCTGCTGACAGGCATGGTATTATCATTTCAGCTCACTACAGGACACTCTAACACAAAGTTGGAGAGCCATTAAAAATATGTCCAACTTTTTCAATATTTTCTATATAATTCAATTCAAGCAAAGACAGCTAATTTCTGCATTTATTTGATTTTCTGAAAAAGTTATATACTACATGCCTCAATCAAGGATATTGCAAATTTGTAGAATTTTTGTGTGAAAAGTCTACATTGGGACAAAAAGCGACAATAAAATGATAACAGAGATTTGAAATTTGCAGAAGATTTTTTTCCATCACTAAGCAGAATGAACATAAATAATGCTGATGGCAAGGCTCCATAGCTCAGTGGGCACTGGTCTTGTAAACCAGGGGTCGTGAGTTCAAATCTCACTGGGGCCTAGTGCTACTTTCTTGTTACTGCTGCTAAAATATAAATTGCAGCTCCCAATGTTGAAATAGTCTGCTCAAGAGCTTTAAGTGAGGAGAACCATTTCAATTTGGTCACACATTTGGATATTCAATTTGTACACAGAGTTATGATGTTCAGTCTAATCTGCAAATTGGTTCCAAGAGCATGTCTTAAAATTATTTTATTGTACTGATTCTGTTCATGCTGATAATCCCATCATAATTTTTCAGTATCATTACAAACTGTAGAAAGAGCTTTTCCATAATTAAACTTTAAAGATAGCAACAATGGTATATACATTGTATTAATCTGTATTGTACCGTGCAGGAATCAACTTCATCAGTTGATCCAGAAGAGTTTTGAATTGACAACTGTAGCTGCCAGAAGGCTTTTTTGGTCATGTAAGCATATATAAAGTACAAATGCAAGCATACTCAAGGTAATGACCACTATTGGTCACAAATATCTCAATATAAAGACATTCTGTCATATCATTTTGAAGGCATTCCAGACTAAGGAGCACAAGGTTTGTGAGGCATGGAAAACATGACCAACATTTCCTCAATTTTATATATACACCTATTCAACATACAACAGCAAACTGAAAGTTTCTTTAAATTGTTTAATAGGTTATTAACTGCATGTCCCAAGCAGGCATTTCAGCAGTGGTCATTTGTTAAAAGTGTATATTTGGAGAATGAGCTACAACTAATAATATCCAATAAGATTACTGAAATTTGAAGAAAACTCTTTTCCACCATAATTTAGACCCCGTATTGGTCTCAGTTCTGGCTACTTATGTGGCTCCATCTCTCAGGGGTTAGAGCACTGGTCTCGTAAACCAGGGGTCATGAGGTCCAATCTCACTGGGACCTAGTGTTTCCCAATGTTAAAATAGTCTATGCAATATCTTTAAGTGAGGAGAACCATTTCAATTTGGTCACACATTTGGATATTCAATTTGTACACAGAGTTATGATGTTCAGTCTAATCTGCTGATTGGTTACAAGAGCATGTCTAAAACATATTTGTTGCATTTTATTGGGCTGATTCTGTTCATGCTGATAGTTCCAACAAGTTTTTCACTATTATTATGAAACTATGGTAGGAGCTTTCCAATAATTTAACTTTAATGATAGCACAAAAACACACACATTAGGAGGTTTTTAATACTTCTCACCCTGTTGTACACCTGTTCTGTTTCTGCTGACAGGCATGGTATTATCATTTCAGCTCACTACAGGACACTCTAACACAAAGTTGGAGAGATATTAAAAATATGTCCAACTTTTTCAATATTTTCTATATAATTCAATTCAAGCAAAGACAGCTAATTTTTGCATTTATTTGATTTTCTGAAAAAGTTATATACTACATGCCTCAATCAAGGATATTGCAAATTTGTAGAATTTTTTTGTGAAAAGTCTACATTGGGACAAAAAGCAACAATAAAATGATAACAGAGATTTGAAATTTGCAGAAGATTTTTTTCCATCACTAAGCAGAATGAACATAAATAATGCTGATGGCAAGGCTCCATAGCTCAGTGGGCACTGGTCTTGTAAACCAGGGGTCGTGAGTTCAAATCTCACTGGGGCCTAGTGCTACTTTCTTGTTACTGCTGCTAAAATATAAATTGCAGCTCCCAATGTTGAAATAGTCTGCTCAAGAGCTTTAAGTGAGGAGAACCATTTCAATTTGGTCACACATTTGGATATTCAATTTGTACACAGAGTTATGATGTTCAGTCTAATCTGCAAATTGGTTCCAAGAGCATGTCTTAAAATTATTTTATTGTACTGATTCTGTTCATGCTGATAATCCCATCATAATTTTTCAGTATCATTACAAACTGTAGAAAGAGCTTTTCCATAATTAAACTTTAAAGATAGCAACAATGGTATATACATTGTATTAATCTGTATTGTACCGTGCAGGAATCAACTTCATCAGTTGATCCAGAAGAGTTTTGAATTGACAACTGTAGCTGCCAGAAGGCTTTTTTGGTCATGTAAGCATATATAAAGTACAAATGCAAGCATACTCAAGGTAATGACCACTATTGGTCACAAATATCTCAATATAAAGACATTCTGTCATATCATTTTGAAGGCATTCCAGACTAAGGAGCACAAGGTTTGTGAGGCATGGAAAACATGACCAACATTTCCTCAATTTTATATATACACCTATTCAACATACAACAGCAAACTGAAAGTTTCTTTAAATTGTTTAATAGGTTATTAACTGCATGTCCCAAGCAGGCATTTCAGCAGTGGTCATTTGTTAAAAGTGTATATTTGGAGAATGAGCTACAACTAATAATATCCAATAAGATTACTGAAATTTGAAGAAAACTCTTTTCCACCATAATTTAGACCCCGTATTGGTCTCAGTTCTGGCTACTTATGTGGCTCCATCTCTCAGGGGTTAGAGCACTGGTCTCGTAAACCAGGGGTCATGAGGTCCAATCTCACTGGGACCTAGTGTTTCCCAATGTTAAAATAGTCTATGCAATATCTTTAAGTGAGGAGAACCATTTCAATTTGGTCACACATTTGGATATTCAATTTGTACACAGAGTTATGATGTTCAGTCTAATCTGCTGATTGGTTACAAGAGCATGTCTAAAACATATTTGTTGCATTTTATTGGGCTGATTCTGTTCATGCTGATAGTTCCAACAAGTTTTTCACTATTATTATGAAACTATGGTAAGAGCTTTCCAATAATTTAACTTTAATGATAGCACAAAAACACACACATTAGGAGGTTTTTAATACTTCTCACCCTGTTGTACACCTGTTCTGTTTCTGCTGACAGGCATGGTATTATCATTTCAGCTCACTACAGGACACTCTAACACAAAGTTGGAGAGCCATTAAAAATATGTCCAACTTTTTCAATATTTTCTATATAATTCAATTCAAGCAAAGACAGCTAATTTTTGCATTTATTTGATTTTCTGAAAAAGTTATATACTACATGCCTCAATCAAGGATATTGCAAATTTGTAGAATTTTTTTGTGAAAAGTCTACATTGGGACAAAAAGCGACAATAAAATGATAACAGAGATTTGAAATTTGCAGAAGATTTTTTTCCATCACTAAGCAGAATGAACATAAATAATGCTGATGGCAAGGCTCCATAGCTCAGTGGGCACTGGTCTTGTAAACCAGGGGTCGTGAGTTCAAATCTCACTGGGGCCTAGTGCTACTTTCTTGTTACTGCTGCTAAAATATAAATTGCAGCTCCCAATGTTGAAATAGTCTGCTCAAGAGCTTTAAGTGAGGAGAACCATTTCAATTTGGTCACACATTTGGATATTCAATTTGTACACAGAGTTATGATGTTCAGTCTAATCTGCAAATTGGTTCCAAGAGCATGTCTTAAAATTATTTTATTGTACTGATTCTGTTCATGCTGATAATCCCATCATAATTTTTCAGTATCATTACAAACTGTAGAAAGAGCTTTTCCATAATTAAACTTTAAAGATAGCAACAATGGTATATACATTGTATTAATCTGTATTGTACCGTGCAGGAATCAACTTCATCAGTTGATCCAGAAGAGTTTTGAATTGACAACTGTAGCTGCCAGAAGGCTTTTTTGGTCATGTAAGCATATATAAAGTACAAATGCAAGCATACTCAAGGTAATGACCACTATTGGTCACAAATATCTCAATATAAAGACATTCTGTCATATCATTTTGAAGGCATTCCAGACTAAGGAGCACAAGGTTTGTGAGGCATGGAAAACATGACCAACATTTCCTCAATTTTATATATACACCTATTCAACATACAACAGCAAACTGAAAGTTTCTTTAAATTGTTTAATAGGTTATTAACTGCATGTCCCAAGCAGGCATTTCAGCAGTGGTCATTTGTTAAAAGTGTATATTTGGAGAATGAGCTACAACTAATAATATCCAATAAGATTACTGAAATTTGAAGAAAACTCTTTTCCACCATAATTTAGACCCCGTATTGGTCTCAGTTCTGGCTACTTATGTGGCTCCATCTCTCAGGGGTTAGAGCACTGGTCTCGTAAACCAGGGGTCATGAGGTCCAATCTCACTGGGACCTAGTGTTTCCCAATGTTAAAATAGTCTATGCAATATCTTTAAGTGAGGAGAACCATTTCAATTTGGTCACACATTTGGATATTCAATTTGTACACAGAGTTATGATGTTCAGTCTAATCTGCTGATTGGTTACAAGAGCATGTCTAAAACATATTTGTTGCATTTTATTGGGCTGATTCTGTTCATGCTGATAGTTCCAACAAGTTTTTCACTATTATTATGAAACTATGGTAAGAGCTTTCCAATAATTTAACTTTAATGATAGCACAAAAACACACACATTAGGAGGTTTTTAATACTTCTCACCCTGTTGTACACCTGTTCTGTTTCTGCTGACAGGCATGGTATTATCATTTCAGCTCACTACAGGACACTCTAACACAAAGTTGGAGAGCCATTAAAAATATGTCCAACTTTTTCAATATTTTCTATATAATTCAATTCAAGCAAAGACAGCTAATTTTTGCATTTATTTGATTTTCTGAAAAAGTTATATACTACATGCCTCAATCAAGGATATTGCAAATTTGTAGAATTTTTTTGTGAAAAGTCTACATTGGGACAAAAAGCGACAATAAAATGATAACAGAGATTTGAAATTTGCAGAAGATTTTTTTCCATCACTAAGCAGAATGAACATAAATAATGCTGATGGCAAGGCTCCATAGCTCAGTGGGCACTGGTCTTGTAAACCAGGGGTCGTGAGTTCAAATCTCACTGGGGCCTAGTGCTACTTTCTTGTTACTGCTGCTAAAATATAAATTGCAGCTCCCAATGTTGAAATAGTCTGCTCAAGAGCTTTAAGTGAGGAGAACCATTTCAATTTGGTCACACATTTGGATATTCAATTTGTACACAGAGTTATGATGTTCAGTCTAATCTGCAAACTGGTTCCAAGAGCATGTCTTAAAATTATTTTATTGTACTGATTCTGTTCATGCTGATAATCCCATCATAATTTTTCAGTATCATTACAAACTGTAGAAAGAGCTTTTCCATAATTAAACTTTAAAGATAGCAACAATGGTATATACATTGTATTAATCTGTATTGTACCGTGCAGGAATCAACTTCATCAGTTGATCCAGAAGAGTTTTGAATTGACAACTGTAGCTGCCAGAAGGCTTTTTTGGTCATGTAAGCATATATAAAGTACAAATGCAAGCATACTCAAGGTAATGACCACTATTGGTCACAAATATCTCAATATAAAGATATTCTGTCATATCATTTTGAAGGCATTCCAGACTAAGGAGCACAAGGTTTGTGAGGCATGGAAAACATGACCAACATTTCCTCAATTTTATATATACACCTATTCAACATACAACAGCAAACTGAAAGTTTCTTTAAATTGTTTAATAGGTTATTAACTGCATGTCCCAAGCAGGCATTTCAGCAGTGGTCATTTGTTAAAAGTGTATATTTGGAGAATGAGCTACAACTAATAATATCCAATAAGATTACTGAAATTTGAAGAAAACTCTTTTCCACCATAATTCAGACCCCGTATTGGTCACAGTTCTGGCTACTTATGTGGCTCCATCTCTCAGGGGTTAGAGCACTGGTCTCGTAAACCAGGGGTCATGAGGTCCAATTTCACTGGGACCTAGTGTTTCCCAATGTTAAAATAGTCTATGCAATATCTTTAAGTGAGGAGAACCATTTCAATTTGGTCACACATTTGGATATTCAATTTGTACACAGAGTTATGATGTTCAGTCTAATCTGCTGATTGGTTACAAGAGCATGTCTAAAACATATTTGTTGCATTTTATTGGGCTGATTCTGTTCATGCTGATAGTTCCAACAAGTTTTTCACTATTATTATGAAACTATGGTAAGAGCTTTCCAATAATTTAACTTTAATGATAGCACAAAAACACACACATTAGGAGGTTTTTAATACTTCTCACCCTGTTGTACACCTGTTTTGTTTCTGCTGACAGGCATGGTATTATCATTTTAGCTCACTACAGGACACTCTAACACAAAGTTGGAGAGCCATTAAAAATATGTCCAACTTTTTCAATATTTTCTATATAATTCAATTCAAGCAAAGACAGCTAATTTTTGCATTTATTTGATTTTCTGAAAAAGTTATATACTACATGCCTCAATCAAGGATATTGCAAATTTGTAGAATTTTTTTGTGAAAAGTCTACATTGGGACAAAAAGCGACAATAAAATGATAACAGAGATTTGAAATTTGCAGAAGATTTTTTTCCATCACTAAGCAGAATGAACATAAATAATGCTGATGGCAAGGCTCCATAGCTCAGTGGGCACTGGTCTTGTAAACCAGGGGTCGTGAGTTCAAATCTCACTGGGGCCTAGTGCTACTTTCTTGTTACTGCTGCTAAAATATAAATTGCAGCTCCCAATGTTGAAATAGTCTGCTCAAGAGCTTTAAGTGAGGAGAACCATTTCAATTTGGTCACACATTTGGATATTCAATTTGTACACAGAGTTATGATGTTCAGTCTAATCTGCAAATTGGTTCCAAGAGCATGTCTTAAAATTATTTTATTGTACTGATTCTGTTCATGCTGATAATCCCATCATAATTTTTCAGTATCATTACAAACTGTAGAAAGAGCTTTTCCATAATTAAACTTTAAAGATAGCAACAATGGTATATACATTGTATTAATCTGTATTGTACCGTGCAGGAATCAACTTCATCAGTTGATCCAGAAGAGTTTTGAATTGACAACTGTAGCTGCCAGAAGGCTTTTTTGGTCATGTAAGCATATATAAAGTACAAATGCAAGCATACTCAAGGTAATGACCACTATTGGTCACAAATATCTCAATATAAAGACATTCTGTCATATCATTTTGAAGGCATTCCAGACTAAGGAGCACAAGGTTTGTGAGGCATGGAAAACATGACCAACATTTCCTCAATTTTATATATACACCTATTCAACATACAACAGCAAACTGAAAGTTTCTTTAAATTGTTTAATAGGTTATTAACTGCATGTCCCAAGCAGGCATTTCAGCAGTGGTCATTTGTTAAAAGTGTATATTTGGAGAATGAGCTACAACTAATAATATCCAATAAGATTACTGAAATTTGAAGAAAACTCTTTTCCACCATAATTTAGACCCCGTATTGGTCTCAGTTCTGGCTACTTATGTGGCTCCATCTCTCAGGGGTTAGAGCACTGGTCTCGTAAACCAGGGGTCATGAGGTCCAATCTCACTGGGACCTAGTGTTTCCCAATGTTAAAATAGTCTATGCAATATCTTTAAGTGAGGAGAACCATTTCAATTTGGTCACACATTTGGATATTCAATTTGTACACAGAGTTATGATGTTCAGTCTAATCTGCTGATTGGTTACAAGAGCATGTCTAAAACATATTTGTTGCATTTTATTGGGCTGATTCTGTTCATGCTGATAGTTCCAACAAGTTTTTCACTATTATTATGAAACTATGGTAAGAGCTTTCCAATAATTTAACTTTAATGATAGCACAAAAACACACACATTAGGAGGTTTTTAATACTTCTCACCCTGTTGTACACCTGTTCTGTTTCTGCTGACAGGCATGGTATTATCATTTCAGCTCACTACAGGACACTCTAACACAAAGTTGGAGAGCCATTAAAAATATGTCCAACTTTTTCAATATTTTCTATATAATTCAATTCAAGCAAAGACAGCTAATTTTTGCATTTATTTGATTTTCTGAAAAAGTTATATACTACATGCCTCAATCAAGGATATTGCAAATTTGTAGAATTTTTTTGTGAAAAGTCTACATTGGGACAAAAAGCGACAATAAAATGATAACAGAGATTTGAAATTTGCAGAAGATTTTTTTCCATCACTAAGCAGAATGAACATAAATAATGCTGATGGCAAGGCTCCATAGCTCAGTGGGCACTGGTCTTGTAAACCAGGGGTCGTGAGTTCAAATCTCACTGGGGCCTAGTGCTACTTTCTTGTTACTGCTGCTAAAATATAAATTGCAGCTCCCAATGTTGAAATAGTCTGCTCAAGAGCTTTAAGTGAGGAGAACCATTTCAATTTGGTCACACATTTGGATATTCAATTTGTACACAGAGTTATGATGTTCAGTCTAATCTGCAAACTGGTTCCAAGAGCATGTCTTAAAATTATTTTATTGTACTGATTCTGTTCATGCTGATAATCCCATCATAATTTTTCAGTATCATTACAAACTGTAGAAAGAGCTTTTCCATAATTAAACTTTAAAGATAGCAACAATGGTATATACATTGTATTAATCTGTATTGTACCGTGCAGGAATCAACTTCATCAGTTGATCCAGAAGAGTTTTGAATTGACAACTGTAGCTGCCAGAAGGCTTTTTTGGTCATGTAAGCATATATAAAGTACAAATGCAAGCATACTCAAGGTAATGACCACTATTGGTCACAAATATCTCAATATAAAGACATTCTGTCATATCATTTTGAAGGCATTCCAGACTAAGGAGCACAAGGTTTGTGAGGCATGGAAAACATGACCAACATTTCCTCAATTTCATATATACACCTATTCAACATACAACAGCAAACTGAAAGTTTCTTTAAATTGTTTAATAGGTTATTAACTGCATGTCCCAAGCAGGCATTTCAGCAGTGGTCATTTGTTAAAAGTGTATATTTGGAGAATGAGCTACAACTAATAATATCCAATAAGATTACTGAAATTTGAAGAAAACTCTTTTCCACCATAATTCAGACCCCGTATTGGTCACAGTTCTGGCTACTTATGTGGCTCCATCTCTCAGGGGTTAGAGCACTGGTCTCGTAAACCAGGGGTCATGAGGTCCAATTTCACTGGGACCTAGTGTTTCCCAATGTTAAAATAGTCTATGCAATATCTTTAAGTGAGGAGAACCATTTCAATTTGGTCACACATTTGGATATTCAATTTGTACACAGAGTTATGATGTTCAGTCTAATCTGCTGATTGGTTACAAGAGCATGTCTAAAACATATTTGTTGCATTTTATTGGGCTGATTCTGTTCATGCTGATAGTTCCAACAAGTTTTTCACTATTATTATGAAACTATGGTAAGAGCTTTCCAATAATTTAACTTTAATGATAGCACAAAAACACACACATTAGGAGGTTTTTAATACTTCTCACCCTGTTGTACGGCTGTTCTGTTTCTGCTGACAGGCATGGTATTATCATTTCAGCTCACTACAGGACACTCTAACACAAAGTTGGAGAGCCATTAAAAATATGTCCAACTTTTTCAATATTTTCTATTTAATTCAATTCAAGCAAAGACAGCTAATTTCTGCATTTATTTGATTTTCTGAAAAAGTTATATACTACATGCCTCAATCAAGGATATTGCAAATTTGTAGAATTTTTTTGTGAAAAGTCTACATTGGGACAAAAAGCGACAATAAAATGATAACAGAGATTTGAAATTTGCAGAAGATTTTTTTCCATCACTAAGCAGAATGAACATAAATAATGCTGATGGCAAGGCTCCATAGCTCAAAGGGCACTGGTCTTGTAAACCAGGGGTCGTGAGTTCAAATCTCACTGGGGCCTAGTG
Source organism: Pseudophryne corroboree (assembly GCF_028390025.1). Taxonomy (NCBI): domain Eukaryota; kingdom Metazoa; phylum Chordata; class Amphibia; order Anura; family Myobatrachidae; genus Pseudophryne; species Pseudophryne corroboree. Next base: position 129,319,364 of record NC_086454.1, on the reverse strand, counting down.
CTACTTTCTTGTTACTGCTGCTAAAATATAAATTGCAGCTCCCAATGTTGAAATAGTCTGCTCAAGAGCTTTAAGTGAGGAGAACCATTTCAATTTGGTCACACATTTGGATATTCAATTTGTACACAGAGTTATGATGTTCAGTCTAATCTGCAAATTTGTTCCAAGAGCATGTCTTAAAATTATTTTATTGTACTGATTCTGTTCATGCTGATAATCCCATCATAATTTTTCAGTATCATTACAAACTGTAGAAAGAGCTTTTCCATAATTAAACTTTAAAGATAGCAACAATGGTATATACATTGTATTAATCTGTATTGTACCGTGCAGGAATCAACTTCATCAGTTGATCCAGAAGAGTTTTGAATTGACAACTGTAGCTGCCAGAAGGCTTTTTTGGTCATGTAAGCATATATAAAGTACAAATGCAAGCATACTCAAGGTAATGACCACTATTGGTCACAAATATCTCAATATAAAGATATTCTGTCATATCATTTTGAAGGCATTCCAGACTAAGGAGCACAAGGTTTGTGAGGCATGGAAAACATGACCAACATTTCCTCAATTTTATATATACACCTATTCAACATACAACAGCAAACTGAAAGTTTCTTTAAATTGTTTAATAGGTTATTAACTGCATGTCCCAAGCAGGCATTTCAGCAGTGGTCATTTGTTAAAAGTGTATATTTGGAGAATGAGCTACAACTAATAATATCCAATAAGATTACTGAAATTTGAAGAAAACTCTTTTCCACCATAATTCAGACCCCGTATTGGTCACAGTTCTGGCTACTTATGTGGCTCCATCTCTCAGGGGTTAGAGCACTGGTCTCGTAAACCAGGGGTCATGAGGTCCAATTTCACTGGGACCTAGTGTTTCCCAATGTTAAAATAGTCTATGCAATATCTTTAAGTGAGGAGAACCATTTCAATTTGGTCACACATTTGGATATTCAATTTGTACACAGAGTTATGATGTTCAGTCTAATCTGCTGATTGGTTACAAGAGCATGTCTAAAACATATTTGTTGCATTTTATTGGGCTGATTCTGTTCATGCTGATAGTTCCAACAAGTTTTTCACTATTATTATGAAACTATGGTAAGAGCTTTCCAATAATTTAACTTTAATGATAGCACAAAAACACACACATTAGGAGGTTTTTAATACTTCTCACCCTGTTGTACACCTGTTTTGTTTCTGCTGACAGGCATGGTATTATCATTTTAGCTCACTACAGGACACTCTAACACAAAGTTGGAGAGCCATTAAAAATATGTCCAACTTTTTCAATATTTTCTATATAATTCAATTCAAGCAAAGACAGCTAATTTTTGCATTTATTTGATTTTCTGAAAAAGTTATATACTACATGCCTCAATCAAGGATATTGCAAATTTGTAGAATTTTTTTGTGAAAAGTCTACATTGGGACAAAAAGCGACAATAAAATGATAACAGAGATTTGAAATTTGCAGAAGATTTTTTTCCATCACTAAGCAGAATGAACATAAATAATGCTGATGGCAAGGCTCCATAGCTCAGTGGGCACTGGTCTTGTAAACCAGGGGTCGTGAGTTCAAATCTCACTGGGGCCTAGTGCTACTTTCTTGTTACTGCTGCTAAAATATAAATTGCAGCTCCCAATGTTGAAATAGTCTGCTCAAGAGCTTTAAGTGAGGAGAACCATTTCAATTTGGTCACACATTTGGATATTCAATTTGTACACAGAGTTATGATGTTCAGTCTAATCTGCAAACTGGTTCCAAGAGCATGTCTTAAAATTATTTTATTGTACTGATTCTGTTCATGCTGATAATCCCATCATAATTTTTCAGTATCATTACAAACTGTAGAAAGAGCTTTTCCATAATTAAACTTTAAAGATAGCAACAATGGTATATACATTGTATTAATCTGTATTGTACCGTGCAGGAATCAACTTCATCAGTTGATCCAGAAGAGTTTTGAATTGACAACTGTAGCTGCCAGAAGGCTTTTTTGGTCATGTAAGCATATATAAAGTACAAATGCAAGCATACTCAAGGTAATGACCACTATTGGTCACAAATATCTCAATATAAAGACATTCTGTCATATCATTTTGAAGGCATTCCAGACTAAGGAGCACAAGGTTTGTGAGGCATGGAAAACATGACCAACATTTCCTCAATTTTATATATACACCTATTCAACATACAACAGCAAACTGAAAGTTTCTTTAAATTGTTTAATAGGTTATTAACTGCATGTCCCAAGCAGGCATTTCAGCAGTGGTCATTTGTTAAAAGTGTATATTTGGAGAATGAGCTACAACTAATAATATCCAATAAGATTACTGAAATTTGAAGAAAACTCTTTTCCACCATAATTTAGACCCCGTATTGGTCTCAGTTCTGGCTACTTATGTGGCTCCATCTCTCAGGGGTTAGAGCACTGGTCTCGTAAACCAGGGGTCATGAGGTCCAATCTCACTGGGACCTAGTGTTTCCCAATGTTAAAATAGTCTATGCAATATCTTTAAGTGAGGAGAACCATTTCAATTTGGTCACACATTTGGATATTCAATTTGTACACAGAGTTATGATGTTCAGTCTAATCTGCTGATTGGTTACAAGAGCATGTCTAAAACATATTTGTTGCATTTTATTGGGCTGATTCTGTTCATGCTGATAGTTCCAACAAGTTTTTCACTATTATTATGAAACTATGGTAAGAGCTTTCCAATAATTTAACTTTAATGATAGCACAAAAACACACACATTAGGAGGTTTTTAATACTTCTCACCCTGTTGTACACCTGTTCTGTTTCTGCTGACAGGCATGGTATTATCATTTCAGCTCACTACAGGACACTCTAACACAAAGTTGGAGAGCCATTAAAAATATGTCCAACTTTTTCAATATTTTCTATATAATTCAATTCAAGCAAAGACAGCTAATTTTTGCATTTATTTGATTTTCTGAAAAAGTTATATACTACATGCCTCAATCAAGGATATTGCAAATTTGTAGAATTTTTTTGTGAAATGTCTACATTGGGACAAAAAGCGACAATAAAATGATAACAGAGATTTGAAATTTGCAGAAGATTTTTTTCCATCACTAAGCAGAATGAACATAAATAATGCTGATGGCAAGGCTCCATAGCTCAGTGGTTAGAGCACTGGTCTTGTAAACCAGGGGTCGTGAGTTCAAATCTCACTGGGGCCTAGTGCTACTTTCTTGTTACTGCTGCTAAAATATAAATTGCAGCTCCCAATGTTGAAATAGTCTGCTCAAGAGCTTTAAGTGAGGAGAACCATTTCAATTTGGTCACACATTTGGATATTCAATTTGTACACAGAGTTATGATGTTCAGTCTAATCTGCAAATTGGTTCCAAGAGCATGTCTTAAAATTATTTTATTGTACTGATTCTGTTCATGCTGATAATCCCATCATAATTTTTCAGTATCATTACAAACTGTAGAAAGAGCTTTTCCATAATTAAACTTTAAAGATAGCAACAATGGTATATACATTGTATTAATCTGTATTGTACCGTGCAGGAATCAACTTCATCAGTTGATCCAGAAGAGTTTTGAATTGACAACTGTAGCTGCCAGAAGGCTTTTTTGGTCATGTAAGCATATATAAAGTACAAATGCAAGCATACTCAAGGTAATGACCACTATTGGTCACAAATATCTCAATATAAAGACATTCTGTCATATCATTTTGAAGGCATTCCAGACTAAGGAGCACAAGGTTTGTGAGGCATGGAAAACATGACCAACATTTCCTCAATTTTATATATACACCTATTCAACATACAACAGCAAACTGAAAGTTTCTTTAAATTGTTTAATAGGTTATTAACTGCATGTCCCAAGCAGGCATTTCAGCAGTGGTCATTTGTTAAAAGTGTATATTTGGAGAATGAGCTACAACTAATAATATCCAATAAGATTACTGAAATTTGAAGAAAACTCTTTTCCACCATAATTTAGACCCCGTATTGGTCTCAGTTCTGGCTACTTATGTGGCTCCATCTCTCAGGGGTTAGAGCACTGGTCTCGTAAACCAGGGGTCATGAGGTCCAATCTCACTGGGACCTAGTGTTTCCCAATGTTAAAATAGTCTATGCAATATCTTTAAGTGAGGAGAACCATTTCAATTTGGTCACACATTTGGATATTCAATTTGTACACAGAGTTATGATGTTCAGTCTAATCTGCTGATTGGTTACAAGAGCATGTCTAAAACATATTTGTTGCATTTTATTGGGCTGATTCTGTTCATGCTGATAGTACCAACAAGTTTTTCACTATTATTATGAAACTATGGTAAGAGCTTTCCAATAATTTAACTTTAATGATAGCACAAAAACACACACATTAGGAGGTTTTTAATACTTCTCACCCTGTTGTACACCTGTTCTGTTTCTGCTGACAGGCATGGTATTATCATTTCAGCTCACTACAGGACACTCTAACACAAAGTTGGAGAGCCATTAAAAATATGTCCAACTTTTTCAATATTTTCTATATAATTCAATTCAAGCAAAGACAGCTAATTTTGGCATTTATTTGATTTTCTTAAAAAGTTATATACTACATGCCTCAATCAAGGATATTGCACATTTTTAGAATTTTTGTGTGAAAAGTCTACATTGGGACAAAGAGCAACAATAAAATAATAAAGGATATTTGAAATTTGCAGAAGATTTTTTTCCATCACTAAGCAGAATGAACAAACATGGTCCAAAAGGCAAGGCTCCATAGTTTAGGTGTTAGATCACTGGTCTTGTAAACAAGGGATCATGAGTTCAAATCTCACTGGGGCCTAGTGCTACTTTATTGTTACAGCTGCTAAAATTTAAATTGCAGCTCCCAATGTTGAAATAGTCTGCTCAAGAGCTTTAAGTGAGGAGAACCATTTCAATTTGGTCACACATTTGGATATTCAATTTGTACACAGAGTTATGATGTTCAGTCTAATCTGCAAATTGGTTCCAAGAGCATGTCTTAAAATTATTTTATTGTACTGATTCTGTTCATGCTGATAATCCCATCATAATTTTTCAGTATCATTACAAACTGTAGAAAGAGCTTTTCCATAATTAAACTTTAAAGATAGCAACAATGGTATATACGTTGTATTAATCTGTATTGTACCGTGCAGGAATCAACTTCATCAGTTGATCCAGAAGAGTTTTGAATTGACAACTGTAGCCGCCAGAAGGCTTTTTTGGTCATGTAAGCATATATAAAGTACAAATGCAAGCATACTCAAGGTAATGACCACTATTGGTCACAAATATCTCAATATAAAGACATTCTGTCATATCATTTTGAAGGCATTCCAGACTAAGGAGCACAAGGTTTGTGAGGCATGGAAAACATGACCAACATTTCCTCAATTTTATATATACACCTATTCAACATACAACAGCAAACTGAAAGTTTCTTTAAATTGTTTAATAGGTTATTAACTGCATGTCCCAAGCAGGCATTTCAGCAGTGGTCATTTGTTAAAAGTGTATATTTGGAGAATGAGCTACAACTAATAATATCCAATAAGATTACTGAAATTTGAAGAAAACTCTTTTCCACCATAATTCAGACCCCGTATTGGTCACAGTTCTGGCTACTTATGTGGCTCCATCTCTCAGGGGTTAGCGCACTGGTCTCGTAAACCAGGGGTCATGAGGTCCAATCTCACTGGGACCTAGTGTTTCCCAATGTTAAAATAGTCTATGCAATATCTTTAAGTGAGGAGAACCATTTCAATTTGGTCACACATTTGGATATTCAATTTGTACACAGAGTTATGATGTTCAGTCTAATCTGCTGATTGGTTACAAGAGCATGTCTAAAACATATTTGTTGCATTTTATTGGGCTGATTCTGTTCATGCTGATAGTTCCAACAAGTTTTTCACTATTATTATGAAACTATGGTAAGAGCTTTCCAATAATTTAACTTTAATGATAGCACAAAAACACACACATTAGGAGGTTTTTAATACTTCTCACCCTGTTGTACACCTGTTCTGTTTCTGCTGACAGGCATGGTATTATTATTTCAGCTCACTACAGGACACTCTAACACAAAGTTGGAGAGCCCCATTAAAAATATGTCCAACTTTTTCAATATTTTCTATATAATTAAATTCAAGCAAAGACAGCTAATTTTTGCATTTATTTGATTTTCTGAAAAAGTTATATACTACATGCCTCAATCAAGGATATTGCAAATTTGTAGAATTTTTTTGTGAAAAGTCTACATTGGGACAAAAAGCGACAATAAAATGATAACAGAGATTTGAAATTTGCAGAAGATTTTTTTCCAGCACTAAGCAGAATGAACATACATGGTGCTGAAGGCAAGGCTCCATATCTCAGGGGTTAGAACACTGGTCTTGTAAACCAGGGGTCGTGAGTTCAAATCTCACTGGGGCCTAGTGCTACTTTCTTGTTACTGCTGCAAAAATATAAATTGCAGCTCCCAATGTTGAAATAGTCTGCTCAAGAGCTTTAAGTGAGGAGAACCATTTCAATTTGGTCACACATTTGGATATTCAATTTGTACACAGAGTTATGATGTTCAGTCTAATCTGCAAATTGGTTCCAAGAGCATGTCTTAAAATTATTTTATTGTACTGATTCTGTTCATGCTGATAATCCCATCATAATTTTTCAGTATCATTACAAACTGTAGAAAGAGCTTTTCCATAATTAAACTTTAAAGATAGCAACAATGGTATATACATTGTATTAATCTGTATTGTACCGTGCAGGAATCAACTTCATCAGTTGATCCAGAAGAGTTTTGAATTGACAACTGTAGCTGCCAGAAGGCTTTTTTGGTCATGTAAGCATATATAAAGTACAAATGCAAGCATACTCAAGGTAATGACCACTATTGGTCACAAATATCTCAATATAAAGACATTCTGTCATATCATTTTGAAGGCATTCCAGACTAAGGAGCACAAGGTTTGTGAGGCATGGAAAACATGACCAACATTTCCTCAATTTTATATATACACCTATTCAACATACAACAGCAAACTGAAAGTTTCTTTAAATTGTTTAATAGGTTATTAACTGCATGTCCCAAGCAGGCATTTCAGCAGTGGTCATTTGTTAAAAGTGTATATTTGGAGAATGAGCTACAACTAATAATATCCAATAAGATTACTGAAATTTGAAGAAAACTCTTTTCCACCATAATTCAGACCCCGTATTGGTCACAGTTCTGGCTACTTATGTGGCTCCATCTCTCAGGGGTTAGCGCACTGGTCTCGTAAACCAGGGGTCATGAGGTCCAATCTCACTGGGACCTAGTGTTTCCCAATGTTAAAATAGTCTATGCAATATCTTTAAGTGAGGAGAACCATTTCAATTTGGTCACACATTTGGATATTCAATTTGTACACAGAGTTATGATGTTCAGTCTAATCTGCTGATTGGTTACAAGAGCATGTCTAAAACATATTTGTTGCATTTTATTGGGCTGATTCTGTTCATGCTGATAGTTCCAACAAGTTTTTCACTATTATTATGAAACTATGGTAAGAGCTTTCCAATAATTTAACTTTAATGATAGCACAAAAACACACACATTAGGAGGTTTTTAATACTTCTCACCCTGTTGTACACCTGTTCTGTTTCTGCTGACAAGCATGGTATTATCATTTCAGCTCACTACAGGACACTCTAACACAAAGTTGGAGAGCCATTAAAAATATGTCCAACTTTTTCAATATTTTCTATATAATTCAATTCAAGCAAAGACAGCTAATTTTTGCATTTATTTGATTTTCTTAAAAAGTTATATACTACATGCCTCAATCAAGGATATTGCACATTTTTAGAATTTTTGTGTGAAAAGTCTACATTGGGACAAAGAGCAACAATAAAATAATAAAGGATATTTGAAATTTGCAGAAGATTTTTTTCCATCACTAAGCAGAATGAACAAACATGGTCCCAAAGGCAAGGCTTCATAGTTTAGGTGTTAGATCACTGGTCTTGTAAACAAGGGATCATGAGTTCAAATCTCACTGGGGCCTAGTGCTACTTTATTGTTACAGCTGCTAAAATTTAAATTGCAGCTCCCAATGTTGAAATAGTCTGCTCAAGAGCTTTAAGTGAGGAGAACCATTTCAATTTGGTCACACATTTGGATATTCAATTTGTACACAGAGTTATGATGTTCAGTATAATCTGCATATTGGTTCCAAGAGCATGTCTTAAAATTATTTTATTGTACTGATTCTGTTCATGCTGATAATCCCATCATAATTTTTCAGTATCATTACAAACTGTAGAAAGAGCTTTTCCATAATTAAACTTTAAAGATAGCAACAATGGTATATACGTTGTATTAATCTGTATTGTACCGTGCAGGAATCAACTTCATCAGTTGATCCAGAAGAGTTTTCAATTGACAACTGTAGCTGCCAGAAGGCTTTTTTGGTCATGTAAGCATATATAAAGTACAAATGCAAGCATACTCAAGGTAATGACCACTATTGGTCACAAATATCTCAATATAAAGACATTCTGTCATATCATTTTGAAGGCATTCCAGACTAAGGAGCACAAGGTTTGTGAGGCATGGAAAACATGACCAACATTTCCTCTATTTTATATATACCCCTATTCAACATACAACAGCAAACTGAAAGTTAATTTAAATAGTTTAATAGGTTATCAACTGCATGTCCCAAGCAGGCATTTCAGCAGCGGTCATTTGTAAAAAGTGTACATTTGGAGAATGAGCTACAACTAATAATATCCAATAAGATTACTGAAATTTGAAGAAAAATCTTTTCCACCATAATTCAGACCCCATATTGGTTACAGTTCTGGCTACTTATGTGGCTTCATAGCTCAGGGGTTAGACCTCTGATCTTGTAAATCAGGGGTTGTTAGTTCAAATCTCACTGGGGCCTAGTGTTTCCCAATGTTGAAATAGTGTACGTAATATCTTTAAGTGAGGAGAACCATTTCAATATGTATAGTTAATTTAGACAAAGACTTATGATGTTGAGTCTAATCTGCTGATTGGTTACACAGAGCATGTCTAAAACAAATGTGTTGCATTTTATTGGACCGATTCTGTTCATGCTGATAGTTCCAGCAAGTTTTTCACTATTATTATGAAACTATGGTAAGAGGTTTCCAATAATTAAACTTTAATGATAGCAAAAAACCACACATATTAGGAGGTTTTTAATACTTCTCACCCTGTTGTACACCTGTTCTGTTTCTGCTGACAGGCATGGTATTATCATTTCAGCTCACTACCCCTGGGGTAACAGGGCACTCTAACCCTTTACGCAGCTAAACCTAATTACTATGGGTGCGATATGCGCAATAATGGGGATCACTTTAGAAAGAAGATTGGGCGTGATATAGCATTTGAATAACATGCATTAACGTGTATTGTAATGAACAGGATTCATCTTGCTCAGTTGATCCAGAAGAGTTTTTAACTGATAACTGCAGCTGCCAGAAGAAATAACTGAAGGCTGTCTTAGGCATGAATGCATTTATATGGTACATATGCAAACAGTCTTCAGTTATAAGGTAACGCAAATGTTGATCACACATAACTCAACAAAGACATTCTATCATAACATTATAAATGCAATACAGCTTATGGAACATAAAGTTGGAGAGCCATTAAAATATGTCCAACTTTTTCAATATTTTCTATATAATTCAAATCAAGCAAAGATAGCTAATTTTTGCATTTATTTGATTTTCTTAAAAAGTTATATATTACATGCCTCAATCAAGGATATTGCAAATTTGTAGATTTTTTGTGTGAAAAGTCTACATTGGGACAAAGAGTGACAATAAAATTATAAAAGATATTTGAAATTTGCAGAAGATTATTTTCCATCACTAAGCAGAATGAACAAACATGGCTCTAAAGACAAGGCTCCATATCTCAGGGGTTAGAACACTGGTCTTGTAAACCAGGGGTCGTGAGTTTAAAACCTCACTGGGGCCTAGTGCTACTTTATTGTTACAGCTGCTAAAATTTAAATTGCAGCTCCCAATGTTGAAATAGTCTGCTCAAGAGCTTTAAGTGAGGAGAACCATTTCAATTTGGTCACACATTTGGATATTCAATTTGTACACAGAGTTATGATGTTCAGTCTAATCTGCAAATTGGTTCCAAGAGCATGTCTGAAAATTATTTTATTGTACTGATTCTGTTCATGCTGATAATCCCATCATAATTTTTCAGTATCATTACAAACTGTAGAAAGAGCTTTTCCATAATTAAACTTTAAAGATAGCAACAATGGTATACACATTGTATTAATCTGTATTGTACCGTGAAGAGTTTTGAATTGACAACTGTAGCTGCCAGAAGACACAACTAAAGGCTTTTTTGGTCATGTAAGCATATATAAAGTACAAATGCAAGCATACTCAAGGTAATGCCCACTATTGGTCACAAATATCTTAATATAAAGACATTCTGTCATATTATTTTGAAGGCATTCCAGACTAAGGAGCACAAGGTTTGTGAGGCATGGAAAACATGACCAACATTTCCTCTATTTTATATATACCCCTATTCAACATACAACAGCAAACTGAAAGTTTCTTTAAATTGTTTAATAGGTTATCAACTGCATGTCCCAAGCAGCCATTTCAGCAGCGGTCATTTGTAAAAAGTGTACCTTTGGAGAATGAGCTACAACTAATAATATCCAAAAAGATTACTGAAATTTGAAGAAAACTCTTTTCCACCATAATTCAGACCCCATATTGGTCACAGTTCTGGCTGCTTATGTGGATCCATATCTCAGGGTTTAGAGCACTGGTCTTGTAAACCAAGGCTCGTGAGTTCAAATCTCACTGGCGCCTGGTGTTTCCCAATGTTAAAATAGTCTATGCAATGTCTTTAAGTGAGGCGAACCATTTCAATTTGGTCACATATTTGGATAGTTAATTTGGACAAAGACATATGATGTTCAGACTAATCTGCTGATTGGTTACAAGAGCATGTCTAAAACAAATTTATTGCATTTTATTGGACCGATTCTGTTCATGCTGATAGTTCCAGCAAGTTTTTCACTATTATTATGAAACTATGGTTAGAGCTTTCCAATAATTTAACTTTAATGATAGCAAAAAACACAAATATTAGGAGGTTTTTAATACTTCTCACCCTGTTGTACACCTGTTCTGTTTCTGCTGATAGGCATGGTATTATCATTTCAGCTCACTACCCCTGGGGTAGCCTTGCACTCTAACCCTTTACGCAGCTAAACCTAATTACTATGGGTGCAATATGTGCAATAATGGGGATCACTTTAGAAAGAAGATTGAGTGTGATATAGCATTTGAATAACATGCATTAACTTGTATTGTAATGAACAGGATTCATCTTGCTCAGTTGATCCAGAAGAGTTTTTAACTGATAACTGCAGCTGCCAGAAGAAATAACTGAAGGCTATCTTAGGCATGTATGCATTTATATGGTACATATGCATACAGTCTTCAGTTATAAGGTAATGCAAATGTTGATCAAAAATAACTCAACAAAGGCATTCTATCATAACATTCTAAATGCAATCCATCTTATGGAACACAAAGTTGGAGAGCCATTAAAAATATGTCCAACTTTTTCAATATTTTCTATATAATTCAATTCAAGCAAAGACAGCTAATTTTTGCATTTATTTGATTTTCTTAAAAAGTTATATACTACATGCCTCAATCAAGGATATTGCACATTTTTAGAATTTTTGTGTGAAAAGTCTACATTGGGACAAAGAGCAACAATAAAATAATAAAGGATATTTGAAATTTGCAGAAGATTTTGTTCAATCACTAAGCAGAATGAACATTGTCCTGAACGCAAAGCTAAATAGCTCAGGGGTTAGAACACTGGTCTTGTAAACCAGGGGTCGTGAGTTCAAATCTCACTGGGGCACAGTGCTCCTTTATTGTTACAGCTGCTAAAATTTAAATTGCAGCTCCCAATGTTGAAATAGTCTGCTCAAGAGCTTTAAGTGAGGAGAACCATTTCAATTTGGTTACACATTTGGATATTCAATTTGTACACAGAGTTATGATGTTCAGTCTAATCTGCAAATTGGTTCCAAGAGCATGTCTGAAAATTATTTTATTGTACTGATTCTGTTCATGCTGATAATCCCATCATAATTTTTCAGTATCATTACAAACTGTAGAAAGAGCTTTTCCATATTTAAACTTTAAAGATAGCAACAATGGTATATACATTGTATTAATCTGTATTGTACCATGCAGGAATCAACTTCATCGGTTGTTCCAGAAGAGTTTTGAATTGACAACTGTAGCTGCCAGAAGACACAACTAAAGGCTTTTTTGGTCATGTAAGCATATATAAAGTACAAATGCAGGCATACTCAAGGTAATGACCACTATTGGTCACAAATATCTCAATATAAAGACATTCTGTCATATCATTTTGAAGGCATTCCAGACTAAGGAGCACAAGGTTTGTGAGGCATGGAAAACATGACCAACATTTCCTCTATTTTATATATACCCCTATTCAACATACAACAGCAAACTGAAAGTTTCTTTAAATTGTTTAATAGGTTATCAACTGCATGTCCCAAGCAGGCATTTCAGCAGCAATCATTTGTAAAAGTGTACATTTGGAGAATGAGCTACAACTAATAATATACGATAAGATTACTGAAATTTGAAGAAAACTCTTTTCCACCATAATTCAGACCCCATATTGGTCACAGTTGTGGTTATTTACGTGGCTCCATAGCTCAGGGGTTAGAGCACTGGTCTCGTGAAATGGGGATTGTGAGTTCAAACTTCACTGGGGCCTATTCACTATGGGTGCGATATGTTCAATAATGGGGATCACTTTTTTAATAAGAAGATTGGGTGTGATATAGCATTTGAATAACATGCATTAACTTGTATTGTAATGAACAGGATTTATCTTGCTCAGTTGATCCAGAAGAGTTTTTAACTGATAACTGCAGCTGCCAGAAAAAAATAACTGAAGGCTGTCTTAGGCATGTATGCATTTATATGGTACATATGCATACAGTCTTTAGTTATAAGGTAATGCAAATGTTGATAACAAATAACTCAACAAAAACATTCTAACATAACATTATAAATGCAATCCAGCTTATGGAACACAAAGTTGGAGAGCCATTAAAAATATGTCCAACTTTTTCAATATTTTCTATATAATTCAATTCAAGCAAAGACAGCTAATTCTTGCATTTATTTGATTTTCTTCAAAAGTTATATACTACATGCATCAATCAAGGATATTGCACATTTTTTGAATTTTTTTTGAAAAGTCTACATTGGGACAAAGAGCGACAATAAAATTATAAAAGATATTTGAAATTTGCAGAAGTTTATTTTCCATCACTAAGCAGAATCAACAAACATGGGCTTAAAGGAAAGGCTCCATAGCTCAGGGGTTAAAGCACTGCTTTTGTAAACCAGGGGTTGTGGGTTCAAATCTCACTGGGGCCTAGTGCTACTTTATTGTTACGGCTGCTAAAATTTAAATTGCAGCTCCCAATGTTGGAATAGTCTGCTCAAGAGCTTTAAGTGAGGAAAACCATTTCAATTTGGTCACACATTTGGATATTCAATTTGTACACAGAGTTATGATGTTCAGTCTAATCTGCAAATTGGTTCCAAGAGCATGTCTGAAAATTATTTTATTGTACTAATTCTGTTCATGCTCATAATCCCATCATAATTTTTCAGTATCATTACAAACTGTAGGAAAGAGCTTTTCCATAATTAAACTTTAAAGATAGCAACAATGGTATATACATTGTATTAATCTGTATTGTACCGTCCAGGAATCAACTTCATCAGTTGATCCAGAACAGTTTTGAATTGACAACTGTAGCTGCCAGAAGGCTTTTTTGGTCATGTAAGCAAATATAAAGTACAAATGGAAGCATAATTAAGGTGATGACCACTATTGGTCACAAATATCTCAATATAAAGACATTCTGTCATATTATTTTGAAGGCATTCCAGACTAAGAAGCACAAGGTTTTTAAGGCGGGGAAAACATGACCAACATTTCCTCTATTTTACATATACCCCTATTCAACATACAACAGCAAACTGAAAGTTTCTTTAAATTGTTTAATAGGTTATCAACTGCATGTCCCAAGCAGGCATTTCAGCAGCGGTCATTTGAAAATAGTGTACATTTGGAGAATGAGCTAATACTAATAATATCCATTAAGATTACTGAAAATTGAAAAAAACTCTTTTCCACCATAATTCAGACCCCCATATTGGTCACAGTTCTGGCTACTTATGTGGCTCCATATCTCAGTGGTTAGAGCATTGGTCTCGTAAACCAGGGGTCGTGAGTTCAATTCTTACAGGGGCATAGTATTTGCCACTGTTGAAACAGTCTATGCAATATCTTTAAGTGAGGAGAACCATTTCAATTTGGTAACATATTTGGATCTTTAATTTGGACAAAGACATATGATGTTGAGTCTAATATGCTGATTGGTTACAAGAGCATGTTTAAAACACATTTGTTGCACTTTATTGGACCGATTCTGTTCATGCTGATAGTTCCAGCAAGTTTTTCACTATTATTATGAAACTATGGTAAGAGCTTTCCAATAATTTAACTTTAATGATAGCAAAAAACCACACATATTAGGAGGTTTTTAATACTTCTCACCCTGTTGTACACCAGTTCTGTTTCTGCTGACAGGCATGGTATTATCATTTCAGCTCACTACCCCTGAGGTTGCATGGCACTCTAACCCTTTACGCAGCTAAACCTAATTACTATGGGTGCAATATGCGCAATAATGGGGATCACTTTAGAAAGAAGATTGGGCGTGATATAGCATTTGAATAACATGCATTAATTTGTATTGTAATGAACAGGATTCATCTTGCTCAGTTAATCCAGAAGAGTTTTTAACTGATAACTGCAGCTTCCAGAGGAAAAAAGCGAAGGCTGTCTTAGGCATGTATGCATTTATATGTTACTTATGCATACAGTCTTCAGTTATAAGGTAACGCAAATGTTGATCACAAATAACTCAACAAAGACATTCTATCATAACATTATAAATGCAATCCAGCTTATGGAACACAAAGTTGGAGAGCCATTAAAAATATGTCCAACTTTTTCAATATTTTCTATATAATTCAATTCAAGCAAAGACAGTTAATTTTTGCATTTATTTGATTTTCTTAAAAAGTTATATACTACATGCCTCAATCAAGGATATTGCAAATTCTTAGATTTTTTTTGTGAAAAGTCTACATTGGGACAAAGGGCGACAATAAAATTATAAAAGATATTTGAAATTTGCAGAAGATTATTTTCCATCACTAAGCAGAATGAACAAACATGGTTCTAAAGACAAGGCTCCATATCTAAGGGGTTAGAACACTGGTCTTGTAAACCAGGGGTCGTGAGTTCAAATCACACTGGGGTCTAGTGCTACTTTATTGTTACAGCTGCTAAAATTTAAATTGCAGCTCCCAATGTTGAAATAGTCTGCTCAAGAGCTTTAAGTGAGGAGAACCATTTCAATTTGGTCACACATTTGGATATTCAATTTGTACACAGAAATTATTTTATTGTATTGATTCTGTTCATGCTAATATTCCCATCATAATTTTTCAGTATCATTACAAACTGTAGAAAGAGCTTTTCCATAATTAAACTTTAAAGATAGCAACAATGGTATATACATTGTATTAATCTGTATTGTACCATGCAGGAATCAACTTCATCAGTTGATCCAGAAGAGTTTTCAATTGACAACTGTAGCTGCCAGAAGACACAACTAAAGGATTTTTTGGTCATGTAAGCATATATAAAGTACAAATGCAAGCATACTCAAGGTAATGACCACTATTAGTCACAAATATCTCAATATAAAGACATTCTGTCATATAATTTTGAAGGCATTACAGACTAAGGAGCACAAGGTTTGTGAGGCATGGAAAACATGACCAACATTTCCTCTATTTTATATATACCCCTATTCAACATACAACAGCAAACTGAAAGTTAATTTAAATAGTTTAATAGGTTATCAACTGCATGTCCCAAGCAGGCATTTCAGCAGCGGTCATTTGTAAAAAGTGTACATTTGGAGAATGAGCTACAACTAATAATATCCAATAAGATTACTGAAATTTGAAGAAAAATCTTTTCCACCATAATTCAGACCCCATATTGGTTACAGTTCTGGCTACTTATGTGGCTTCATAGCTCAGGGGTTAGACCTCTGATCTTGTAAATCAGGGGTTGTTAGTTCAAATCTCACTGGGGCCTAGTGTTTCCCAATGTTGAAATAGTGTACGTAATATCTTTAAGTGAGGAGAACCATTTCAATATGTATAGTTAATTTAGACAAAGACTTATGATGTTGAGTCTAATCTGCTGATTGGTTACACAGAGCATGTCTAAAACAAATGTGTTGCATTTTATTGGACCGATTCTGTTCATGCTGATAGTTCCAGCAAGTTTTTCACTATTATTATGAAACTATGGTAAGAGGTTTCCAATAATTTAACTTTAATGATAGCAAAAAACCACACATATTAGGAGGTTTTTAATACTTCTCACCCTGTTGTACACCTGTTCTGTTTCTGCTGACAGGCATGGTATTATCATTTCAGCTCACTACCCCTGGGGTAACAGGGCACTCTAACCCTTTACGCAGCTAAACCTAATTACTATGGGTGCGATATGCGCAATAATGGGGATCACTTTAGAAAGAAGATTGGGCGTGATATAGCATTTGAATAACATGCATTAACGTGTATTGTAATGAACAGGATTCATCTTGCTCAGTTGATCCAGAAGAGTTTTTAACTGATAACTGCAGCTGCCAGAAGAAATAACTGAAGGCTGTCTTAGGCATGAATGCATTTATATGGTACATATGCAAACAGTCTTCAGTTATAAGGTAACGCAAATGTTGATCACACATAACTCAACAAAGACATTCTATCATAACATTATAAATGCAATACAGCTTATGGAACATAAAGTTGGAGAGCCATTAAAATATGTCCAACTTTTTCAATATTTTCTATATAATTCAAATCAAGCAAAGATAGCTAATTTTTGCATTTATTTGATTTTCTTAAAAAGTTATATATTACATGCCTCAATCAAGGATATTGCAAATTTGTAGATTTTTTGTGTGAAAAGTCTACATTGGGACAAAGAGTGACAATAAAATTATTAAAGATATTTGAAATTTGCAGAAGATTATTTTCCATCACTAAGCAGAATGAACAAACATGGCTCTAAAGACAAGGCTCCATATCTCAGGGGTTAGAACACTGGTCTTGTAAACCAGGGGTCGTGAGTTTAAAACCTCACTGGGGCCTAGTGCTACTTTATTGTTACAGCTGCTAAAATTTAAATTGCAGCTCCCAATGTTGAAATAGTCTGCTCAAGAGCTTTAAGTGAGGAGAACCATTTCAATTTGGTTACACATTTGGATATTCAATTTGTACACAGAGTTATGACGTTCAGTCTAATCCGCAAATTGGTTCGAAGATGATGTCTGAAAATTATTTTATTGTACTGATTCTGTTCATGCTGATAATCCCATCATAATTTTTTAGTATCAATGCAAACTGTAGAGAGAGCTTTTCCATATTTAAACTTTAATGATAGCAACAATGGTATATACATTGTATTAATCTGTATTGTACCATGCAGGAATCAACTTCACCAGTTGATCCAGAAGAGTTTTGAATTGACAACTGTAGCTGCCAATACGCTTTTTTGGTCATGTAAGCAAATATAAAGTACAAATGCAAGCATACTCAAGGTAATGACCACTATTGGTCACAAATATCTCAATATAAAGACATTCTGTCATATCATTTTGAAGGCATTCCAGACTAAGGAGCACAAGGTTTGAGAGGCATGGAAAACATGACCAACATTTCCTCTATTTTATATATACCCCTATTCAACATACAACAGCAAACTGAGAGTTTCTTTCAATTATTTAATAGGTTATCAACTGCATGTCCCAAGCAGGCATTTCAGCAGCGGTCATTTGTAAAAATTGTACATTTGGAGAATGAGCTACAACTAATAATATCCAATAAGATTACTGAAATTTGAAGAAAAATCTTTTCCACCATAATTCAGACCCCATATTGGTCACAATTCTGGCAATTTATGTGGCTCCATATCTCAGGGGTTAGAGCACTGTTCTTGTAAACCAGGGGTCGTGAGTTCAAATCTCATTGGGGCCTAGTCTTTCCAAATGTTGAAATAGTCTACGCAATATCTTTAAGTGAGGAGAACCATTTCAATTTGGTCACTTATTTGGATAGTAAATTTGGACAAAGACATATGATGTTGAGTCTAATCTGCTAATTGGATACAAGAGCATGTCTAAAACAAATTTATTGCATTTTATTGGACCGATTCTGTTCATGCTGATAGTTCCAGCAAGTTTTTCACTATTATAATGACACTATGGTAAGAGCTTTCCAATAATTTAACTTTAATGATAGCAAAAAAACACACATATTAGGAGGTTTTTAATACTTCTCACCCTGTTGTACACCTGTTCTGTTTCTGCTGACAGGCATGGTATTATCATTTCAGCTCACTACCCCTGGGGTAGCAGGGCACCCTAACCCTTTACGCAGCTAAACCTAATTACTATGTGTGCAATATGCGCAATAATGGGGATTACTTTAGAAAGAAGATTGGGCATGATATAACATTTGAATAACATGCATTAACTTGTATTGTAATGAACAGGATTCATCTTGTTTAATTGATCCAGAAGAGTTTTTTACTGATAACTGTAGCTGCCAGAAGAAAAAACTGAAGTCTGTCTTAGGCATGTATGCATTTATACGGTACATATGCATACAGTCTTCAGTTATAAGGTTATGCCAATGTTGATCTCAAATAACTCAACAAAGACATTCTATCTTAAAATTATAAAAGCAATCCAGCTTATGGAAGACAAAGTTGGAGAGCCATTAAAAAAATGTTCAACTTTTTCAATATTTTTTATATATTTCAATTCAAGAAAAGACATCTAATGTTATCATTTATTTGATTTTCTTAAAAAGTTCTATACTACATGCCTCAATCAAGGATATTGCAAATTTTTAGAAGGGATTTTTTGTGAAAAGTCTACATTGGGACAAAGAGATACAATACAATTCTAAAAGATATTTGAAATTTGCAGAAGATTATTTTCTATCACTAAACAGACAGAATGAACAAACATGGTTCTAAAGAAATAACTATATAGCTTAGTAGTTAGAACACATATCTTGTAAACCAGCGGCTGTGAGTGTAAATCTCACTGGGGCCTATTGCAACTTTATTGTTACAGCTGCTAAAATTTAAATTGCAGCTCCGAATGTTGAAATAGTCTGCTCAAAAGCTTTATGTGAGGAGAACCATTTTAATTTGGTCACACATTTGGATATTTAATTTGTACACAGAGTTATTTTGTTCAGTCTAATCTGTTAATTGGTTCCAAGAGCATGTCTGAAAATTATTTTATTGGACTCACACTGTTCATGCTGATAATCCCATCATAATTTTTCAGTGTCATTATAAACTGTAGAAAGAGCTTTTCAATAATTAAACTTTGAAGATAGCAACAATGGTATATACATTGTATTAATCTGTATTGTCCTGTGCAGGATTCAACTTCATCAGTTGATCCAGAAGAGTTTTGAATTGACAACTGTAGCTGCCAGAAGACACAACTAAAGGCTGTTTTGGTCATGTAAGCATGTATAAAGTACAAATGTAAGCATACTCAAGGTAATGACCACTATTGGTCACAAATATCTCAATATAAAGACATTCTGTCATATCATTTTGAAGGCATTCCAGACTAAGGAGCACAAGGTTTGCGAGGCATGGAAAATATGACCAACATTTGCTCTATTTTTTGTATACACCTATTCAATATAGAACAGCAAACTGAAAATGTCTTTAAATTGTTTAATAGGTTATCATGTGCATGTCCCAAGCAGGCATTTCAACAGCGGTCATTTGTAAAAAGTGTACATTTGGAGAATGAGCTACATTAAAAAGTATCCAATAAGATTAATGAAATTTGAAGAAAACTCTTTTCCACCATAATTCATACCCCATATTGGTCACGATTCTCCCTGCTTATGTGGCTCCATAGGTCAGGGGTTAGAGCACCGGTCTCATAAACCAGCGGTCATTAATTCAAATCTCACTGGAGCCTGATGCTTCTTTATTGTTACCCAATTCTGATATAGTCAACTCAAAAGCTTTAGGTGAGGAGATCTTTTTTAAATTGGTTACATATTTGGATAGTTAATTTGGACAGAGATGTATGATGTTCAGTCTATTCTGCTGATTGGTTACAAGAGCATGTCTAAAACAAATTTGTTGGATTTTATTGGACCGATTCTGTTTATGCTGATTGTTCCAGCAAGTTATTCACTATTATTATGATACTATGGTAAGAGCTTTCCAATAATTTATCTTTAATGATAGCAAAAAAAACACATATTATGAGGTTTTTATACTTCTCACCCCGTTGTCCACCTGTTCTGTTTCTGCTGACAGGCATGGTATTATCATTTCCGCTCACTACCTCTAGAGTAACAAGGCACCCTAAACGTTTACGCAGCTAAATCTAATTACTATGGGTGCTATCTGTGCACTAATGGCGATCACTTTAGAAATAAGATTGGACGTGATATATAATTTGAATACCACGCATTAACTTGTATTGTAATGAACAGGATTCATCTTGCTAGTTGATCCAGAGGAGTTTTGAACTGACAACTAGCTGCCAGACGAAAAAACTAAAGGCTGTCTTAGGCATTTATGCATTTATATGGTATATATGCAAACAGTCCTCAGTTTTAAGGTAATAAAAATGTTGATCACAAATAACGCAACAAAGACATTCTATCATAACATTATAAAAGCAATCCAGCTTATGGAACACAAAGTTGGAGAGCCATTAAAATTATGTTCAACTTTTTCAATATTTTCTATATATTTCAATTCATGCAAAGTCAGCTAATTTTTACATTTATTGATTCTCTTAAAAAGTTCTATACTACATGCCTCAATAAAGGATATTGCAAATTTTTAGAAGGGATTTTTTGTAAAAAGTCTACATTGGAACAAATAGCTACAATAAAATTCTAAAAGATATTTGAAATTTGCAGAAGATTATTTTCCACCACTAAACAGACAGAATGAACAAACATGGTTCCAAAGATATGGGTCCATATCTCAGGGGTTCGAGCACTGGTCTTGTAAACCAGTGGTCGTGAGTTCAAATTTCACTTGTGCCTAGTGCTACTTTATTGTTACAGCTGCTAAAATTTAAATTGCAGATCCCAATGTTGAAATAGTCTGCTCAAGAGCTTTAAGTGAGGAGTACCATTTTAATTTGGTCACACATTTGGATATTCAATTTGTACACAGAGTTATGATGTTCAGTCTAATCTGCAAATTGGTTCCAAGAGCATGTCTCAAAATTATTTTATTGTACTGATTCTGTTCATGCTGATAATCCCATCATAATTTTTCAGTATCATTACAAACTGTAGAAAGAGCTTTTCCATAAATAAACTTTAAAGATAGCATCAATGGTATATACATTGTATTAATCTGTATTGTACCGTGCAGGAATCAACTTCATCAGTTGATCCAGAAGAGTTTTGTATTGACAACTGTAGCTGCCAGAAGAGACAACTAAAGGCTGTTTTGGTCATGTAAGTATATACAAAATACAAATGCAAGCATACTCAAGGTAATGACCACTATTGGTCACAAATAACTCAATATAAAGTCATTCTGTTATATCATTTTGAAGGCATTCCAGACTAAGGAGCACAAGGTTTGTGAGCCATGGAAAATATGACCAACATTTCTCTATTTTATATATACCCCTTTTCAACATAAAATAGCAAACTGAACATTTCTTTAAATTGTTTAATAGGTTACCATCTGCATGTCCCAAGCAGGCATTTCAGCAGCAGTCATTTCTAAAAAGTGTAGACTTGGAGAATGAGCTACAACTAGTAATATCCAATAAGATTACTGAAATTTGAAGAAGTCTGTTTTCCACCATAATTCAGACCCCATATTGTTCACAGTACTTGCTACTCATTTGGCTCCATTGTTCAGGGATTAGAGCACAGTTCTTGTAAACCAGGTGTTTTGAGTTCAACTCTCACTGGGGCCTACTGCTACTTTATTGTTACCTAATGTTGAAACAGTCTGCTCAAGAGGTTTAATTGAGGAGAACCATTTCAATATGGTCACACATTTGGATAGTTAATTCGGACATAGGGGGTGATTCTGAGTTTATCGCAGCAGCAAGTTTGTTAGCAACTGGGCAAAACCATGTGCACTGCAGGGGAGGCAGATATAACATGTGCAGAGAGAGTTAGATTTGGGTGGGTTATTTAGTTTTTGTGCAGGGTAAATACTGGCTGCTTTATTTTTACACTGCAATTTAAATTTCAGTTTGAATACACCCCACCCAAATCTAACTCTCTCTGCATGTGTTATATCTGCCCCTCCTGCAGTGCACATGGTTTTGCCCAACTGCTAACAAAGTTCCTGCTGCGATCAACTCAGAATTACCCCCCATAGACTTATGAAGTTCAGACTAATCTGGTAATTGGTTCCAACAAGATGTCTGAAAATTATTTTATTGTACTGATTCTGTTCATGCTGATAATCCTATCATAATTTTTCAGTATCATTACAAACTGTAGAAAGAGCTTTTCCATAATTAATCTTTAAAGATAGCAACAATGGTATATACATTTTATTAATCTGTATTGTACCGTGCAGGAATCAACTTCATCAGTTGATCCAGAAGAGTTTTGTATTGACAACTGTAGCTGCCAGAAGACACAACTAAAGGCTGTTTTGGTCATGTAAGTATATGCAAAATACAAATGCAAGCATACTCAAGGTAATGACCACTATTGGTCACAAATATCTCAATATAAAGTCATTCTGTTATATAATTTTGAAGACATTCCAGACTAAGGAGCACAAGGTTTGTGAGCCATGGAAAATATGACCAACATTTCTCTATTTTATATATACCCCTTTTCAACATACAATAGCAAACTGAAAATTTCTTTAAATAGTTTAATAGGTTATCATCTGCATGTCCCAAGCAGGCATTTCAGCAGCAGTCATTTGTAAAAAGTGTACATTTGGAGAATGAGCTACAACTAATAATATCCAATAAGATTACTGAAATTTGAAGAAGACTGTTTTCAATCATAATTCAGACCCCATATTGTTCACAGTACTTTCTACTCATGTGGCTCCATTGTTCAGGGATTGGAGCACTGTTCTTGTAAACCAGGTGTTTTGAGTTCAACTCTCACTGGGGCCTACTGCTACTTTATTGTTACCCAATGTTGAAATAGTCTACTCAAGAGGTTTAATTGAGGAGAACCATTTTAATATGGTCACACATTTGGATAGTTAATTCGGACATAGACTTATGATGTTCAGTCTAATCTGCTGATTGGTTACAAGAGCATGTCTAAAACAAATTTGTTGCATTTTATTGGACCGATTCTGTTAATGTCCATAATTGAAGCAAGTTGTTTACTATTATTACAATACTATGATAAGAGCTTTTCAATAATTTATCTTTTATTGATAGCAAAAAACAACACATATAAGGATTTGAATTCTTTTCACCCCGTTGTACACCCATTCTGTTTCTGCTGACAGGCGTGGTATTACCATTTCAGCTTGCTACCTCTGGGTTAGAAAGGTGCCGTAATCCTTTACGCAGCTAACCCTGATCACTATGGGCGCTATATGTGCAATACCGGGGATCACTTTAGAAAGAAGATTGGGTGTGATATATCATTTGATTACCATGCATTAACTTCTATTATAATGAATAGGAATCATCTAGCTCAGTAGATCCAGAAGAGGTTTGAAGTGATATCTGTAGCTTCCAGGAGAGAAAACTGAAGGTTGTTTTAGGCATCTATGCATTTATATGGTACATATGCATATAGGCTTCAGTTATAAGGTAATGCCAATGTTGATCACAAATAACTCAACAAAAACATTCTATCATAACATTATACAAGCAATCCAGTTTATGGAACACAAATTTGGAGAGCCATTAAAAATATGTCCAAATTTTTATATGTTTTATATATACTTCAAGTCAAGCAAAGACAGCTATTTTTTCATTTCCTTGATTTGATTAAGAAGTTCTCTACTGCATGTCTCAATCAAGGATACTGCAAATATCCCAGAAGGGATTTTTTTTGTAAAAAGTCTAAATTGGGACAAAGAGCTACAATAAAACTCTAGAAGATATTTGAAATTAGCAGATTATTTTGCGCCACCAAACAGACACTATGAACAAATTGCTCCAGAGGACATGGCTCTATAGCTCACGGGTTAGAGCACTGGTTTTGTAGACCAGTGGTTGTAAGTTCCAACATCATTGGGGCCTAGTGCTACTTTATTGTTACAGCTGCTAAATCTTAAATTGCAGCTCCCAATGTTGTAATAGTCTACTCAAAAGCTTTAAGTGAAGAGATCTATTTCAATTTGGACAGAGACTTATGATGTTCAGTCTAATCTGCTGATTTTTTTCAAGAGTATGTCTGAAAACTATTTTATTGGACTTACGTTGTTCATGCTGATATGATGGGATTATCCCATCATAAATGTTCAATATCATTACAAACTACAGAGAGAGCTTTCCCATAATCAATCTTTGAAGATAGCAACAATTGTCTATACAGTATATCAACCTGTATTGTACCGTGGAGGTTTAATCTTTATTAGTTTATCCAGAAGAATTTTGAACTGACAACTGTAGCTGTCGGAAGACACAACTAAAGGCTGTTTTGGTCATATAAGCTTATATAAAGTACAAATGCAAGCATACTCAAGGTAATGACCACTATTGGTCACAAATATCTCAACATAAAGACATTCTGTCATATCATTTTGAAGGCATTCCAGACTAAAGAGCACAAGGTTTGTGAGGCATGGAAAATATGACCAACAATTTCTCTCTTTTATATATTCCCCTATTCGACATACAACAGCAAACTGAAAATTTCTTTAAATTGTTTAATAGGTTATCAACTGCATGTCCCAAACAGGCATTTAAGCAGCGGTCATTTGTAAAAAGTGTACATTTGGAGAATGAGCTACAACTAATAATATTCAATAAGATTACTGAAATTTGAATAAAACTCTTTTCCACCATAATTAAGACCCCATATTGGTCACAGTTCTACATAATTATGTGGCTCCATAGTTCAGTGGTTAGAGCACTGGTCTTGTAAACCAGCGGTCATAAATTCAAATCTCATTGGGCCTAGTGCTACTTTATTGTTAACCAATGTTGAAATAGTCTTTTCAAGAGCTTTAAGTTAGGAGATCCATTTCAATTTGGTCACATATTTGGATATTTAATTTTACCAACATTTCCTCTATATTTTACTGTATATTCCTCTATTCCACATAAAATAACTAATCTGAAAATGTCTTTCATTTGTTTAATAGGTTATTGACTGCATGTACAATGCACGCATTTCAGTATGGTTCATTTGTAAAAAAAAATGTATATTTGGAGAATGGACTACAATTAATAATATCCAATAAAATTATTGAAATTTGAAGACTGATTTCCCCAATAATTCAGACCTTAAATTGGTCACAGTTGGTTCTATGTATGTAACTCCATGTCTCAGGTGTTAGAGCACTGGTCTTATAAATCAGTGGTTGTGAGTTCAAATCTCATTGGGGCAAAATTGTTTTTTGTTATATCTGCTAATATTTAAACTGCATCTCCCAATGTTGAAATAGTCTGCTCAAAATCTTTAAATTAGGAGATCCATTTCAGTTGGATATTCAATTTGGACAGAGACATATGATGTTAAGTCTAATCTGAATGTCTAAAACAAATTTTTGGGATTTTATTAGACTGATTCTGTTCATGCTGATTGTTCCAGCATAACACTCACTATTTTTACAAAACTATGGTAAGAGCTTTCCAATAATTTAACTTTAATGAGAGCAAAAAGCAACACATATTAGGTGGTATTTAATTCTTTTCACCCCGTTGTACACCCCATTGTACACAGGTTCTGTTTCTGCTGACAGGCATGGTATTATCATGTCAGCTCGATATCCGTGGGTAGCAAGGTGCCTTAACCCTATACGAAGCTAAACCTGATTACTATGGGCGTGATATGTGCAATAATAGGGATCACTTTAGAAAGAAGATCTGTGTGATATATCATTTGAATACAACACATTGGGCAGGATTCAATTCTTTTCACCCATTTCCACAATCGTTCTGTTTCTGCCCTCAGGGATGTTTTATCATTATTTCAGCTCGCTACCCCCGGAGTAGCGAGGCACCCAAACCTTTACACAGCTAAACCTGATTACTATGGGTGCAATATGCGCGATAATGGAGATCATTTTAGAAAGGAAATTGGGCGTGATATATAATTTGAATCTCACCCATTAACTTGTATTGTAATGAACGGGATTCATCTTGCTCAGTTGATACAGAAGAAATTTGAACTTCTCAGTAATTTATGCTTTTATACTGTACATATGCAAACAGACTTAAGGAAATGCCAATCTTGATCACAAATAACTCAACAAAGACATTCTATCATAACATTATAAAAGCAATCTAGGTTATGGACCACAATCTTGTAGAGCCATTAAAAATATGTCCAACTTTTTCTCTGTTTTATATATACTTCAATTCAAGTGAAGACAGCTAATTTTTACATTTCTTTGTTTTGATTAAAAAGTTCTATACTGCATGCCTCAAACTAGGATATTGCAAATATTTCAGAAGGTATTTTTTGTAACATGTCTACATTGGGACGAACAGCTACAATAAAATTCTAAAAGATATTTGAAATTTGCAGAAGATTATTTTCCACCACCAAACAGGCACCATAAACAAAAGTATTTCTAAAGATGTGGCTCTGTATCTCAGAAGTTAGAGCACTGGTCTTGTAAACTATGGGTTATGCGTTCAATTCCAACTGACACCTAGTATTATTTTATTGTTAGAGCTGCTAAAACTAAAATTGCAGCTCCAAAAGTTGAAATAGTCTGCTCAAGAGCTTTAAGTGAGGAGATTAATTTCAAGTTGGTTACACATTTGGATATCCAACTTGGACAGAGACTTATGACGTTCAGTCTAATCTGCTGATTGGTTCCAAGAGCATGTCTGATAACTGTTTTTTTGGACTGATTCTGTGCATGCTAATAATCCCATTATAACTGCTCACTATCTTTACTGTTATGAGCCACGGCAGTGGCTCATTCCAATTTTGCAGTTTGGTTATGTATTTTATGTTGTACTTCTGTTTCTGTCCCCCTTGGCTTTTGTGGGGTGTCTGGAGTCACAAGCAGTGGTTCATTCCTGTTTGCTTTCCGTTTATGTATTTTGTACTATAGTTCTATTTGCATGCCAGGATTTCCATTGCACTGGTTTAGAAGACTCTTGTTGGCCGCCGGTGGTGAGTCGGTGTAATTGCAGCCTGTTTCTATGTGTTTAGCCTCACCTGTCGGATAGTTGATCATTATGTGGTGAGTCTCTGTACTGCAATCTGGCTCTTGTCTGTGTTACTCTCACCTGTAGGTATTTGGCCATTACAGTGTGCCTGGTCTCCAACCATCCTGATTGGGGCATATTCCCTTATTATCCAGTTAGCTATGCAGTTCTGAGCTGGTGATAGACGTTCTGTTAAGATACCTGTATGTTCCTAATTAGTGTCTTATCCAGTATTGCATCTGTGTCCAGGCCCTGTCTGATACTGGAATCCTGTGTACTCAGCTCTGTCAGAGTCTGGAGCTTCTTGTGAGTTGCTTCCTGCCCTGGAGCGTTCCTGTCCTGGAATCCTGAGTTACAGTCTACCTTTGATCCTGTAATCCAGAGTCCTGGTGTCCTGTGGCCTGTTGTTGGAATTCTTCCAGCTTTCCATTCCTGTGAGCCTGTGCCTGCGGTCTCGGGGTTCCCGTTAACCTGCCTGTATTAGCACCGGTGCTTTGCCGCACCTTACGGCCTTGGCCGTATCTGTCCGTTATTTTCCTTTGGTATTTTCTGCAGAGGGTTCTGCGTATGCTGTCACCGCCGGTACACAACAGTATTGTGTTGGCGTGTGGACAGCATTTCCTTTGCTGTTGTTTGTCTTGGCGGCACAACTTATTGGACCCACTTCAGTCAGGCTTTCATGCCCAACACTGCACAGAGACGGCACTGACCAAAGTAGTGAATGATCTAGTCACTGCTAGATCAAAAGGCCATTACACACTACTTATTCTTCTAGATCTCTCTGCTGCTTTTGACACTGTTGACCACTCTCTTCTCATACAAACACTGCAATCCCTAGGTCTTCAGGACACAGCCCTTACTTGGTTCTCATCCTACCTATCTAATCGCTCTTTCAGTGTTCACTTCTCTGATTCTACCGCCTCTTCTCTACCTCTATCAGTTGGAGTACCGCAAGGCTCAGTCTTAGGTCTTCTGCTATTCTCAAAATATACCTTCTCTCTTGGTAAACTAATCAACTCCTGTCAGATTTTAGTATCATTTGTACGCTGATGATACTCAAATCTACCTATCCTCCCCAGATTTATCACCATCTGTATTGACTCGTGTCACTGGATGCCTGTCTGCCATTTCATCTTGGATGTCATCTCGCTACCTCGAACTCAACATTTCCAAAACATAATTAATTATTTTCCCACCAGTTAAGAGTAGTTACCAACCTGATATCTCCATAACTGTTGTCAATGCAACTATCCACCCTACCCTACAAGCTCGCTGCCTATGTGTCAACTGTCCTTTGTTCCACACATTCAATCTGTCTCTAAATCATGTTACATTAAAAACATATCCAAAATACGCCCTTATCGTACACAAGACACTGCAAAAACTCTAGTCCATGCACTCATCATCTCCTGCATTGATTATTGTAATAGTCTCCTTACTGGTCTTCCCAAACATAGGCTCTCACCACTTCAATCCATTTTAAATGCATCTGCGAGGCTAATCTTCCTCGCCAGACGTTCTTCATCTGCTGATCCGCTCTGTCAGTCCCTCCATTGGTTACCGGCATTCTACTGTGTCAAATATAAAATACTTTTACTTACATACAAGGCTATTAACCAAACTGCACCATCATACATCTCCTCACTCATCTCAAAATATCTCCCTACCAGACCTCTCCGCTCTGCACAAGATCTGCATCTCTCATCCACATGTATTACCTGTTCTCATCCAAAATTACAGGACTTTACCCGGGCATCACCCACTCTGTGGAATGCCCTCCCAGCGCACAATAAGACTCTCCTCTAGTCTCCAAACCTTTAAACGTTCCCTGAAAACTCATCTCTTCAGACAAGCCTACCAAATTCCTGACCCACACACATTACCTTCAATGCTTCCCTATCCAGTTACATTCCCTCTGTACAGTCCACAACCTCACATTTTGTCTTCCAACATTGCTGGGTGATCATATCATACAATCCACTAAGAACCTAGCAATCTGGTGAACCATTATGTAACAGGTAGCATCTATCCTTGTGTATCAATGCCTATTTCCCTATAGATTGTAAGCTTGCGAGCAGGGCCTTCCTACCTCTATGTCTGTCTGTTTTTGCCCAGTTTTGTTCTATAACTGTTGTCCTAATTGTAAAGCGCAACAGAATATGCTGCGCTATATAAGAAACTGCTAATAAATAAATAAATAAATAAATAAGCTTATTCATACATTTGCGCAAATATAGGTAACTGAGATCTCTAAATTCCAATATTGTGTGGGATTTAAATCTGGTTACTGTCATCATTTAGGGTGCTGGGGGAAACAAAATGCCTTTTTTTTCTTACATTTAATAATATCCAGAAATATACTGAAATTTGAAGAAGACTGTTTTCCACCATAATTCAGACCTCATTTTTGTCACAGATCTTCCTACGCATGTGTCTCCATAGTTAATGGTCTTGTAAAACAGGGGTTGTGAGCTCAAATCTCACTTGGGCCTAGTGCTACTTTATTGTTACAGCTGCTAAAACTTAAATTGCAGTTTACAATATTGAAATAGTCTTCTCAAGAGCTTCAAGTGTGGAGATCCATTTCAATTTGGTCACACACCTGTATATTCAATTTGGATGGAGACTTACGGTGTTCAGTCTAATCTGCTGATATATATATATATATATATATATATACTTCAAGTCAAACTATGCCAGCTAATTTTAAACTGTATTTATTTGTCTCAAACTATATTGATTCACCTCTTGGTTATGGACAGGTTATTCCTTATATGATCATGACCACAGGTTACCCAGAGTACACAGAATGCATACACTCATGATACAGGACTTTGAGAAATTGACATAACCCATGGCAACACCACAGTCCAATTCAAGCTAAAAAAATCTAATTTGAAAATGTGTTTTCTTTTATTGATATGTTCTAAGATGCATGCCTCATGCATGGACATTGCAAATATTTCAGAGTGGGATATTTGTATAAATTGAATCTGACAAGTAGTGAAAAGTTGCTAAAAATTCATAAAGGTTTTTTTTAGGTATAAAAATTATTTTTGTTTAATAGTAACATTTAAAACACAGGACATACAAATACTGCAAAAGAGGACCATTAAGACCAGTAAATGGTCAATGGATATAGAATCAGTCTCTCAGCACATACAAAATAGTCTCAGTTAAAGGAAATATTTGATAAAACTGCAATAAAGCAGCAAAATGCATCAGTGATAGCATGCTGGTCAGTGGATGTGATTACCGGATTCATCTGAGTTACTATTTGGACATATTATACCACCTGGGACCTCAAGCATGCCAATAGTAGGCAAGGGCCATTACTTCTTTTGCGTTGGTCTCCATTGCTGCTTTGGACCATCGCTAATTAGGACCCAAAAGAATTGCCATTAAATCAGTAATCAGTAACCTTAAGCTGGAAATTTGTCCCGACAAGACTAATTGCCCATTGAGTTGAGACTGTCCAATATTTCCTTTAACGGCTACTATAATATTATGCATATTCAGAGACTGATTCTATAGCCACTGACCATTTATTGGTTTTAAGGTCCTATTATTCAATTTTTGTATGTCATGTGTTTTAGTAGTGTTATCATTAAATAAAAATAATTTTATGCCCAGCACCACCTTGATTAATTGTGAAGCAATTTATTTAGATCAATGTTATCAGTTTGCTATATTTTCTATGTTTTATGCAGACTGACTATCTCCTATTAACGTCTAAGGAGTGCCTGATCATCTTATACTGGTTGGAAAATAGATTTAAGCAAAGGAGTGAAAAGCTCTTTTATCACTGATAAACATGAATTGACCCAAAAAGTCTCTTTTAGGAATAGTACTTCCTTTGTGGGATGATATCCGGATGCCGGTGGTCAGAGTACTGACAGTGGAACCTGAACATGAAGAATCCAGACACCTGGATGTTAAGTATGCTGACTCTCATCCCCTACACCCCTAACCCTTAAACTCCATCTCCCCTACAGCCAGACCCTAACCATGGTGCTAGTCTGGTTGCCTTGACAAAGTCACATGGTGATTAAACTCATTGGAGGACCAGTCACTTTCATGTTGGAGAAAGCTGCCGCCACTAATTCCAACAGCTGCTATACAGGAGAAGGGAAAGACAGGAGCCACCTGCTGACAAGCCAGTCAGCACTACAGCATGGAGATCCACTAACCTGGAACCAAGCAGCCTGTAACTGAGCAGCAAGGAGGCATTCAGCACACAAGGATCAGCACTGTTCCATACAGAGTCGCTGCAACTCACACCATACACTGATCAGATCCAGGTATGAAAAGCCTGTACACCTCTTTTGCCGATTAAGTGGTGAGCTCCATTTACCATCTGAAGGAGCTACTTATACTGAAAAAAGCTGTTTACATTTTGTATGTGTCTCTCATATGTGACCTATGGTTCCTACAGTTGAATGGTCGTACATTCACCCCACCAATCTAATTTAATTAATTTTTTTTTTCCTTTTTCATTTTTATTTAATTGATTATGTTTTATATTATTTGATTTTAATTGTTTATTTTATTTTGACATTAATTTTAATTTTTACATAATTTTTCATTAATTTGTGGTGCTGCCATTGGCCACATATTCAAAAGTACAAGCGCTTCATTAAAATTAGTATATTTAATGCATAATCGGTGATTAGTACATTGGAGCTGCCCGGTCATTACAGGGGATTGCTGGGTTTTAAATCATACTAAACTGCCGGCATCCTGAATGCTGGCATGCGGACTGGATTCTGCCTTAGCTGCTTTCTGTAATTGCCATTTATTTCCCCTCAGTGGTAGATAGGACTACAGTGGGTTGCTTTCTACTTGTCCAGCTGATGGCTGTGTCTGCTATTACAAATACATATTCCATGAAGTAAAAATGATCATCCTAATATAATCCCCAGTTGCCATCCCAAATAATTTCAAAGTTGAATGGCAAAATTTAGCAATTTTCAACTTTAAAGCCCTGTTCACATTGTAAGATTTTTTGAATGATGTGGATGATAACGCCACATCGTTACAATAATCATCCAGTGTGTATGCACAATATCAATAATGATGCACGCTCCTGAAGGTCATTAACGATATCGACTATTGTCCGAACATGCAGGCCAATCTAACAATATTGTCAGAAACTGCTTGTTTGTGGTTGTGGCAGCATGACATCACTGAACAATATCGTTATTGTTATCGTTTAATGTGTGTACACTGTGTTGTTTAAACAGGAGTTCAATGGCAAACACTGATGATATCTCTTATGGAGCATATTGTCTAGTGTGTACCCGCCTTAAGGAAGATAAATCTTTCATGTATCTGATGATTCTTTTAACTGCTGTCCAATGTTGAATCCCTGGGTTAATAGCAAATTGGCTCACTTGGCTCACAGCATGTGTGATGTCCTGATTAGTTTTTATACTAGTATACATTAAACTTCCAACAGCACTCTGATAAAGTGTATATTTTATGTCCTCTAACTCTGTTTCACTTGTATATGATATTGGTTATTGCTTTTGTCAATGGGAGTACACATTGGTTTCGCATCTGACAGATCATACTTCTCAAGTATTGCTTCAATGTATGTTAGCTGAACTATATTGATTGCTCCTGTTGCTAAGCTTTGTCAAATTCGTATTAGCAGGTGTTTTTCAGGTACCAGGTCCTGTTGTTTAAGCTTAAATATCTGCTCTAAAAGTTGTTTGTAATGGGCTGTTCTTGGCCTGCTAGAAACAGTTAATTAACATACACTACAATGATGAACAATTTGGTTCTTTGTACTTTTGGTAGAGACAATGATGACTGTACAAAGTCCATTTCAAATAGTACTGCATCTAGTTTAATGTACCAAAAATCAGGGCAGTAGAAAGCCTGGCTGGGCCCAGGTACTTTTCAGGGGCGTGGCCTAATCACAGAAGGCGTGGCCGTGCACCCTTAGAAAAAAATA
This sequence comes from Pseudophryne corroboree, assembly GCF_028390025.1. Classification (NCBI taxonomy): domain Eukaryota; kingdom Metazoa; phylum Chordata; class Amphibia; order Anura; family Myobatrachidae; genus Pseudophryne; species Pseudophryne corroboree. The sequence goes on along the minus strand of NC_086454.1, from coordinate 129,285,786 downwards.
CTGAATAAAATGGTATTTGAAGCACCTCCATGGCTACGCTGCAGCCCAGCACACAGCAGCGTATGCTGGGTTGAGAAGAGACAGCTGCTGATTCCCGGTAAGCAGGAGGAGGCCCAGGCCCCCACTGGGCCCTCATTGGGCCCCTTCATGAGACCTGGGCCCAGGTAATTTGTACCCTCTCCAAACCTCTGTTGGAACCACTGCCAACAGAAGGCCACTTTGATTTAGGCTATGCAAAGCTTTCTTTAGTAAACATACTTCTCCCTCTTGAAACACATCCTATCAGTAGTGTTCAGGGAGTTGTATGTACATTGTTTCTAGCAATTCTCTATTTAAGAAAGCTAAGTCAAAGTATAATTGGTATAGCAATAAGCCATATATGGCAGTGACTAAATATAATTTACTGTACCTTGCCACTGGAGAGAAGATCTCATCGTAATTAGGGCCTGGTTCAGGTTGGATCGCTAATCACGATTCAACCGCAAAAATTACTAAAATGATGTGGGCGCCCGCAGAAAATGCAAACGCCTCTACCTGCCAATCAGGCAGAGGTGTCCACGGGGCATCAATGCACCATTTCCTATGTGGAGATGCAGCGTTGAGGGGGTGGAGGTGGCAGGCTACAAATGGGGGATGTGGTGTTGGCGTGATCGCTGCGGCTGTGTGACATCACACGCAGCCGCCGCCATCAGCAAGATGGTGGCAGGCCTCCAGCAGCCGCAGCCAAGATGCGCAGGCAGGAGGCAACCCTAATTTCTGTGATCAAGCAGAAATTGTGGTGCAAATGCAGTTTCTGCTTGATCAAGGAGGAGTGCGGCAGTCAGCATGCTGGGTGGCCTTGCCCTGCGATGGGTGGCCCCCAGCATGTATTCACAAGGATTGCAAATTCTGCTACTTATCATGATTTTCAATCATGACTGAATTTGGCCCTCAGTCTCTTACTTCTGTGTATATCCCTTTGTAACGTGCAATGGTTCCATCTGCATACAACGTCCATTGATTTTTACTGTTTTTCTGTGACTTGGCCTAACTACTACAGTCCATTTAAGGATGCCTAGCTATTGCTGATTTTAATTGGTCCCATCTTTGCTTGACTCCGCTTGTACAGTGTTTTGGGGTTCACAGAATGCAATGTGTGGAAATTGTCCCAAATATCTGTTAGGTAGTTTCCAGGGCCGGCTCAGGGGCTTTTTGCGCCCCGGGCGGCCATAGTGGGCATGGCTTCATACAGGGGGCGTGGTCAGTTATGCCCCCTGCACAGTAGTAGTGCCGCTGAAATTATGTGCGGTGCGCGATGACGTCATCGCGCACCACACAGCAAAGGTCCTCTCCCCGAAGGAAAACTAGACGCTATGCGTCTAGTTCCCTTCGCGGAGAGGACCTTTGCTGTGCGGTGCGCGATGACGTCAACGCGCACCGCACATCCTTACAGAAAAGGTCCTCTCCACAAAGGGAAACTAGATGCTACGCGTCTAGTTTCCCTTCACAGCGGACAGCCCACGAAGGGAAACTAGACGCTACACGTCTAGTTTCCCTTCACAGCGGGCAGCAGGACAGCGGACAGCGGGCAGCGGTACAGTGGACAGCGGGCAGCAGGCAGCGGGCAACGGGCAGCGGCAGTGGGGGGCACAGCAACAGCGGATCTTGCCGTGGTGCGGCACCCTCCGGATGGCGGAAGGCGGCGCCCCGGGCAAAGGTCCTGCTTGCCCGTGGCAAGATCCGTTACTGGTAGTTTCCCTACTTTTTATTGTTGGTTTTGGATATTTGTACTGTCAGCCTCTATTTCAGATATGCTTTCTACTTCTGGTATATCCAAGCTGACAAACTAATTTTGAATTAATGTTTCAGCTTTATTTTAGGTGGTGTAGTTTCTTGGAATCCCTTGACTTTCTGAACTTTTTCTTGGCTGTTTCCCAAATTCTATATCCCTTGCTACTTTAGCAATATCCAAGCATGATACACTCCACCAATTTGGGATCTAGCTTGTGGCTTTTCTCTTTGTCTCTACAGATGTTAGACTAAAAAATATATTGTGGAGCATGACCAAGCAAGCCAGGGAGACAGCTGTGATAAAATAGCTTATTTCCGCCTATATTCAGACTGCGGAGGTCCCCCTTCCTTGCCCGATCTCCCCCACATGATGCTCCTGCTGGACGAGATTGTTTATTAGGATGGGGACTGACTTGTTACCTGCTATATAGTGGCCTTCCCTCCCTCTGCAAGCCAGGAACTGGATTTGGTTTGTGCCCACCAGAGACTTCCAGGGTGGCTGCTCTGTGATGCAGGCTGCTTCCATCTGTGGCCACTGACTCTCTTCCACTGCCACAGGGGATGTACCCCACTGCTTGCCCTGTGTTGTCACGCCACTGAGGCTTGGAGACATGCCAGGGAACATCAGGGTACTGCTACGGACAATCAGTTATGGGGGCGATCTTACCTAAGGACTGCTCCAACACTGCCCTCACTTGCTCTTTCTGCTGGTGGAGACTGCTGTGCACCAATGGCTGCTGTCACTTGCTGGTCCGTGTACAGAGCCCTCCTCCAGCATACAGGGGACCATGGAAGCGATATTACAGGATCTCTCTCTACTCCCATAGCTTTTCTGATAGTGAGTCAAGCTACAGTGCTGTTGCATGCTGTGTACCCTTGCAGATGCTCCCTATATTTAGGGAGACCACATGCAGACCACATGATGTATGCAATACCCCAACCCATCCACAGTTCTTACACAGTAACCAACATTGACTTTTTTTTTACTGGATTTATTCTACTCAGACTTTGGGCTGCCATTTTACAAGCTCCTTTTATAGTGAATTAGCGCTGTCTGCTGGCCTGTTGGAATTATTTTCTTTTACACAGTGTCAGTATTTTCCATCATATACTTTGGTGAACATTATCTTCTAACACAATTTATAAATTTGTGGTGAAGCTGCCTCGGGATCTCAGTGGTGGCCAGGCTGATAAAGGACGGTGTCGTGAGACTTCCTTGGCTGATAGTCCTCCTTCTCCAGTGTCTGGGTTAGGTAGCAGCCCACGTAGCAGCCATCTGCTCTCCCAACCTCGGATACTTCTAAATCTTTTACAACTGCTGAGATAACGGATATCTTGACCATGTTGTTGGATCAGAAATTAGCTCCTTTGAAGAACTATCTAGACTCAGCCCTCACAAGCTTAACCACCATGAACAATGCCTCTCAGAAGCTGAGCAGCACATTTCTGATTTAGAATATAATCTCACTACAGAACGCATGACCTTGGCCGAACAATTAAAGGCCCTGATCTCTGTCTAGGAAAAGCTAGAAGATCTTGAAAACAGGAACAGGAGAAATAATGTGAAAATTATTCAGCTTACTGATTCAGTAAAACCTCATGATCTTATGCATCTGGCTTCCCCATGACAGCCTCATGAATTAGGCTGTGTATCTGCCTCCGACTGCATGCTGGTGGAACATGTCCACTGCATCAGCCATGATCGACAGACCACCAGAGATAGGCCCCGCCCTGTCATTGTGCGGATTCTCAATTATTCTGATAAAGTGTGATTGCTGGATGCTTACCGGAAACACTCTGATTTGATTTAATAAGGCACCAAACTTTTGTTATTTTTGGACTTTTCCAACATGGTAGCTTTGAAGTGATGAGAGTTCTCCTCTACATGCAAGCTTCTGTTGGACTTGGGACATAGATTCGCTCTCCATTATCCTGCAAAATTGAGAGTCACCCATGTCGGGAAATCATACTTTTTTTATTCTCAGTTTGCGAAGAACTTTGTGGACTCTTTAACCTCACCTCATTCTTCCCGCAAGGATAACACAGATTGACCTACACTACTTATCAATATATGTTGGCCTCTCACCAGACTATTATTCAGGTTCTTGATGCTTATAGTTATATTGCTTAAGTATAGGTCTGTACTATGCCCTGAGGTTTTTTTGTCTACCTGCAAGTCTTTCTTCTTTAGGATACTGGTCTTATGTCTTTGATCCATATGTGTTTTGTTTATGTTTGTTACACTGTCGCAGGCTCTTTATTGATTCTATCCCTTTATTCTTCCTTTCCAACCCCCTGTCCTTACCTCTTTTCATGGATTGTCTGTCTTATTATCTGCTGTACATATGACTTTCCAGGTCTTGTTGCCCTTGTTGATTTGGACTTATATATGGGTACTGCAGTTCTATACTGTAAGCCATCTCATGGGTCAGTCTTTTTGGGTTCATAAAATGTTAGAAATACTTTTGATGTTTATGTACTATTAGGTTGTTATTTGCAGACACAGCATACAATTTTTTTATGTTATTACCCTGGTAGGCCTTTGATTCCCCTATACACACTCACTGGGATGGGTAGGGAAATTGTGTGCACATTGACTTTAGTGGCTGTCTGGCCTAGGGCTGGTATGGGGTAATATGGCAGCTTCAATTACTGATTCTATTAGAAAAGAGGATGTGATCAGATTTGTGACCTGGAATGTGGAGGGACTAAACACCCCTATTAAGAGGAGAAAGATACTTTTGTAACAAGAAACCTTCCACCAGACAAAATGCTGACACAGTTGTAGAGAAAAGCAGTCTGTTTACTTCCACAACACATTAAACAGGTCTTTATCATAGCAATTTTACTAGTTACCTTAACAGGGCACTGGTCCACAAACAGCATATACACAAATCTCAGGTTCCGTCTCTAACCCACTGGCCCACCCTCTATCGCCTGGCCACTTGTTGGCATCAGGAGCCCAGAGGCCCTGCCCTAACAAGCTTTATAAAAGTTGGGCACAGGTGTGCCTGATTGCTGGGAGTGCTTGCTCCAACACCTGGATTGGACCTGCATAGATGGGATCTCATGTATGAAATTGCAGGGTATTTTTGTGTATCAGCAGCAATAAATAATATAATTTACAATTGCCAGATAATATTTAGCTACAACATTAAAGAGACAACCTGAATGGATCCAACACCTCCCTGGGGCTTCCTCTTGGTCCAGTCCTAAACCCAGGTTGCTTTAGCCCGGGGCACCCGAACTGTTGTTCCCTGTCCTGTAAACACCTGGGGTGGCATCCAGACTGGACTTCCACACTTTCTTCCCTCAAATTATTAAATTGTGATATTGCCTTTTTGAAGGAGACCCACTAGTAATCCTCAGATCCAAATGTCATTAGGGACACGTGGATAGCAAACTTTAAAGCAGTCTCTTACATGGCTAAATGGCGGGGGGTATTGGTTTTGTTCCACTAAATTTTAATGTATCTATGATCCTGAATGTTGTTATCTGTTCATTAAATTGACTATCTATGGCTCTTTATATACTTTCGCCACTATATATGCCCCTTATGGCCCCAATGCCTCCTTCTTTTCCGATTTATATGCTAATCTACAAGATTGGGCAGTGGGGAGATTATTATTGAGGTGATTTTAATTGTATGCCTGGATACAAGGGCATCCACTAATAGCCAAGGTAATACAGTGCCCTCCTCACTGTCCTTATTGACTGATTTACTACAGCTTTGCAACCTATGACGATCCTAACATCCCACTTCTCATGAATTCACATTCTATTCCCACACTCATAATTACTCATCGCATTTAGATTTTTGGTTGTTTGCAGATACCCTTTTGCAATGAGAAGTACGGTCTCAGACTGAACCCTTAACTTTGTATAACCATGCTCCAGTATGGTTTACTTTGGTGATAGCATCTCCGGTATTATGACCTTATAATTGGAGATTTCCTTCCTATTTGGAGAAGTCTACTGACTTCCGTACCCACTTAGAAAGAGCCTTTTTAAATTGTGTTATTGATAATATATCCCATGTCGATGATATAAACTTGTTTTGGGTTGCCTCCAAACCAGTGATGGTCAGATATTAGAATATGTGTCCCGGAGGAGCCGGCCATTGGCCTCATGACTGACTGAACTTAGTCATAGTCTGACAAAGGCATATGATGCCCTTCTACTACAGGACTCTCCTGACAGTTGCTTAGCTTACAAAACTGACAAACAATTATATAATACATTATGCACTGAAAGACTAGGTTTTCTTATGAGCTGCTGCAGAATAGATTTTTTCGGGTTAGCAATAATCTGGTAGACTATTAACAAATGTAATTAAATCTTTCTAGAATCCTTCCCATATTCTCCAACTGTGGACTGACACTTCTGCCGTAGCCACAAATACCTCTACTATTTTTTTGAGTTATTATCAGTCTCCATATGCTTCACCTCCTGATGACCCAACCTTGAGAATGCAATTCCTTAGGAAGGTGGACTTGCCCATACTGACTGAAGAGGAGAAGAATTCTTTAACAGAGCCTGTCATGGAATTGGAACTCTTACCCTGATAAAATCATTGCAGAAGGGTAAATCTCCTGGCCCAGATGGGTTCGGGCAAATTATTATCAGTTACTTGCTCTCCATCTTGTTCTATACTTGATAACCCTTTTAATTAATTGTTACAAGGCAACTCTCCACATTTAGGTTTTAATGAAGCCAGGATATTTGTTTTCCCCAAACATAAGAAGGACCCCCAACTAGTACAATCATACCGGCCTATATCACTACTGAACCAGTACTTGAAGCTGTTTCCTAAATTACTTGCTGGACGGCTCTAAGGTGTTCTACAATGTTTCCTTCACTCAGCTCAGAATGGTTTTGTCAGGAATATAACTTCAGTGCATAATGTTCCTATGTTGATGGCTGCAATACATCGTTCCCACCAGGTGGCTTGTTGAGATGCTCTTGTTGTTGTGACACAAAGAAAGGCCTTTGACCACGTCTCATGGTCCCACATATTGCGTGTATTACACATACAACAATTTGGATGATCACATTTTACTGTATTTTAGTGACCCAAAATTTGCCTTTTTCTCCCTACTAAGTATATCGCATGACTTTAATTCAAAATCTGGATTTTTGAATGCATTTTAATACATCTAAAGCTCTACCTTTAGGCCCAGAAGCAACATTGGGTTGGAGTATCTCGTTCCTATTTACATGGGCCCAGAACCACTTATTGTATTTGGGTTTATGCATATGACACAGTCGCTCTGACCTTTATGCCTGTAATATTCCCTATTTTATTACCCAATTGTTAACAGATTTTGCAAGATGGCAACATCTACCTATCTCACATTTATGTCGTTGCCACCTTTATAAATGGTCTCTTTCCTGCAACTGCTGTATCTAATCCAAATGCTCCCTTTTGTCATATCCAAATGAGATGCTCACACATTCAACAAAGCTCTTACTAAATTTATATGGATGAATAAACGCCCTCACATCTCTCTTTTCAAGTTGAAACAACCTCTACCGCTAATTACAGGTATGCTTTGAATTGGATTGGGGGTATGGACAATTTAGTCAACTTGGAATTGGAACAATTGTTTTTCCAGAATATTGATTTGGTGACTTTGCTACACTCTTCTCATAGTTCTCTGGTACCTGAGGTACCTTCAAATGACCTTATACAGTATATACACCATGTTTAGCTTGGTGGTTGCTTAGGAAATGACAGGGACTGCCCACACTGGTTTCTTTGTTTCAGCCCTTACTCACTAATCCAGATTTTCAGGGTGGCGAGTAATAGTTCGCAGCTGGCATTTTAGTAGTCTTAGGTTGCTATATCAATTTGTGTATGATGATTGCTCTACAATACTTACCCTGCCACAACTTAAGGCAAAATATCCATCTGTACATTTCCTTTTTTTTGCTTACTTTCAGGTGCAAAGTTATATATTGTAAATTGTCCCTTTTTTGAAGTCAATAGATTCTGCCTTCCCTTTGGATCATTTGATGCACTTATGCCCTGGTTCCCTTTGTCCCTCATCCCTTGTATACCTAAATACTGGAAAAAAAAGTAGATTTGTCCAAAATCACAACTGGCCTTGTTAAGTGACAAAATACCTTTGTAGGGATAGATTTGCAGACTGTGATTAGGTGGTGTACTACACGAGATGCATTATAAAATATTACACAGAGCTTATTATACTCCCTGAATTAGGTATCTCACAGGGGCTTCAGACAATTCACTCTCTTTCAAATGTTCTACCCCAGATGCAGACATTATTCATTCATTATGGATTTGTTCAATAACACAAACTTTTTGGAATGATGTTCAAACTTATATAACTACTGATATGGGTATACCATTTATGATTACAATGCCCTGGGCGTTTTGGAATCATTATACTCCTCGAGACCACGCTGTGTCTGGGAGTACCAAGCTATTATTGACCCACATTGCGGCAGCCTCGAAAAAGACCAGCCTGTCCTAATGGATCCATAAGGATCGGGTACCTCTTACACTAATGCTGCCCCGTTTGTCTTTTCTATACCAAATGGATTTGGTCCCAATGTTCACTACATGCTGATGCTACATGCAATTTGTTTTTTTGCTATTTGGCTCCATTTTTTGGTTACATAGCCATCCTCCACTAATGTTTATGTACATAAAGCAGTCAGGCTTACCACATGGTACAACATGGAGATACTTTCCAATTGGATCCCCCATTCTAGGTCAGGGATGTAGTTATTTGACTGGTGGTCAGGAAACTGCCATTCACAACACCTCCCCCTACATCCCACCCCCTGAGAATCCCAACGGTCTGCATGCCTACTAGCAGGGACTATTCCTACTCATGGGTGTCCACTACACCCATAGAATGGGAACAGAACTGGTCGCCACTGAGCCTGCAAGGGGCTTGTTGTGCTCGCCCCCCTTGCCGGAATGCCGCTGCTGGGATACCGGCAGAGGTATGCTGTGGTCACACATACCCAACCTAGGTCACGCTATGGTATACCCAATTTATGAGTACCTGTGGCTCCTAATATGCCTTTGATTTTATTGATGTCTTTTTATATTATGCTGTTTCCGCTCTTCTTATCATTACTTCTCTTGCATGATTGCAATACTTTCTGTTGTGTATTTGTATTATATATTGTGTTTTCTTTTATGCTGTGTGTGCTATTTTACTTAATAAAAACAATTTAAAAAAACAGTATTGCCTCCCGCCCTTTTGTATGAGCATCTCAGTTTCCTTAGTCATCCAACGACCTCATGCAAATTTTAAGATTAAAAATAATATTGTGAGGTGTGTGGTGTTTAGAATAGACTGAAAATGAGTGGAAATTATGGTTATTGAGGTTAATAATACTATTGGATCAAAATGACCCCCAAATGCTATGATTTAAGCTGTTTTTTAGGGTTTTTTGAAAAAAAACACCCGAAACCAAAACACACCCGAATCCGACAAAAATTTTTCGGTGAGGTTTTGCCAAAACGCATCCGAATCCAAAACACGGCCGCGGAACCGAATCCAAAACCAAAACACAAAACCCGAAAAAATGTCCGGTGCACATCACTAGTATAAATATGGTAAAAAAGGGGCAGACTAGATGGGCCAAGTGGTTCTTATCTGCCATCACATTCTATATTTCTATGTAACTTGGTTAAGATGGGTTTTACAATAAAACTGTAAAGGCCTCAGTGTATTCTTACCGGAGTCTACCACAATGTACAATCCTCTGTTCCCAGAATGCAATCACAGTAGGTTGCATAAAGTTCCATTTTATACACATATGCACAGGACCGGCTCTACCGGTCCGCATATTTAGGCCGATGCCTAGAGGTGCCGGCCCCTGGAGGGCACCTCTGAATTTATCTTGCAAAAAAATTAAGGATGCCTCTATATGCGACCTCCTCCTTTTACCCTGAGCTGACCACTGCTGCAGGTCTAATCAGATGCAGCCGCCGCAATTAGGCTATACCACATAGCACCCCAGCACTTCCTCCGTGCCGACACATGTAACATCAAGTCATGTTAAGGTATATAGGAGGCATATGTAACAATGGCTACTGAAGGGCGCCCCCACGGCTACCCCTCGTAGCCCTGATGCATCTCCTCCAGGCCCCTGGATCCTGGCTCTCTAGCAGCAAGCAGCACCTGACTGCATGTCTGCACCTGCAGCTTCATTGTAATGCTGCTGCCACCTGTATGAGGAATCCTGCTAATGACAAGTGAAAAGCAAGAAAACAACTTAAGGTAAGTAACCTGTGGGTGTTGCCACAGGACCACAGACAGTACAGATCTTACAGCCCATTGGGTGGATAGCACCTGTAGCAGCATAATAAGGAAAACTCAGGTACTGGGGCACAATACAGTACAAATGGAGGGGTGGGGGGTCATTAATAAACTTACAGATGGGGGGATGGAATACAATAAGGAGTATACAAATATATATATATATATATATATATATATATATGTCTCTGTATATATATATATATATATATTGTATACAAACAAAAAATTCAGCACTCACCATAGCAAGCTCACTTATCCTCACAACATCAATAAATAAATGATGGGGGTTTAGTTAGTGAATTGGCCAATGCACGGAAGCCTGGAAACCGCTCGCCAAGGTACCCCACTTCTTGCAGGTCCTACACTATCACAGAGTCTTAAAAATTAAATCCTGGCAACTATTTCACACATAATATAACATCAAATATGCCCACTAGGTTTAATGTGTACCTGCCATATACCCATACTTGCCTACCTGACCCTCTCCATGAGGGAGAAAATGCTCTGTTCCTGGACTTTCCTGGTAATGTATGATTGCCATCACCTGTGGTGAAACACCTTTCTTATCAATTAACTAGCTCACCACAGGTGATGGTGATCATACATTACCAGGAAAGTCCAGGAACAGAGCATTTTCTCCCTCATGGAGAGGGTCAGGTAGGCAAGTATGCATATACCTTATGGCTTTTAAAGGTACACTAGTCACCTGACACTGGCTGAAAAATTACTAAAGAACAGCTGACACAGGTTTAGAACAATTGAGCTTACATAGGGGTGCATGAAAAAGCTTGTGGCCACAGTTAATAAGAGTTAAACAAAGATTAGCCCTGCAATATAGAAACAAATATAAAACCACAGCACTTGCCACCCCAGAAGCGGGGTGCAATGTCTGCACTCACCGCTCATAAGGGGGGACAGGGGTTTGCAGGTTAGGGGGCTCTAGGCTGAAGTTTTTCCTACGGTGCAGAGAGACCTTGCACCGTTCCTGCATATGCAGTGTGTTTCTGGTCCTTTTAATCTACAAATGCTTTTTTCAATGGCATTTAGTTGATGAACATAGGAAAGAAAGAAAATCTCATATAGGCTTTCACATAACCACATGTGCAAACACCCAAAATAGAAAATGTGAATATGATTCTATTGGGCCTATTTATTAATGTAACATTTTGGGATTATCCCATCTTTTTGAGGGGTATCCACAAATGTTTAGGAATCCCATGAATGTATAAAAGGGGTGGCGGTGGCTGTCGCATTTTTACTCGCAAAAGCAGCTGCTTTTTTGCTGAATTTACCAAACATTATGGAGATTGGGGCCTAGGCAATATACCATTTTATAAATTATATTTCCCCTTGTTGAATTTCTGAAGGAGCTGTTGGAATTAATTCTGACATGTAATTACTTTTGCTATGGGGGCGGGCACAGCGATGTGGAGTAACATCATCCCATCATATGCGAACCAATGTATGTATGCATATGAAAATGAGAACATCATCCCGCTATTTGAAAATGTATTGCCTTTTATTGACAACTTTCTGGTGTGGATGGATACGAAGGAGTCCTTACAGAAGATGCTGGAGTGCCTAAATGGACTTGACTCACCAATTATATGTACCATAAACTTTAATACAGAGACAGTAGACTTCTTAGATGTTAGTGTTTATACCACCAATTTAGGCTATTGTTATAGACTGTTTAGGAAACTGACTGACAGGAACACTTTATTATCTTTTGATAGTCACCACCCAGGACCTCTTAAACAAAATTTACGAGTATCCCAATTCTTCAGGGTCCTTCGAAATAATTCAGATGAGGAAACAACTGAAATACAGTTGGATGAAATTAAATATAAATTTGCGGCAAGGGGATTTAGTAATCAGACCATCAACAACTGCCTATTTAAGGCAAAAAATATTTACGCGGGAACTTCTCATAAAATACGAGAAGAAAAAAACTACTGTGTCATTTCAACTACCTTTAACACTGCTGGACCTGCTATATGAAAAGCAGTTAATAAATTGTGTCCAGTAGTTAAAAACCAATCTGATTCTCATGAAGAAACTGCCAAATAAACCGTTATTGAGCTTTCACCGTGCCCGTAACCTAAAGGATATCTTGATGCAGCCTGATAAACCATTGACACAAGCTCCAGAGAAGTGGCTAATGCCAAAGAAATTTAGGTGCTATAGATGTATAAACTGCACCACATGTAGAAGTATGACTGCTGGTAAATACTTTTACCATCCACACACCGGAGCTAAAATATTAATTCATCATACATTAAGCTGTACCTCTGTTTATTACACTCTGACATCCCCGTGCTCTCTGGTTTATGTGGGCAAGACCATCGACCCATTTTGTGAAAAAATGGCTAATCACCGACTATCAATCATTAATGCAATAAAAAGAGGTAATTCTGACAAACCGGTTGCTAGGCATTTCTGTGAAGCTCGCCACTCCCTTGCGACCCTAAAGAGTATGGTGATTGATAGAGTTGAACTACCGAAGAGAGGTGAAAATCGGGCTAAACTTGAAGCGTAAGGCAGCTTGGAAACACAGATTGGACACGAGACGACCTCGTGGTCTTAACGATGGGATACATTATAGTATTTTCCTGGAATAAACTGGCTAGAAGATTGAGAATATTGCTGTTAAATATTCAGGATGAATACATTTATATTATATTATATTTTTTCAACACTTTTTTTGTTTTTCTCTGTTTTTGCTCTTATTCTTTATTATGTATTTTTTTTTTGAAAGGTTCCTGACCTCTGTCAATTTTTCCCAGATTACAGTCTGTGACTCTGACTTCTTTATTTAGTTTAGCCTAAGATGTATGATATGTATAATGTTCCTTTTTGATTTAAGCATACATTATAAAGTCTGATGACTGGATCAAAAATTATGTAATTATGGATATTTATAATATGATGGGTTAAACTCCATGGACTCATTATATACATGTTATATGTTACTCCCTCTAGTGCCTAAAAATTTTATTTTGGTTTCTACCATCCCAGGCATGCAGACTAGCCTTGAAATCTTTTTACTGATAATTGACTTAACCTTTAGCAACAGTGCTTCATCTGCTTGTAGTGTGCTGTTAGGTACTCTGATATTAACAGCGCTATTGACATAATCTCATTGCACTGGCTGGAGCACACTGACAATTCATTGTATTGCCATGGAGCGCATAGACTTCTGATCACCTGATCTGGAAGATGCGTTCCATTGAAAGGAAGTGCGGGTGGGCGGTGCAACGCATGCTGCTGCACTCCATTTTTACCTTAATACAGTGGCGGCTGCCTGCCAGGGATGAATAACATCAGAAGCACTGAGTTGGTTTGAATACTTGTGACATCTGGGTATGATTTTAAATACTTGTTTAATGTTTGATACTGTTTGCTATGGGGTTTTGGGGGGAGTTGCTGTGATCAATTGGGGGGAGGGTCTATGAGGGGTATAAATGTAGTAGAGGCTACTTTACGGTTATCTTGACAAAGGTCTGATCCAAGACCAAAATGTAAGATGTAGATTACTGCTTGCTGATTTATATACACAAAACAATTCCTTAATGCACATATATATATATATATATATATATATATATATATTATTGACGTTTAATTCTATCCTATTTTCATCATTCACATTAGGATAGCCAACAATATTCTGAATTCACTTTAAGGGTATACAGTATATCAAGCTTCTTGTATGTATATTTCTTCTTATTCTGACAATGATAGTCCAGTAGTTCAGACAATTACAGACCAGTGATGGTCTGGAAGGCAATACTGTAAGAGATACCCTCCCACCAGAAATTCACTCAAAGAAAGAGCCACATTGCCAGTCAGTAAAAGATACCAAACATTTATTTTCAATTTAATGACAATTTAGTAATCTTTAAAAAATAATGTTTTTACATACATAAAAAGTTCAGTAAGTCACAACCAATGCAGGAAAGTGTGTTATGGTAACCTTCCTCCTACTTATTCAGGTGTGAGCTCAAGGAAGGATCCTCACTGAATTAGGACCGTGAACTTTTAACTGATAAAACCCTATGCATTTCAACCTTGAGGACTTATTGTGGGGTAGGTATCCTAAACTAAGGACTACAGGACTGTGACAGCCCACTGGGTAGATGTATTGTCTTCCGCAGCAACAACAGCAGCAGCACCAGCAGCAGCATTCCACCAACGCCAATAAATTCCTAGGCAGGCTACGCTGTGTATCACTGGTTTGTATAAGAGTCACACCGTTGACAACCTCTTACAGAAACTGAGGGACATCATCGCACAATGGCTTACCCCACTTAGACTCTCCTGGGGATTTGTGATATCTGACAACGCCACCAAAATTGGCGTGCATTACATCTGGGCAAATTCCAGCACGTCCCATGTTTTTCACATACAATTAATTTGGTGGTGCAGAATTTTTTGAAAAATGACAGGGGCATGCAGGAGATGCTGTCGGTGGCCCAAAATATTGCGGGCCACTTTTGACATTCAGCGACTGCATGCCGAAGACTGGAGCACCAGCAAACATTCCTGAACCTGCCCTGCCATCTTCTGAAGCAAAAGGTGGTAACGAGGTTGAATTCACCCCTCCATATGCTTCAGAGGATGGAGGAGCAGCAAAAGGCCATTCAAGCCTATACATCCACCTACGATATAGGCAAAGGAGGGGGAATGCCCCTGACTCAAGCGCAGTGGAGAATGATTTCCATGTTGTGCAATGTTCTACACTTCGAACTTGCCACACGTGAAGTGCCAGCTTGAGTCAGGTCATTCCCCTCATCAGGCTTTTGCAGAAGCATCTGAAGAAATTGAAGAAGGAGCTAAGACGGAGCGATTCCGCTAAGTATGTAGGACTTCATTTGCTTTGCCAGGATTCAAGGGTTGTCAATACGTTGAAATCAGAGCACTACATTTTGGCCACCGTGCTTGATCCTAGGTTGAAAGCCCACGCTATATCTCTCTTTCTGGGGTACACAAGTCTGCAAAGGTGCAAAAACCTGCTGGTGAGAAAATTGGATGAGGACAACATCTTGCCTCTGCGGAGCCAGTTTGCACAATGAGAGATTAATTTCTTCTTTTTTGGTGGTGGTGGTGGGGGGGGGGGGGTTAATTGCTTCTTTTTTGGTAGGTGCCCAAACACAGCAATAATTTCAGCCACAGTCATGTGGCAGACCCTGTTGCTGAAATTATTAGTTTGTTAAAGTGTGCATGTCATGTTTATATAACACAAGGGTGGGTGGGAGGGCCCAAGAACAATTCCATCTTGTACCTCTTTTTTTTCTTTGCATTATGTGCTGTTTGGTGCCTAGTTTTTAAAACTGCCATCCTGTCTGCCACTGCAGTGCCACTCCTAGATGGGCCACGTGTTTGTGCTGCCCACTTGTGTCACTTAGCTTAGTCATCCAGAGACCTCAGTGTAACCTTTTGGCCTAAAAACAATATTGTGAGGTGTGAGGTGTTCAGAATAGACTGGAAATGAGTGGAAATTAATGTTATTGAGGTTAATAATAAAGTAGGATCATAATCATCCCCAAATTCTGTGATTTTAGCTGTCTTTATGTTTAAAAAAAAAAAATCCAGATCCAAAACCAAAATCCGAAAGGGTGGTATTGGCAAAACCAATCCAGATCCAAAACACGAGCAGAGATCTAGATCCAAAACCAAAACACAAAACCCGAAAAGTGTCCGCCGCACTTCTCTAATAAAAATTATAGTGTACATTTAAACGGTACATACCAGATTCAATAAAATAATTTATTGGTAACGAGAGATTTCAACAATAATACTAGCAACACTCTGATATTATTTGTAATGTTAGGTTAAACTGACTGTAAGTAATATCACTCACATGCATATCAGTGTCCTCATATAAGAACTAATGATTACTCAGTCTAGTTCCCCTAGCTACCTGTGCATAGGTCTAAGGGGGTAATTCAGACCTGATCGCTCGCTAGAGTTTTTTGCAGCGCTGTGATCAGGTCAGAACTGCACCGCTGCACGTCGCACAGGTACAAAGCGGATCACCTATCAGCAATGGGTTTGTGCAAAGGATCCATTCGCACAGGCAATTGCAAGGAGATTGACAGGAAGAAGGTGTTTGTGGGTGGCAACTGACCGTATTTAGGGAGTGTTTGGTAAAACGCAGGCGTGCCCATGCATTTGCAGGGAGGGTTCCTGACGTCAATTCCGGTCCCGGACAGGCTGAAGTGATCGCAGTGGCTGAGTAAGTCCTGGGCTACTCAGAAACTGCACAAGATATTTTGTACCACTCGGCTGCACATGCGATCCCACACTTGCACATAGGGAGGCCAATCCCGGGCCATTTTTTCAATCCTGAGAATCAGGTTTGAAAAATGGTCAATCCCGGGAGTCCCAGGATACACGGGATTGGCTTTCAACTGTGTCCGGCCGTCCCCCATGCCCCGCCCCACCTCTCCCTACCCGCCCTGCAGACATAAATACACTTACAAACCTGCGGCGGGTGAGTGCAGTGGGAGTCGGCTGCACGCGGGTGGAGGGAGGAGGCAGCGGGTGAGTGCAGGGAGAGCCGGGAGCAGGTGAGTGCAGGGGGAGCCGGGAGGAGGCGGCGGGTGAAGACCGCCGTACCGTCCGGCTCTGCGGCTGCTGACAGCGCAGCGTGACCTCACAGTCACAGGTCACGCTGCACGGGGGAGCCGGGAGCAGGAAGCTGGGCAGCGTCTGAATGTTCTGAGGATGCTCAATGCTGATCCCTCAATCCCCGTGATTGGAGCTTTCAATCTCGAGACTGAATCCCGGCCGTTTTTGGGCCTAAATCCCGGGATCCCATCGATCCTGTCGATCCCGATCCCGGGATTGGCCTCCCTACTTGTACAGCTAAAATACAGCCCCCGGTGGGTGGCGACTATGCGAACACAGGACTGCAAAAAACAGCTAGCGAGCGATCAGGTCTGAATTAGCCCCTAAATTCACTAGTTCAAACAAGGAATTCAAGATATATATGCATATATATGTATGTAGATGTGATTTGAATCCTGTCTCGACTGGTGCAGGTGTGGAACTAGGAACTCTTGTGAGGTAGGATAGGTTTCTCAGGCCGCTCAATTGCACTATAAATGTCCACTTAGATGTGACTTGGGGAAAAGAAACTTGTATCTCCTCTATCCGGGCTGGTGCTTCTATAGACTAATCTCCTCAGAAAGGACTAAGCAGTATCTATCGATTACAGTCAATGTAATGTACTGAGGAGTTATTTCTTAGCAAGGATAATTTCCAGGTTCAGTCCCTAGGTAGCACAGTCCTTCCACTCGGCTGACACCTTACTGCCACAATTACAAGTTGCTTGCTTGTATAGTGGTATCAAGGTCCTCACATGCCTTAGCTTGTTAGCGCTTTACTGAGTCCCAGTATAGGGGTTAACACAGCCTATCAGTGAGTCTCTCTGGGTAACTTTTCCAGCTAACTCAGTCTCAGTCCATTAACCTCAGGAGTCAGCCAACCTAGGATTTCACAGCCCTTATGAATGTGGTTAGTGTTCAGGGCATCTGTATGACTGTGAATAGCACTGGGGTCAGACCTATACACAGTGTCCCAATTAGAGTAGCAGGGCTGGGCATGTGTGTCTGTGTAAGCTGAAAATGACATGGCCACAACTAGGTGAGCTAAGAGGGCATGCAACCTGAGGGAGGGCGCCAGTGCGAGGTGGTAAGCTTGCAGTGCAGGATGGTGCAGGGTTGAAGAGATGCTGTCCCCACTCTGCTACACCGGGATGCTCCGGAGATCTGCAGACCAAATTCGGAATCAGTGTAATCGTGTGTGTGTGCTGGAGCAGTTCAGTGTAACCTGGTGCATGTGTGGGTACAGGAGCATTACAGTGTAACCCAGTGTTTGTCTGCTGGAGCAGTGCAGTGTAAGTGTGTGTGTGTGTGTGTGTGTGTGTGTGTGTGTGTGTGTGTGCTGGAGCAGTTCAGTGAAACCCTGTGCATGTGTGTTTACTAGAGTATTGCAGTGTAACCCAGTGTGTGTATAAGATGGGTGTATTTAATCACAGTATATTGGGGTATGTGTATATACAGGGGCTAGTATATATGTTTATTGGGGTGGTATGTGTATATTCAGGGCCTGTGTATATATGTACCGTACTGTGTATTGATGGTGTGTACATGTACAGGAGGATGTATTTCTGTATATTTGGGGTGGGGTGGAGTGTGTGTGGGGGGAACCAAATTACTGCCTTGCCTCGGGTGACAGATACCCTAGTTTCGACCCAGGCAAGGGTGTAGAAGTCTGTAAGGGAGTTATGCAGTGTGTGGCACCCATATACTGATAGGGTTGTCTTACATGTGCAGGCCCCCCCCCCCCCCCCCCCCGAATGTTCCCACGCGGTGCCTCCAAGTATCCTCAATCTCTTCTGGATGCCTTGTGCTGGAGACAATGTTGTGCATGGCCATACCACTTTCAGTACTGCCTGCTGTGTCCCTGTGTGCTGCTCAGCCTGCTGCCGCCAGACGGGTCCTGTAACAGTGCAGTGGTAACAGCGGGGCGCTGTGGATGCCTTTCAAGATGTCCGCGCCAGAATACAGCTCTTCTCTGGCCGCGTGTCTCTTACGGCTCTCCTGCAAAACACTGATATCACACGCCGCCCACCTATCTTGTGCGCCTCCCTTGGTCACTCAGCACCACCTACTTCCTCTTTCCCTGTCACTCCAGTCTCTGCACCCAGTCTGGAGGCATCTGATAAAGCTAAATATTTATCTTATAACATTCACTATATGCGGGTAAGAGACTCAGTACGCAATTGGCGTATGGGGTACCGTAAGGGTACGCACTTAGTGTAGCAGATGCTTAGCCGTGGTCGAGACGCACATGCGGCACGCTCGCTCACAGCTTAACACTTGGTGTCGAGCACGCTATAGGCGGCCAACTACAGTAATGCTACGCTACCAGCGTAGCGGACGCTCGTGACCACGAGGGGAACACGAGCGGCGCAGATGCTCACGGGATGACACTCAGTAAACCTTGTATGCAACACAATGAAAGGCTGAGCCTATACTGTAAACCTTGGTTTTGTAATGTGAGCACAATGCAATGCTAATTAACCTCTATTGTATGAAAGCCTCTTGAGCGATTGAGACGCTCTGAATACTCTCAGCAATGTAATAAACACACAATACCTTGCTAAGGTTCCAAAACCTTTACTAACAATATCTAGCTATGTAAAAAGGGGAAAACAGTTAACAGTTCATACACTACAGGCTAACATCAATATCTAAACATAATAACTACACATATACAATATACAACAGTTTAACAATAACAGAGAGAGAGAGAGATAGTATGGCAAATACAAACAGAGAATAAGTTGGTTACAGAGAAAGACTTAGACACTGGGAATGATCGCTGCGCAGTCCTGGTACCAGCTCCCTAGTTAGTCAATGATGAAAACCGTTGTGGAGAGAAAGACTGAGCTGGCCAGGCTGGCTGTTCTTTTATACACTGCGTACAGTACACTACAAAGGGACCTATAATCTCATTGCTGTTAGGGTCTCCTGCCCTGTGCTGCCACGTCGTCATGGCAACCGGGAGACAAGTGCTAGTGGAGTAACCTGAGCGCAGCTGATACTCCGGTTCGGGTCTTTTGCTGTGCAGTGGTTATAGGCTCTGTGCACGGCAGGGGATCCGGTGCTGGTTTTTGTGCTCACAGTCTGTGAGGTCTGAGTGGGGCGTGGACAGCACCTGCTTTATAAGGCCTCTTTTCAGGGTAAGCAGATGCTGCTGAATCTTTGTTGGTTAGTCAGTTCATGAACGTTAGCCAGTACTGTGTAGCTTTGTATTTGTTTGTTGCTTACTGCAAATAGGCCTGGGAATTTGGTATTACACTCTGCCAATCCAGACCTAGCAGTAAGACTGGAGTCAGTCGTTTAGCTTGCTGGGGTTCTGTTACTACCCTGTGAACTTAGCAAGTTTGCGGCTGTATTCTAAGACTTGCCTGTCTAATCCTGTCTCACTGTGCTAGGTGTCAGGGGTCAGTTTAGTGGCAGTAAGCTAAAACCTGTGCACTGCAAGTGAGAATTTGGATTGTGGAGATTCTCCTTGTGTCTATCATTCCATCTCTGACCAAGGAGTTTACTGCCACACCCGTTGGTAACCCTTTAGGGTTTTGCTGTTGCCCTTAGCAACAGCATTTCGGGTACTCTACGTATTAAAACACAACATCTTGCTTTTTCCATCTTAGCAGTTCTAATACAAGGGAGATACCCAGTTCCTTAGCCTCTGGGCTTCTCTGTTCACTTTGTGTGTATTTTGTTACCCTATCACCTTCTGTGTACGTTATGTCATATCCCCCAGTTTGTCTGTGAGTCCATCTGTTTTGCATAACAGTTCAAACACCAGTACATTCCTGCAGACACTGGAGTGCATAACAGTTCTGACACCAGTACTTTCCTGCTGGCACTGGTGTGCATAACATATTCAGCAGCCCAATACTCCTGTTGAAATTTTGTGGGAATATGGAGCATACCCCTCAAAATACGTTGCAACAGGTGGTCGATCAGGTGCAGGTCCTGACTCGACAATTTAATGATTTGTCCATTAAAATGCACACCTCCCAGGCTGCTGGCGGAGCTCCCGCAGCAGCAGCACCTGCAGGGGTTAAGGAGCCGAAAGTAAATCTCCCGGATCGTTTTTCTGGAGATCGCTCGCAGTTCTTTTGTTTCAAGGAGAGCTGCAAGCTATACTTCCGGCTTAGGCCTCAGTCTTCTGGGTCGGAGATTCAGCGGGTGGGCATAGTGATTTCCTTGCTACAAGGAGACCCACAGGTCTGGGCATATGGGTTGCAGCCTGACTGTCCGTCGCTTAAAAGTGTTGATGCTTTTTTTACGGCACTGGGCATGTTGTATGATGACCCTGACAAGACGGCCTCAGCCGAGGCTCAGATTTCGATCCTTAAGCAAGGGCGCAGGCCAGTTGAGGTTTACTGTACGGAGTTTCGGAGGTTGGCCCATGATACCCAGTGGAATGACCCAGCCCTGAGACACCAGTACCGAAGAGGTCTTTCTAACCAGATAAAGGACCAACTGGTACAATATCCCTTGCCTGATAGCTTGGATCAGCTCATGCAGTTATCCATCCGGGTGGATAGACGGCTGAGAGAGCGTAGGCTTGAAAGGGAGACTGAGATTTCCTTCCTTCCTAAGGGAACCTCAGACTCTGAGGAATTTTCTGAGGAGCCTATGCAGATTGGGGCTACCCGCCTCTCCTCGCGTGAGAAGACGCGGAGGAGACAGCAGGGGTTGTGTTTGTACTGTGGGAATAAAGGTCATGTGGTAGTATCATGCCCAGAAAAGCCGGAAAACTTCAGGGCCTGAGGGTGATGGGAAATATCCTGTCAGGCCAGAAGTCAGAATTTCCCAAGAAGACTTTTATCATTCCGGTGACCTTGAAGATCCTCGGTCAAACTGTCAAGACTGAGGCCTTTGTGGACAGTGGGGCCGACGGGGTTTTTATGGACCGCCAATTCGCCCTGAAACACTCTGTTCCCTTAGTACCCTTGGCATCGGAAATTGAGATTTGTGGGTTAAACGGGGAACCATTATTCCAAGGTAAAATTACCTCTTGCACTAGCCAGATTTCTTTGTTTATTGGAGCCACACACTCTGAAAAATTGTCCTTTTATGTGACTGTCTGTACTTTTGCCCCATTGGTGTTGGGGTTACCCTGGTTAAGGGCCCACAATCCTCAATTTGACTGGGTCTCTGGGGAGATTCTTAGTTGGGGTACTGATTGTTTCAGGAGTTGCTTGAGCCTTCCAGTCAGGCTCTCGCAGCTAAGTTTGCCAGGATTGCCAGGGTGTTATGCAGATTTTGCGGACGTGTTCTCCAAAAAAGTTGCAGAGGTACTACCTCCCCATCGCCCCTATGACTGTGCCATTGATTTGTTGCCAAATGCTAAGCTTCCCAAGAGCAGGTTGTACTCCGTGTCACGTCCTGAGACTCAGGCTATGGCAGAGTACATTCAGGAGAACTTGGCTAAGGGATTTATCAGACCTTCACAGTCCCCAGTTGGGTCGGGGTTCTTCTTCGTGGGTAAAAAGGACGGTTCGTTGCGACCCTGCATCGACTTCAGGGAATTGAACCGTATCACGATTAAAAACTCATACCCACTGCCTCTCATTTCGGTCTTGTTTGACCAGCTTCGTACTGCCACCATTTTTTCTAAGATTGACCTACGCGGTGCGTACAATCTAATCCGAATAAGAGAGGGGGATGAATGGAAGACTGCCTTTAATACCCACTCAGGGCATTATGAATATTTGGTGATGCCTTTTGGGCTCTGTAATGCCCCGGCAGTCTTCCAGGATTTCATGAATGATGTGCTCAGGGAATATTTGGATAGATTCTTAGTTGTATACTTAGATGACATCCTAATCTTCTCCCATTCCCTGGAGGAAAATCGGAAGCATGTACGCTTAGTCCTCCAGAAACTCAGAGACCACCGGCTTGGGGCAAAGCTGGAGAAGTGCGAATTTGAAGTTCAGCAAATCGCATTTCTAGGATATATTATCTCCCCAGAAGGTTTCCAAATGGAGGGTTCCAAGGTACAGGCAGTCCTGGATTGGGTGCAGCCCACTAGTTTGAAGGCGCTTCAGCGTTTCCTGGGCTTTGCGAATTTTTATAGACGATTTATCGCTGGATTTTCGTCTATAGTGGCGCCCTTGGTGGCACTCACTAAGAAAGGGGCGGATGTTGCTCACTGGTCTTGTGAGGCTAAAGCGGCTTTCGCCCGTCTCAAAAGGGCATTTGTTTCGGCCAAGGTGCTGCGACACCCAGATCCAGAGCGTCCTTTTGTGGTGGAGGTGGATGCCTCTGAGATGGGTATTGGGGCAGTGCTTTCTCAGATGGGAGTGTCTGATAATCGCCTTCATCCCTGTGCTTACTTTTCCCGTAAATTTTCACCTGCCGAGATGAATTATGACGTGGGTAACCGGGAATTGTTGGCTATTAAGGATGCACTCGAGGAGTGGAGACACTGGCTTGAGGGGGCTAAGTTTGTGGTCTCAATTCTCACTGACCATAAGAATCTGGCATATTTAGAGTCAGCGAAGCGTCTCAATGCCAGGCAGGCACGATGGGCTTTGTTTTTTGCTCGCTTTAATTTTTTGATAACATATCGCCCTGGGTCAAAAAACATCAAGGCTGATGCGCTCTCGCGGAGTTTTGCTCCAATCCAGGAGACCACCGAGGAGCCGTTGCCCATTGTTTCCCCATCATGTATTAAAGTGGGCATTACCCAGGACCTCTAATCATTAGTCCTTAGAGCACAGGAGCAGGCTCCTCCAGACCTTCCGGTAGGTCTTTTGTTTGTGCCTCCTAGGTTAAGACAGCGAGTGTTCCTGGAATTCCATGCCAAGAAGTCGGCAGGTCACCCGGGTATTGCCAGAACTCGGGAGTTGCTATCTAGGGCGGTGTGGTGGCCCTCGGTGGCTAAGGATGTGGATCAGTGGGTTCGGGCATGTGACATCTGTGCCCGAAATAAGACTCCTAGAGGGGTTCCTGTTGGCCCATTACATCCACTCTCTATCCCATCTAAGCCATGGACCCACATTTCAATGGATTTTGTGATGGACTTGCCCAAATCCTCGGGGATGACAGCCATCTGGGTTGTCGTTGACAGGTTTTCGAAGATGGCGCACTTCGTTCCACTGGTTGGGCTGCCATCAGCCAGACGCCTGTCTGAATTATTTATGCTGCATGTTGTGCGTCTCCACGGGTTGCCACTTGATGTGGTCTCTGACCGCGGATCCCAGTTTGTGGCCAAATTCTGGAGGGCATTTTGTTCCGATCTCCAGCTTGTCGTCAGGCTACCATCCGCAGTCTAATGGGCAGACTGAAAGGGTGAACCAGTCCTTGGAGCAGTTCCTCAGGTGTTATGTCTCCAAGTGTCAGACTGACTGGGTTGCTCATCTGTCCATGGCGGAGTTTGCCTATAACAACGCGGCTCACTCTGCTACAGGGATCTCTCCCTTCCTTTGTGTGTATGGGCATCATCCTAAGGCCAATTCTTTTGACCCCGTGGACTCCACGCCTGGTGGTTCCTCTGTGGTTTCGGTCCTTAGAGGTATTTGGCGGAAAGTGAAGAAAGCCCTTGTGTCTGTGTCATTAGTGACCAAAAGGGTTTTTGATAAGCGGAAAAGACCCTGCAGCTTCAAATTAGGAGACTTCGTCTGGTTGTCTACCAAGAATTTGAAGTTGAGACAGCCATCTCATAAGTTAGGGCCCCGGTTCATCGGCCCTTATAAGATCACCAGGGTTATCAATCCGGTGGCATTTCAGTTAGATCTGCCCCGTTCTTTGGGTATCAATAAAACATTTCATTGTTCCCTTTTAAAACGGGCGATTAGTAATCCTTCTACCAGTGGAAGACCTTCCCCTCTTCTGATACGTGGCCAGAGGGAGTTTGTTGTTGAAAGGATTCTTGACTCCAAGGTGGTTCGGGGTCGGCTGTCATTTTTGGTGCACTGGAAGGGGTATGGCCCGGAGGAGCGGTCGTGGGTGCGCAGTTGTGATCTTCATGCCCCCAGACTGATACGCTCTTTCTTCTCGCAGTTCCCCGATAAACCCGGTGGTAGGGGTTCTTTGACCCCTCGTCAGAGGGGGGGTACTGTTAGGGTCTCCTGCCCTGTGCTGCCACGTCGTCATGGCAACCGGGAGACAAGTGCTAGTGGAGTAACCTGAGCGCAGCTGATACTCCGGTTCGGGTCTTTTGCTGTGCAGTGGTTATAGGCTCTGTGCACGGCAGGGGATCCGGTGCTGGTTTTTGTGCTCACAGTCTGTGAGGTCTGAGTGGGGCGTGGACAGCACCTGCTTTATAAGGCCTCTTTTCAGGGTAAGCAGATGCTGCTGAATCTTTGTTGGTTAGTCAGTTCATGAACGTTAGCCAGTACTGTGTAGCTTTGTATTTGTTTGTTGCTTACTGCAAATAGGCCTGGGAATTTGGTATTACACTCTGCCAATCCAGACCTAGCAGTAAGACTGGAGTCAGTCGTTTAGCTTGCTGGGGTTCTGTTACTACCCTGTGAACTTAGCAAGTTTGCGGCTGTATTCTAAGACTTGCCTGTCTAATCCTGTCTCACTGTGCTAGGTGTCAGGGGTCAGTTTAGTGGCAGTAAGCTAAAACCTGTGCACTGCAAGTGAGAATTTGGATTGTGGAGATTCTCCTTGTGTCTATCATTCCATCTCTGACCAAGGAGTTTACTGCCACACCCGTTGGTAACCCTTTAGGGTTTTGCTGTTGCCCTTAGCAACAGCATTTCGGGTACTCTACGTATTAAAACACAACATCTTGCTTTTTCCATCTTAGCAGTTCTAATACAAGGGAGATACCCAGTTCCTTAGCCTCTGGGCTTCTCTGTTCACTTTGTGTGTATTTTGTTACCCTATCACCTTCTGTGTACGTTATGTCATATCCCCCAGTTTGTCTGTGAGTCCATCTGTTTTGCATAACAGTTCAAACACCAGTACATTCCAGCAGACACTGGAGTGCATAACAGTTCTGACACCAGTACTTTCCTGCTGGCACTGGTGTGCATAACAATTGCTCATTGGACACAGGAATGTCTCCCCGCATTATAACAAAAGGTCATAGGTTAGTTTGAACAGGTGGGCTGTGACTATATCGAACTGCTCAGGTGGGAGGGAATCTCAGGATTCCCGCCGCATGGATAATGAACTGCAAATATAGTAAATGTCCAGAAACTACTAATAGACATAACTATACGCAGGAGCGATTAATCTTTACCTAACCAGCACCGGATTGTTTCTAATAAAATGTTCTTTAGTTAGGTACCAAACACCACTGCTCAAACCCTGTCTGACCCTTCGTATCATGCCAAGAGGAATTCCCCTGTCCAGCGACCAGTTACAATAAACAAACTTACTGTTATTATTAAGGGGAACATTACCTATAAAACATACTATTTGGATTTACTATGTAACATTTGAGTCGCCCGCTAGACGCACACAAACTCTACCGGAAATGCACATACCACGCGTCAATGCGCACGGCCGTAGAAGCTTCATTACGCAACTGCGAATATGCGCACGCACGGGAGAGAATGTGCACGTGCAGCGGGCAAGCGCATGGGGTGAATATATGGCAATGTGCAGCATGATATTTTTTCGACTTTGACAGTCCACCCTTTGGCAGTCATCAATAACTGCCACTTCCTAAAACAGTTTTAAAAAAAAGAAAAAATATATGTCATCATGTAAATACCTTTTTATGATTGGGTAAAGGGAGGAGAGGAGAAGATGGGGAAAAAAGTATGACCTAGTGAGATAGTAGAAGCATGTGTGTATGAATCCATGTTTGAGGGGTCGTGTATCATCGTGCCGTACGTGTTTTAAATCAAGCTTCGAGGTATTGCGAAGTATACATTTGAATCCTTCTTATCACTTATCAGGGATCTGTGGATGGGCTGTCAAACTCTACCGAGCTCTTTTCGGCTTTTGGTAGCAACAAATGGGGAGCACATTTAGTTGATGATACATGAAGGGGGGGGACATGTGAATGCTGATATATGTGTCTATATTCCCTGTCGACTATGTGTGTCATTACCTAGAGGTTGTAGAGATGAAGATAAGAAACAATCATTATAAATTCAGTCGTAAACTATGTGAGTTAAACAGTCGCCGATTGAGGTCTTGTCTTGATGTACATGTTGTCTGATGTCTCTCTGTGCTTTTGCTATAAATAGCGAGCAAAAGTTGTTCCATTGTCCATAAAGTTACAGTCTCTAAAGTATTGGGCTATCGTAAAAGTTAAAGTCACTAGGGATATTGGGGGTCTGTGGCATAGTCCATCAATGGTCTGTATAAAAGAGGTTGTCAAATTCTTATTCCAAGCGAATGTCTTTGTACCTTGGAGGAAAACAAAGGAGAAACGGGTGAAAGAAACGGACCGTGGAATCACATTTTCATCACAACATTGTCTCTATCGTTGGGTCATAAATCAAATTAGTTGTTGTTATTACAGTGTCTTCGCTCCTCAGACTCATCACTCTGGTACTACCTTTACACTTCGTTAAAGTCCGAACGCATCTAAATATCAGGCCAACCAATATGACGACTCCCAGAATACACAAGAGAAATTTCCCTACGTCCATTATAATACCTTGGGTCCATCCTCCTAAACCAGAGAACCAATTTCGTGGGTTCAACCATGACACCCAACTGGTCAGCTCATTACCCACAGCAGCGAGTGTGAGATTGTGTTTCCTTCGAAACTCCCACTTTAATTGTAAAATGTCATCCATCTTTTGGTCTATGACCTCGGCTGGGTCCTCCGTGCTGTTTGTAATGTACGTGCAGCACTTTATTCCATATTGAGTTGCTAGGGTAACACAATACCCGCCTGTCACTGCTGTGAGATAATTGAGAATCATCCTATGCTGAACCAGCTCTGTTTTGTAGGCTTGTAACTCTTTCCCAGTGTACCTGAACGTGTCGTCATACATTTCGGTGATATTGTCTAACAAGTTCGCTAGCGCAGATATATATTTATAATTTATCACTCCTCTGGCGGTACAAGTGATATCTAACGCGAGTAGGAATTGAATCCCGGTGGATTCATGGATCAGATCAGAGGCCGTGTGCTCTGTCCTCTCTATCAGGTGCCGTTTAACGATGTGCTCGTAATGAGTGTGAGTATAAGGAGCTTGGGCACCGCGGTGAATGTCTTTCATTTTGTTATGGGATACAGTCATTACTTCAGGCAGTACTTTTCCAATGTAACACAATCCCTCTGAGTTTGGGGCAAGCCACTTATACGCCTTTCTCCAACATATGAAATATGCATCATCGGGGAGAACATATGGGACGGAGTATGACATTACCATGTTACAAATTTTCCATGTGAAATCTCCTAACCCTAACTCTCCCATCTGTCTAGTACACGTATCAGGTTGTACGATATGTGCACAGTATCCTGGTGATACTTATCCAACTCGCATGGTCCTACTTCCTAGAGTATACCTATACCGGAAATATTTTCCATGGTCGGCTATCTGGCGTATAAGTTCTGTGTCTATGGGCATTCTATCGGCTCTATATGAAAATGTCATGGTTTGATTACTCCATGACACTTCCCAATTTCCCGGCTTTCGGGGATTGGAAATGTTAAAGCATACTAAAGACCTATCCACATGATACTGGTGGAGCTTCAAACTAGGAGGACCAGAGATATTAAACCTCTTGTCCACCGGCCTCCCACCACTTAACTCAAGTACCTCTCCTACAGTTAAAGGGAATGGTACTAGTCCTGATTTGCTATGACCTTGAGGTACTTGAGAGCATACCCAACAGTCTGTCTGATTTAACACTTTACCCACTAAGGAGTGATAGTCACTCAATGGATGCCGGTCCATGTGGACATTAAAACTGGACTGACATTTCTTGATGCACCCATCCTCAACTATATTGTCACAATGCCTACAGATGCAGTTCTCTTCAGCTAACAATCCTTCACAATTCCTTCTATTGTCAATGCTACCAGATCGTTTTCTGATACTCGCCTTTACTCGGAGATTATGTCGTTCTTGGAAATTTACGCCTCCATCCTGGTCATCAGAACCCATTCCCGATCCTTTCTCAACCTCCATGGTACTCTCACCGAAACAGACTGCTCTGGTCAACATCATGGTCAACAGAAAAATCCGGATCACAGTCTCTTGGGGCAAGTCCATTTTAGAGGAGTAAAAGGAGAAAAATAAGAAGGGGGAAGGGAAATAGGAGGGAGATGGGAACTGGAGAAAATAACAAATGGGAAAAAGAAATCTGGCTCGACAAACGCCTCCGATCTTATTATTCTCAGCGCTCAGGTGTCGTCTCAATCTTCCCGGAACAGACACTCTAGTGATACAACCTCTACCGTATGTTCTTTATCACGGGACCTCTCTGGGTCAGCAACCTTTTTACAATGAGACGAATGGACCCAAGCCTCTCTCTCGGCAACCTTCAATGCTGTTGTGCTGGTCAATAAGACTTGATATGGTCCTTCCCATCTGTCAATAAGGCAACCTGAGCGTAGAAAATTCTGTATCATTACATAATCCCCAGGTTCAATGTCATGACAATTATTGTCTGGCAAATCAGGAATCACCAACTTTAGATTATCATTCTGATTCCTCAATTGCTTACTCATCTTAACCAAGTACTTTACAGTGACTTCATTGTTACATTTCAAATCATCCTGGGGGTTAATCATAACATGGGGTTGTCGACCAAACAGAATTTCAAAA
Source organism: Pseudophryne corroboree (assembly GCF_028390025.1). Taxonomy (NCBI): domain Eukaryota; kingdom Metazoa; phylum Chordata; class Amphibia; order Anura; family Myobatrachidae; genus Pseudophryne; species Pseudophryne corroboree. Next base: position 129,256,422 of record NC_086454.1, on the reverse strand, counting down.
GGAGACAGATTAAGAGGGGACCTGGGAGTGGTTCTGATGCTGTATAATACGATTGGCAAAGCTTCGGGCCACAACAATCCTGTTTCAGCCATTACCTTGCTTAATTTGTTTTTAATAGTGCTGTTTACTCTTTCCACTTTCTCACTCGCCTGGGGGCGGTACGGAGTGTGCAGCTTACTATTAATTCCCATCAACTTACACATTGTTTGAAAGACTTCACCTGTAAAATGGGTACCCCTATCACTCTCAATGATTCTAGGGATACCATACCTGCACACAAATTCCTGCACAATTTTCTTTGCAGTAAACACAGCGGTATTTGTGGCCGCGGGAAATGCTTCAACCCAATTTGAGAACACGTTAATACAAACCAATACATATTTTACATTTCTACAAGGTGGCAATTGTATGAAATCAATTTGTATTACCTGAAAAGGGCCATCTGTCGGAGGGATATGGGATGGCTCTGTCAGTATTGCCTTTCCGATATTCTTCCTCAAGCAGGTGAGACATGTCATCGCTCTTTTACCCGCATGGGAAGAAAATCCTGGGGCGCACCAATAAGCTCTTACCAACTTACACATTCCTTCTTTGCCTAGATGAGTCAGCCCATGTGCCGCCTCCGCTAGACTTGGAAGGTATGCTCTGGGTGCCACTGGCTTACCCTGTCCATCTGTCCAGAGCCCTGAGGACTCCTGGCCATATCCTTTTGACCTCCAAACTGCCTTTTCTTGTGGTGAACAGAAATTTTGCATTTCATATAATTTCTGTGTGTTTACAGTATCAAATACCATCAGTTGTATATTGTCTGTTTGTATGGGGTTACTGGCTGCTGATTTAGCAACTTCGTCTGCTCGGCTGTTACCAAGTGATACCGGGTCTTGGCTATACGTGTGAGCTTTACACTTGATAACAGCCACTCTGTCGGGTTCCTGTATCGCTGTTAGAAGTCTTTTGATGTGAGCTGCATGCGCTACGGGCGTGCCAGCTGCCGTCATGAAATTTCTGAGGCGCCATAGGGCCCCGAAATCATGGACCACTCCGAAGGCGTACCTAGAATCTGTGTAGATATTGGCTGACTTGCCTTTAGCCAATTCGCATGCTCTGGTTAGGGCAACCAGTTCAGCAACTTGTGCTGAGTGTGGTGGGCCTAGCGGTTCCGCTTCTATGGTACCTTTGTCATCTATGACTGCGTATCCAGTACACAAGTCTCCCGAGTCCGTCTGTCTGTGACAACTGCCGTCAGTGTAGAAAGTAAAATCTACATCTTCCAGTGGGTTGTCACTGATATCAGGCCTTGCCGTGAAATTTTGGGCCAAATATTCCATACAATCATGTGTGTCATTTTCCTTACTAAATCCTCCTTCACCATCACTCTCATCCTCCACCCTTTGTGCCTGTCCAGGCACACCTGGGAGATATGTTGCAGGATTTAGTGCGCTGCATCTCCTTATGGTGATGTTTACGGGGGCCATCAACGCCAATTCCCATCTTGTAAACCGTGCTAATGAGACGTGTCTGGTTTGGGCCGAATTCAGTAAAGCTGACACTGCATGTGGTGTATGAATTGTGAGGTTGTGTCCTAGCACAACATCTTCGCTTTTACTTACTAGCAATGCTATTGCTGCAACGCTTCGCAAGCATGTGGGGAGGGATCGCGCTAAAGGGTCTAGCTGAGCGCTATAGTAGGCTACCAGCCTGCTGGCATCACCATGCTTCTGGGTTAAGACACCTGCTGCGCACCCAGCACTCTCTGTTCCGTAGTTTAAAGGGTTTTCCATAATCTGGCATACCTAATGCAGGTGCCTGCGTTAGGCACTGTTTAAGTCTCTCAAATGCCATCTCAGACTCGTCTGTGTGCGAAATCCGATCAGGTTTGTTTGAGGAGACCATCTCCTGTAAAGGCAAGGCCAGTATGGAAAAACCTGGGATCCAGTTACGGCAATACCCACACATTCCTAAAAACGTTCTAATCTGTTGCTGGGTTTGTGGCAGGGTCATGTCACGAATTGCTTGAATTCTATCAGCGGTGAGGTGTCTTAGTCCTTGTGTTAGGCGGTGTCCCAAATACTTCACCCTGGTCCGGCATAATTGTAACTTATCTTTGGAAACCTTGTGTCCTGTGTCTGAAAGATGAAACAGGAGTTGTTTCGTATCTCTCAGGGACGCTTCTAGTGAATCAGAACACAGCAGTAAATCATCCACGTACTGTATTAATACTGATCCACTCTCAGGTTGGAAAGACTGTAAACAATCATGCAAGGCCTGAGAGAAAATACTTGGACTGTCAATGAAACCTTGTGGTAATCGAGTCCAGGTGTACTGAACTCCTCTGTATGTAAATGCGAATAAGTATTCACTGTCAGGGTGCAGAGGTACCGAGAAGAAGGCGGAGCAGAGGACAATCACAGTGAAAAATTTGGCAGTGGGAGGGATTTGCATAAGGATGACAGCTGGATTTGGCACTACGGGGAATTGACTCTCAACTATTTTGTTGATCCCTCTTAGATCCTGCACTAATCTGTAACCCCCTCCCCCCACTCTTTTTAACAGGGAAGATGGGACTATTGGCAGTGCTGGACGTTCTTACCAGAATGCCCTGTTGTAGCAAGCGCTCTATTACAGGGTAAACTCCTAACTACACCTCTGGCTTCAGAGGGTATTGTGGGATTTTTGGAGCTATCCTACCATCTTTTACTTGTACAACTACTGGGGCTACGTTTGCCATTAATCCAGTGTCTTGTCCATCCTTGTTCCAAAGTGATTCCGGTATCTGGGAAATCATTTCCTCTACCTTGGACGGACACCTATTTACAACAACAGTGTGGGACATTAATCTTGTTGGGGAGTCTAGCATATCCTGTACTTCCTGAGCGTGGTTTTCGGGTATGTCCAAGAACACACCTTCAGGAGTACAATATATGACACATCCCATTTTGCACAGTAAATCTCTCCCTAGGAGATTAGTCGGAGCCGATGCAGCCAGCAGAAAAGAATGCTTGGTATGCAAAGGCCCTATCGTAATCTCTGCATGTTTGCTTAAAGGGTAGTGCTGTACTACTCCTGTTACTCCCATGGCTGGAATTGTTTTACCAGTGGTTCTCAAGCCCACGGTCGAATTTATCACTGACTTGGCCGCCCCCGTATCTACAAGGAAATTTAGAGATTTACCAGCTACATCAATTGTGACCTCAGGTTCATTTCCAAGGCTCGCAATTAATTTCACTGGCTGCAGACTACAGGTGTGGCCCCACCCCTATTGTGTGTGGTGGCCTCCCTGCATTGCGCTGGCAGCTATTACCTGTGAAGGGGGTAAATGGGAACTATCAGAGACTTGCCAGTCTCTTCTTGGGGGATACCTTTTTGTTTCCCCTGCGTGTGGCTCATAACTCCGTCTCTGCGGTCCTTGATCCCAATTTCGTGTGTCATGTCGTTGTCTAGGGGGTTGATATGATTTTTGTGCATTTTTAGATCTACAGTCTCGTGCAAAATGTCCCTCTTAATGACAGTAATAACAAGTTACCACATTTGACTTACCCACAGGGGTCGGGGACTTATACTGAGGTGGCCTTGTGGTCAAGGCCTGTATACTTACTGCCATTAACTTATCACTCTGTGACTCCCTGTGTCTGGTGATGTTTCGATCATGATCAATAGCGGCCTCTCTCAAAGTAGCCACCGACAAACCTCGCCAACATGGTTGGGTGGTCTGTACCCTCGTCCTCAATACTTCCTTTAAACCATCCATTAACACAGATACTGCTACTTCTCTATGATTCACATTTGTCTTAATGTCTTCTATTCCTGTATACTTAGCCATTTCCTGTAGTGCCCGATGAAAATAATCAGCAGCTGTTTCTCCCTCTTTTTGTTTGATGGAGAAAATTTTGTTCCATTTGGCAACAGCTGGGAAATACTCTCTTAACTGTAAATTTATTCTCTTTACATTATCTTGGTTGTACACATCCGTAAGGGGTACCTCTTCGTCTAATTTACAGTCAGCTATAAATCTCGCTGAGTCGACATTGGAGGGTAAACATGCCCTCAGCAATATCTGCCAGTCTTTGTTATTGGGCTCCACAGTATTTCCTAGCTCTCTAATGTACTTCTGGCTTGCAACTAGATCTTTCCTAGGATCAGGGAATTCAGACACCATTGATCTTAATTCCATTTGGGAAAAGGGGCAGTGCATGGCGATGTGTCTGACAGGAGTGACTCCTGAAGTGTCAGTTTTCCCATTTGGTACCGCAATTACCCTAACGGGATTAAGTTCAATAACATCATTCTGAGTAGATTCTACAGCATGTGGTGCAATGGTTTCAGCATATTGTACAGTGCCGTACTTACCAGTTGATACGACCTCACCTGTCCCTCCACTAGGGGCCTTTGATACTGCTCTTACTGGTTGGGACGTGCCCACTGTTGTTTCTGCTATGGTGGCTGCTAGAGAGAGTGCCGATATTGTTGTGGGTTCATCCTCTTGGTCACAATCCTGGGGAAAGTTTAAAACAGGGTACAGCTTGCACGAGTTAGTATTAGCATCAACAATCTTAGTTACATTATTCTTAACATTTATACAGTTACTAAGTGCATGTTTATCATACACCAGTGTGCCATTCTCTGTAACCACCTTCTCTCCCATTATGTATGGTGGTGGTGGCGCGGTGGCTATCAGTTTTCTGATAGGGTTAGATCCAGCCGCTTGAGCCAATCCTCTCTGTATTTCACCTTCCTGTTGCCATAACTGTAAATAATCATAATGTTTGATCCGTCTCTTTGCAGATTTAATGAGACATATCCTTCTCCTTAGATTTTGTAACACCTCGGGACTAAAACTGCCTACCCGTGGGAACTTTTCCCCGTCATGCACAGTCATTCTTTCCCATTCATCGCACAAAACCTCTGTGTGTGAACCGTATTTCTCACACATGATATACCTTGCCGACCCGATTGGTCGGTTTACTAAGTCAACCTGAACCGAGGTTGATCGCCCCCTACCTGAACAACTGGCCCCCATCTTTGCAGGTGTTGCTTTCACTACCTCTGACCTTCAAATCAGGGTCTTCAGCAAACCCTTACAAAAACCAAGATGTCCGGGGTAGGCCGGCGGCGGAAGTTTACCGAGTACCTCCACTCACTCCTCGCCCACGTTGGCCAGTACTGCAATCACTGACTCAGAGCTGCTGTACCCAACCTAGGGCCCCTATGAACCTTTATTTACTGGGACATGTGGATTTGATCCGAAGAGCACTTAACCCTTCCCAGTAACTATTGGTTGTTAGAGAATTCCCGAGTGACCAGCGAACCTCCCTTAAAATAAAAAAAATTACACAAATCACGTTAGAATGTACAAATAGCGTTTATGACCCTTCTTGCGTACGCAAATGGTACTGGGTCAAGTTACTAACTAATGCACACAATTACATGCGGTACAATCGTTCTGCACATAAGCAACTAATCTTATGTGCGGAGCGACCAGTGGAATCGAAAATTGCGGCTGTGAATTCCTTCAGCCAGAGCTTAATGGCCTATATGGGTACCGCACCAACCCTTCCTGGTGTTGTGCTCCTTTACTCTTTATCTATAGTGGACTTCCTAGTCTGCTGTACCTAGACCTCCTGGTCTGTTTCTGGACCTCCTGGTCCGTGACCTCCTGGTCTGTGTCTACAGTAGACCTCCTGGTCTGCTATACTCTAGTGCTCTTTATCTAATATGTTTAACAAGGGATGCCTCCCAAGCCACCGTGCCGTCACTTACACGTATGTACCTCACGAGAACTCGATGATTTCCTGTGGTTCCACCCAAAAATTAGAAACTTATATATATGTATACACACACTTTCACCTCATATACTCTTTACTTTCGTTTCTGCGCAGAAATCCCTTTCATTCAGTATCGCAGGCTAATCCCGAAAGGAGTTACAACTAGAGAAGGATCTATTAGCTTAAAATTTAGGACACTGAGATTGACTTGTGCTATTATCTCGTTGCCTCCATATCGCCTACTAAAACAATACTATCGTGTGATTTGTATTATGTGGGCGTACCCAGAAGCTCCGTTGCGTAATATACGCTCCGTGCGTCGGCCCTTGCATCGCGTACGCTAGTCCCGCCCTTTGTTAGAGACACATGTACGCAAGCCAGGTATATCCACAGAAATACAACTAACACGTTTATATCAATGTAAATGATCTTTAACTGTAATCATCTACCGAGCACCACACAGAACTTTCTTGTATCTTAGGCAAGCCGTGCGCGTGTTTTACAAATTACTCCTTAACGTATTAATATTACTTTTAACTACCAATAGCAACAAATCTTTCTCAGCACGTTATCAATGATAAATGGCAAGCAGGAAGGTGAGACGTGAATATACACAAATAAAAAGAAATGCAGGTGTGTGCGTGTGTTGCGTACGCAAAACAGAGATAAACAGTTTTAAAAGACAATAGCGTTTTGTTCTTACCTTCCGGTTCCGGATTCCACCAGCACTCCTACAGCATAGCGATGCAGACGCTTATCTAGTCAGCACTACTGTATACCTCACCACCAATACGGATACGAAGGGATACTGCCTTCCCGCCCTTGCTGACAGATAAAGTCTGTGTTCGCTAGTGCGGATATGTGGAGGACGGACGAGCCGCCAATTGATAAAGCTAAATATTTATCTTATAACATTCACTATATGCGGGTAAGAGACTCAGTACGCAATTGGCGTATGGGGTACCGTAAGGGTACGCACTTAGTGTAGCAGACGCTTAGCCGTGGTCGAGACGCACATGCGGCACGCTCGCTCACAGCTTAACACTTGGTGTCGAGCACGCTATAGGCGACCAACTACCGTAATGCTACGCTACCAGCGTAGCGGACGCTCGTGACCACGAGGGGAACACGAGCGGCACAGACGCTCACGGGATGACACTCAGTAAACCTTGTATGCAAAACAATGAAAGGCTGAGCCTATACTATAAACCTTGGTTTTGTAATGTGAGCGCAATGCTAATTAACCTCTATTGTATGAAAGCCTCTTGAGCGATTGAGACGCTCTGAATACTCTCAGCAATGTAATAAACACACAATACCTTGCTAAGGTTCCAAAACCTTTACTAACAATATCTAGCTATGTAAAAAGGAGAAAACAGTTAACAGTTCATACACTACAGGCTAACATCAATATCTAAACATAATAACTACACATATACAATATACAACAGTTTAACAATAACACAGAGAGAGAGAGAGATAGTATGGCAAATACAAACAGAGAATAAGTTGGTTACAGAGAAATACTTACACACTGGGGATGATCGCTGCGCAGTCCTGGTACCAGCTCCCTAGTTAGTCAATGATGAAAACCGTTGTGGAGAGAAAGACTGAGCTGGCCAGGCTGGCTGTTCTTTTATACACTGCGTACAGTACACTACAAAGGGACCTATAATCTCATTGTTCATTGGACACAGGAATGTCTCCCCGCATTATAACAAAAGGTCATAGGTTAGTTTGAACAGGTGGGCTGTGACTATATCGAACTGCTCAGGTGGGAGGGAATCTCAGGATTCCCGCCGCATGGATAATGAACTGCAAATATAGTAAATGTCCAGAAACTACTAATAGACATAACTATACGCAGGAGCGATTAATCTTTACCTAACCAGCACCGGATTGTTTCTAATAAAATGTTCTTTAGTTAGGTACCAAACACCACTGCTCAAACCCTGTCTGACCCTTCGTATCATGCCAAGAGGAATTCCCCTGTCCAGCGACCAGTTACAATAAACAAACTTACAGTTATTATTAAGGGGAACATTACCTATAAAACATACTATTTGGATTTACTATGTAACATTTTAATCACCCGCTAGACGCATACAAACTCTACCGTAAATGCACATACCACGCGTCAATGCGCACGGCCGTAGAAGCTTCATTACGCAACTGCGAATATGCGCACGCACGGGAGAGAATGTGCACGTGCAGCGGGCAAGCACATGGGGTGAATATATGGCAACGTGCAGCATGATATTTTTTCGACTTTGACACATCCTGGTTGCAAGGTGGGTGGGATAGCATTTAAGCCTATCTCCGTTCCACAGGCAGGAATATTACCCCGCAGTTCCTGATTTAAATGGAGCATCCCCAGGTACCACAGATCCATCCTTACTCCCCTCACGAGACATATGGGCAGAGGCAGATTTAGACCTCATGGGGCCCTAATCAAGATATCGGTTTGGGGCTCCCCTCCCTCAACAGCATGCAATTTCAATCTGCATCTTTGTGCGGTTACCATAGGGAGGTATGCACAGTATGACTCAGGTATTTGAAGACTGAAAATAACGACCGCTTAGATACAATGTAAACAAAGCATACACCACTGAATAGGGCCCTATATATATCTATGCTACCTATCCACACTACATCCCTGCACTAGATCACTGCACTACCTCTACACACTGCATCACTACGCTACATCTGCTCACTATATCACTATGCTACCTCCCCACACTACATACCAGCACAACCTCCCCATACTATATAACCAGAGCCGGACTGGCCATCTGGCACTTCTGGCAAATTCCAGAAGGGTCGATGGCCAGATGGGCCGGTTTGTCTGTAAGCAAAACCAACCTGGCAGCACTGCCTCCTGGGCATAACTGTCCTCAGCGGGTGGATCTTTGATGCAATGACATGTGACGCAACCGCCAGGTGTGGATGCACGGCACGGGAGGCAGGGGGCATCTGAGCGGGCGCGTACATAAAGATTCATACAGTTATGCCCAGGAGGCGGAGCTGCCGGGCGCCCGCTCAGATTCCCCCTGCCTCCTGTGCCGTGCTTCCACACCTGGCGAGACTCAGGAGGAGCCGTTCTAGACTGGTTGATGCCTGCTGAATCGGATCCGAGAAGTAACCGCCACTCACACTGGGAACAGCACCGTGACTGCAGCAGTGCACCGGAATATTACATGCAGCAGCAGACAGGGAGTGAGACATCCAGGAGGATGCCGGCTGTATTATAGACTAGTGATCCGTAACCATAGGGACAAAAGCCTCTCCAGTGTCCAGACGCTAGTGAGTGTGAGAAGGGTGTGCTGCCAGAGCACAGAGGGGCTGGGGGTCATGGCAGGCAGTTTATGCTGCACTATGAATACAGCAGTAGGGACGCGGCAATCCTGTCCCTGTTCACAGTAATTGGTGACCTGCGACCCCGTGTGGAGGCCCCGGTCACACCGCTGTTAATATGGCCTTGGCCTCCTCTCTGTCCGGGCCCAGGACTCCAGATCCTGCACTCCACCCTGATGGCAATCTGAGCGGATACCATCTTTAGATACCCGACGGACATGGAACGCCATCTGCAGAGTCCTCACATTTCTATTCCCCTGGGTGTGATCTGTGCCAAGTTGATAATATAAGTAAGTGTGTAACATTATTACTGACTGAGTAACTAAATCCAAGTGACCAAAAGGACCTTGCCCAAATTTAGCCCCAACCTTCCTCCCCCAGTGGCTAAACCTAACTATACCCTTGGTGCCTAAACCCAATCTCCCATCTCACAGCCTAACCCTTCCCCCAATGCCTAACCCTAACCTCCCGTTGTGCAGCCAAATCCAAACTCCCCAACATGCCTAATCCTAAACTCCAGTATTGCGTGCTAGCACTCCCCCTGGTGCCTAACCCTAACCTCCCATCCTCCAGCCTAGCCCTAACCCTCTCCCAGGTACCTAATTCTATCTTCCTGTCTGTAGCCTAACCCAATTGTCCCCTCCCACAGCCAAACTATAACCGTCCCCATGGTGCCTAACCCTAACCTCCCACCACCCCGTAGACTAACCCTAACCGTTCCTCTGGTGCCTAACTTTATGCTCCCGTCCCACAGCCTAAACGTAACCTGCCCCCTGGTGCCTAACCCTAACCTTCTGTCCTGCAGCCTAACTCTAACTCTCCCCCTGGTGATTAACCCTAACCTCCCATCCCGCAGCCTAACACTCACCTGGTGCCTAACTGTACCCCCAGTGCCTAACCGTATCCTCCCATCCCGCAGCCTATCACTCCCCTGGTGCCTAACCTTAATCATACCCCCGGTGCCTAACCCTAACCTCCCATCCCACAGCCTAGCCCTAACCCTGTCCCTGGAACCTAAACCCAACTTCCTGTCTACAGCCTAACCCAAATGTCCCCTTCCACAGCCATCCCCCTGGTGCCTAACTGTAACATGCACTCCCACAGCCTATCCCTCACTTCCCCTTCTGTGACCTAACCTTAACCTTACCTCCGCAGCCTAACCCTAATCATTCCACTGGCTCCTAACCCTAACCTCCCCCAGTACGCTGAATCTCTCGATGCGTCCCTCGGTGCCTAAGCCTAACCTCCCCGATGCACCCCCCTGGTGCGCTGAAATCCCCTGGTGCGCTGAATCCTCCCCAGGATGAAGAGGCAGGTCCCATGGTTGTGACATAATCAGCGGTCCTTTAGCCCACTTGGATCTAGTATCTACTTTGTCGCTGGTGGCAGGAAGAAAAGGGTCATGGGCACATACAGCTCCTGACAGCAAGCAGTACAAGGAAACGGGGTAGCTGCAGCCAAGAGCACCTGGATAGGAAGCAGCGTTCCAGCCTAGTAAGTACAGTATGAGGCTGCCATGTGTAAGGGGCATTACTGTGAGATATAATGTGTAAGGGGCATTACTGTGTAAGGGTATTTAATTATATATATTGCTCCCAGGGCTCACTTGCAAACTAAAAAAATAATTATACAGACAGAATTTTAATTAGAAATAACTTATGGTAATTTATTTAAAACGGAGTTCTTGTAAGAGTGTAAACTAATACTTATAACAATGTCCTAATACCGGTATACAATCACAAACAGTACATTACACTTCTTATAGAAATACCTAAACTGTGCTAGTCTGGGTAGAAAAGCAGCCTGCTAAAGGTTGTGACGCTATAGGCTGTTTACTCTTCCTTGTGCTGTTGTTGTATAGCTCACAGTATCATTTTAACTAATAATAAGAATTTACTTACCGATAATTCTATTTCTCATAGTCCGTAGTGGATGCTGGGGACTCCGTAAGGACCATGGGGAATAGCGGCTCCGCAGGAGACTGGGCACATCTAAAGAAAGCTTTAGGACTATCTGGTGTGCACTGGCTCCTCCCCCTATGACCCTCCTCCAAGCCTCAGTTAGGATACTGTGCCCGGACGAGCGTACACAATAAGGAAGGATTTTGAATCCCGGGTAAGACTCATACCAGCCACACCAATCACACCGTATAACCTGTGATCTGAACCCAGTTAACAGCATGATAACAGAGGAGCCTCTGAAAGATGGCTCACAACAATAATAACCCGATTTTTGTAACAATAACTATGTACAAGTATTGCAGACAATCCGCACTAGGGATGGGCGCCCAGCATCCACTACGGACTATGAGAAATAGAATTATCGGTAAGTAAATTCTTATTTTCTCTAACGTCCTAAGTGGATGCTGGGGACTCCGTAAGGACCATGGGGATTATACCAAAGCTCCCAAACGGGCGGGAGAGTGCGGATGACTCTGCAGCACCAAATGAGAGAACTCCAGGTCCTCCTCAGCCAGGTTATCAATTTTGTAGAATTTTACAAACGTATTTGCTCCTGACCAAGTAGCTGCTCGGCAAAGTTGTAAAGCCGAGACCCCTCGGGCAGCCGCCCAAGATGAGCCCACCTTCCTTGTGGAGTGGGCATTTACAGATTTTTGGCTGTGGCAGGCCTGCCACAGAATGTGCAAGCTGAATTGTACTACAAATCCAACGAGCAATAGTCTGCTTAGAAGCAGGAGCACCCAGCTTGTTGGGTGCATACAGGATAAACAGCGAGTCAGATTTCCTGACTCCAGCCCTCCTGGAAACATATATTTTCAGGGCCCTGACAACGTCTAGCAACTTGGAGTCCTCCAAGTCCCTAGTAGCCGCTGGCACCACAAATAGGTTGGTTCAGGTGAAACGCTGAAACCACCTTAGGGAGAAACTGAGGACGAGTCCTCAATTCCGCCCTGTCCGAATGGAACATCAGATAAGGGCTTTTTCAGGATAAAGCCGCCAATTCTGACACGCGCCTGGCCCAGGCCAGGGCCAACAGCATGACCACTTTCCATGTGAGATATTTTAACTCCACAGATTTAAGTGGTTCAAACCAATGTGACTTTTGGAACCCAAAACTACATTGAGATCCCAAAGTGCCACTGGAGGCACAAAAGGAGGCTGTATATGCAGTACCCCTTTTACAAACGTCTGAACTTCAGGGACTGAAGCTAGTTCTTTTTGGAAGAAAATTGACAGGGCCGAAATTTGAACCTTAATGGACCCCAATTTCAGGCCCATAGACACTCCTGTTCGCAGGAAATGTAGGAATCGACCCAGTTGAATTTCCACCGTCGGGCCAAACTGGCCTCGCACCACGCAACATATTTTCGCCAATTGCGGTGATAATGTTTTTGCGGTTACATCCTTCCTGGCTTTGATCAGGATAGGGATGACTTCATCCGGAATGCCTTTTTTCCTTCAGGATCTGGCGTTCAACCGCCATGCCGTCAAACGCAGCCGCGGTAAGTCTTGGAACAGACAGGGTCCTTGCTGGAGCAGGTCCCTTCTTAGAGGTAGAGGCCACGGATCCTCCGTGAGCATCTCTTGAAGTTCCGGTTACCAAGTCCTTCTTGGCCAATCCGGAGGCACGAATATAGTGCTTACTCCTCTCCATCTTATCAATCTCAGTACCTTGGGTATGAGAGGCAGAGGAGGGAACACATACACTGACTGGTACACCCACGGTGTTACCAGAGCGTCTACAGCTATTGCCTGAGGTTCCCTGGACCTGGCGCAATACCTGTCGAGTTTTTCCCAACGGTTTATAATCATGTGGAAGACTTCTGGGTGAAGTCCCCACTCTCCCGGGTGGAGGTCGTGCTGAGGAAGTCTGCTTCCCAGTTGTCCACTCCCGGAATGAATACTGCTGACAGTGCTATCACATGATTTTCCGCCCAGCGAAGAATCCTTGCAGCTTCTGCCATTGCCCTCCTGCTTCTTGTGCCACCCTGTCTGTTTACGTGGGTGACTGCCGTGATGTTGTCCGACTGGATCAACACCGGCTGACCTTGAAACAGAGGTCTTGCTAAGCTTAGAGCATTGTAAATGTCCCTTAGCTTCAGGATATTTATGTGAAGTGATGTCTCCAGGCTTGACCATAAGTCCTGGATATTTCTTCCCTGTGTGACTGCTCCCCAGCCTCGCAGGCAAGAACCCAGTCCTGAATGCCGAATCTGCTGCCCTCTAGAAGATGAGCACTCTGCAACCACCACAGGAGGGACCCCTTGTCCTTGGTGACAGGGTTATCCGCTGATGCATCTGAAGATGCGACCCGGACCATTTGTCCAGCAGGTCCCACTGGAAAGTTCTTGCGTGGAATCTGCCGAATGGGATTGCTTCGTAGGAAGCCACCATTTTACCCAGAACCCTTGTGCATTGATGCACTGAGACTTGGCTCGGTTTTAGGAGGTTCCTGACTAGCTCGGATAACTCCCTGGCTTTCTCCTCCGGGAGAAACACCTTTTTCTGGACTGTGTCCAGGATCATCCCTAGGAACAGAAGACAAGTCGTCGGAACCAGCTGCGATTTTGGAATATTGAGAATCCAACCGTGCTGCAGCAACACTACCTGAGATAGTGCTACACCGACCTCCAACTGTTCCCTGGATCTTACCCTTATCAGGGAATTGTCCAAGTAAGGGATAACTAAAATTCCCTTCCTTTGAAGGAATATCATCATTTCGGCCATTACCTTGGTAAAGACCCGGGGTGCCGTGGACCATCCATACGGCAGCGTCTGAACTGATAGTGACAGTTCTGTACCATAAACCTGAGGTACCCTTGGTGAGAAGGGTAAATTTTGACATGAAGGTAAGCATCCTTGATGTCCCGAGACATCATGTAGTCCCCTTCTTCCAGGTTCGCAATCACTGCTCTGAGTGACTCAATCTTGAATTTGAACCTCTGTATGTAAGTGTTCAAAGATTTTAGATTTAGAATCGGTCTCACCGAGCCGTCCGGCTTCGGTATCACAACAGTGTGGAATAATACCCCGTTCCCTGTTGCAGGAGGGGTATCTTGATTATCACCTGCTGGGAATACAGCTTGTGAATGACTTCCAAAACTGTCTCCCTGTCAGAAGGAGACATCGGTAAAGCCGACTTTAGGAAACGGCGAGGGGGAGACGTCTCAAATTCTAATTTGTACCCCTGAGATATCACCTGAAGGATCCAGGGGTCTACTTGCGAGTGAGCCCACTGCGCGCTGAAATTCATTGAGACGGGCCCCCCACCGTGCCTGATTCTGCTTGTAAAGCCCCAGCGTATACTGAGGGCTTGGCAGAGGCGGGAGAGGGTTTCTGTTCCTGGGAACTGGCTGATTTCTGCAGCCTTTTTCCTCTCCCTCTGTCACGGGGCAGAAATGAGGAACCTTTTGCCCGCTTATCCACGAAAAGACTGCGCCTGATAATACGGCGTCTTCTCATGTTGAGAGGCGACCTGGGGTACAAACGTGGATTTCCCAGCTGTTGCCGTGGCCACCAGGTCTTAAAGACCGACCCCAAATAACTCCTCCCCTTAATAAGGCAATACTTCCAAATGCCGTTTGGAATACGCATCACCTGACCACTGACGTGTCCATAACCCTCTACTGGTAGAAATGGACAACGCACTTAGACTTGATGCCAGTCGGCAAATATTCCGCTGTGCATCACACATATATAGAAATGCATCTTTCAAATGCTCTATAGGCAAAAATATACTGTCCCTATCTAGGGTATCAATATTTTCAGTCAGGGAATCCGACCACGCCAACCCAGCACTGCACATCCAGGCTGAGGCGATTGCTGGTCGCAGTATAACACCAGTATGTGTGTAAATACATTTTAGGATACCCTCCTGCTTTCTATCAGCAGGATCCTTAAGGGCGGCCATCTCAGGAGAGGATAGAGCCCTTACAAGCGTGTGAGCGCTTTATCCACCCTAGGGGGTGTTTCCCAACGCACCCTAACCTCTGGCGAGAAAGGATATAATGCCAATAACATTTTAGAAATTATCAGTTGTTATCTGGGGAAACCCACGCATCATCACACACCTCATTTAATTTCTCAGATTCAGGAAAACTACAGGTAGTTTTTCCTCACCGAACATAATACCCCTTTTTGGTGGTACTCGTATTATCAGAAATGTGTAAAACATTTTTCATTGCCTCAATCATGTAACGTGTGGCCCTACTGGAAGTCACATTTGTCTCTTCACCGTCGACACTGGAGTCAGTATCCGTGTCGGCGTCTATATCTGCCATCTGAGGTAACGGGCGCTTTAGAGCCCCTGACGGCCTATGAGACGTCTGGACAGGCACAAGCTAAGTAGACGGCTGTCTCATGTCAACCACTGTCTTTTATACAGAGCTGACACTGTCACGTAATTTCTTCCAACAGTTCATCCACTCAGGTGTCGACCCCCTAGGGGGTGACATCACTATTACAGGCAATCTGCTCCGTCTCCACATCATTTTTCTCCTCATACATGTCGACACAAAAGTACCGACATACAGCACACACACAGGGAATGCTCTGATAGAGGACAGGACCCCACTAGCCCTTTGGGGAGACAGAGGGAGAGTTTGCCAGCACACACCAGAGCGCTATATATATACAGGGATAACCTTATATAAGTGTTTTTCCCCTTATAGCTGCTGTATAGTTAATACTGCGCCTAATTTGTGCCCCCTCTCTTTTTTAACCCTTTCTGTAGTGTAGTGACTGCAGGGGAGAGCCAGGGAGCTTCCCTCCAACGGAGCTGTGAGGGAAAATGGCGCCAGTGTGCTGAGGAGATAGGCTCCGCCCCCTTATCGCGGCCTTATCTCCCGTTTTTTTATGTATTTTGGCAGGGGTTAAATGCATCCATATAGCCCAGGAGCTATATGTGATGCATTTTTTGCCATCCAAGGTGTTTATTATTGCGTCTCAGGGCGCCCCCCCCAGCGCCCTGCACCCTCAGTGACCGGAGTGTGAAGTGTGCTGAGAGCAATGGCGCACAGCTGCAGTGCTGTGCGCTACCTTGTTGAAGACAGGACGTCTTCTGCCGCCGATTTTCCGGACCTCTTCTGCCTTCTGGCTCTGTAAGGGGGCCGGCGGCGCGGCTCTGGGACCCATCCAAGCTGGGCCTGTGATCGTCCCTCTGGAGCTAATGTCCAGTAGCCTAAGAAGCCCAATCCACTCTGCACGCAGGTGAGTTCGCTTCTTCTCCCCTTAGTCCCTCGAGGCAGTGAACCTGTTGCCAGCAGGTCTCACTGAAAATAAAAAACCTAAACTAAAACTTTCACTAAGAAGCTCAGGAGAGCCCCTAGTGTGCACCCTTCTCGTTCGGGCACAGAGATCTAACTGAGGCTTTGAGGAGGGTCATAGGGGGAGGAGCCAGTGCACACCAGATAGTCCTAAAGCTTTCTTTAGATGTGCCCAGTCTCCTGCGGAGCCGCTATTCCCCATGGTCCTTACGGAGTCCCCAGCATCCACTTAGGACGTTAGAGAAAAAGTCTTTTGGAATAACGTTCAGCTGTGGTTCCATAAATGTCCGTATAAATGGTTTCCCGTTTGCTGTGGGTTGTGCACAACCACACAGTGCTACTCCTTAGTAAGCCACACTGGTGTCTGTAGATGGACAGATATTCCAAAATGATGGTATGGAGTATTTTGCTCTCTGCTGGTTACTTGCCACTCACGTGTTCCAATTCTGGTGGCTGTCCATTCTGTGCCGTGGGAGATGGAGATTCGGGTGTCTGCCGGCAGACAGAATGGATTTGTCTCTACTGGAGCCAGCTCTGTTGTGTTATTTTAATACAGAGAATGATGTACACTTGTACCTACCTCGTAACTGTCCCATTTTTCTAGGACTGTCCTGCTGTCCCACCCGCGGGTCATAATGTCCCGTGGGGGGGGGGGGGGGGGCAGTTGGGAGACCCTCTCTCACCCTCTCCAGTGAGGAATAGCCATCTATTCATGAGGAGAGAGGGGCTGGGGGCATGGCCAGCAGCTCAAAGAGCACTTAGCATGCCCCCACAGTGGTATAATCAGGGTTGTGGCCTGTGATCGCAGCTCTTCCCATGAGACCACGCCCTATAATTTTGTTATGTCACTCATTTGACCGAAAGTAACCTCACCGCTGACCACAAAGTTCCCACCATTGGCTACAATGGAGCGCATAGGCGCTACATTGTATCACTGCCGTGTGCTGCCTGACAGACACTACAGAATCACACAGCTAATCAGGAGGGTGCCACGACGTGGCTCTCCCTGATTGGCTGAAGGGACCCTCTTTGACAGGAGTCAGGGGGGGTCCTGGCAGTCGGGGAAAGGGGTCCCATGTGTAAACATGGGACCCCTTTCAGTGCGTGGTCGGGTTTGCATTTTTTTTTTTTTGCCAAGTACGTGGATTATTCAAAGGCCGGATTCTTCACTGGATTATGTGAGTATAATTTTTCCCACAGGTACCCCTAGGATTCTACATGGAGAAGAGGACCGAGCCTCGTGGGAACATAGGTAAGTATGTGTGTATGTTGGTGTGCATGTATGTAATAAAGTTGTACTGTCACGGTGTGTGTGTCCTGTTTTTATTGGGGTATTTTTTTAGTAGTAGTACTACAGGTACCAGCGGGCCCGTTTTTCTCCCGCATGCTGGTACATGTGGTTCTCTAAGTACCAGCTTGCGGGGGAGGCTTGCTGGGACTTGTAGTACTGCTACTAAAAACAATATTCACAATTTCACACTTGGCTATCAGCCCCCCCATCCGCCGCCCTTGGATGGGGGGGGAAGCCTCGGGCTACACCCCTGGCCCTTGGGTGGCTGGAAGGGGGGTACCCCTTGATTGAAGGGGTCCCCACTCCTCCAGGGTACCCCGGCCAGGGGTGACTAGTTGGGGTTTTAATGGCACGGCCGCAGGGACCGATATCAAAGTGTCCCCCAGCTGTGGCATTATCTCCCCAGCTAGTGGAGCCCGGTGCTGGTTTCAGAAATACGGGGGACCCCTACGCTTTTTGTCCCCCGTATTTTTGGAACCAGGACCAGGCGCAGAGCCTGGTGCTGGTTGATTAAATATGGGGGAACCCCTGTCATTTTTCCCCCCATATTTTTTCAACCAGGACCGGCTCAAAGAGCCCGAGGCTGGTTGTGCTTAGGTGGGGGGACCCCACGCAATTTTTTTCAGATTTTTAAAGACTTTAATCAACTTTTTAAGGTACACAATGAAGCCCTGCACGGATCTCACAGATCCGTCCGGGATTCCTTGTGTTTTTTCAGGCAGTGTTTTACTCATCACTCCCGTAAAACACTGCCTGATAATACGAATCACATCAACATCGGAAAAAACGAATGTGCAAAACTCGGCAGCTTAGTGAATGATCGTATCAGGATTCAAAAAGTTGCAGTAAAATGCACCCGATACCATTCGAGTTCAAACACCCTTCAAAACGGCCAAAACACGAATATTTATTTTTTATAATCAGTTTTTATTAAGGGTTTTAAAAGACATTAACAAAGAGAGAAAACACCTATACAGTTACAAATACAAAAACACTGACACAAATAAAACTAATAAACACAAATCAAATTGTACAGATGTCAAAAGAAGAGGTAGCAACCTTGCAGCGGCGAGTGGAAGTGTCAGAGGTAATACATGCCAAGTATACAGGCAGATAGAGTTTAACATCCGAGGAGCAGGGCCTACTTCTAAGAAGTATCGCAGGGAAATCTAGCCATGTCTGTGAGAGAACTGTGTTACAGAGCAGTGGTTAAAGGTGTTCTCATATATAGAAAACTGGAAAATTAATAGAGGAACAGAATAGAAATGCCGGAAGGCAGTAAGGGTAGAAGTAAAGAGAAGTAGGAAGTAAGAAAAGGAGAGAGAAAGATGAAGGGGGGTGAGAGAAGTAGGGAGTACCACTTAGCAAGTTATGGGAGACAGAGAAACAAGAATTTTAGTTATTATCCAAGGGAGTGGCTAAGTAGGCCCGGGAAGCCTTGTATTTCAGCCAAGGGGACCAGGTGGAATCAAATTCTCGAGATTTACCGATCGATGAGAGGAATAGATCCTCCATTCTCATAAAATAATCTATTTTAGTGAACCATGTACGACTCATAGGAGGGAGGTGGGATCTCCACATGGACGGGATTACAGCACGTGCTGCGTTGCTTAAATGTCGCAATAGGGAATGTTTGTGTTGGGACAGTGGAATTGTGGAGTGATTGATAAGCCAGAATGCTGGGTCATGTGGGGTTTGAGTCTCAAGGATGGCCTGAGAGATGTGTATAACCTCCTGCCAGAAGGGTTGGATCAGTGGAAATGTCCACCAAATATGTAGAAGGGTGCCAGATGTGGAGGAGCAACGCCAACAAAGGATCGATGAGGAGGGATACATAGCATGAAGAAGAGAGGGGTGCCTGTACCACCTTGTCACAACCTTGTATTGAGTCTCTCTGATCTGGACACAGACAGAGCTCGTGTGGGTTTTTAAGAATTTTTTTTCCCAGTCTCTAGGCGACAGGGAGATGCCCAGGTCCCTTTCCCATGCCACAGCAAAGGATGGAGTGTCGGTAGGTTGGGAATGGCAAACAATCCTGTAAAGTGTGGAAATAGTGTGGGTCGGGTCATGGATAGCAACACAGAGTTTCTCAAAGAGTGTCAATTCTTTAGCGGAGTTCCGGAGTCTAGTGCCAGTTATCAAAAAGTGTCTTATTTGTAAGAACTTCCAAAAGTCCTGCTGGGGGATGTCCCACTTTGCCCTCAGATCTGAGAACTGTTTGACTCCAGTCGATGACACCATCTGACCGACCCTGAACAGACCTGTTAGTGCCCAATGTGAGAAGTGGGCAGGGTTGACACCCGGAGCAAAGTCAGTGTTGGTCAGAAAGGATGTCAAGGGACCAAATTTAGAAGAAATATAAGGTAGTTCCCGTAATGACTTCCAGGCGACAAGTGTAGGAGTTATAGTAGGGTGGGAAAGGAGCAACTTAGGGGGGGAGGGGTGCCAAGGAAATATCTCTGGGAATTGTTGTACGTACAGGTCCTCCAGTTCCACCCATTGTTTAAGCTCACGATGTCTCGTCCAGTCTATAATTCTATTCAAAAGAATAGCATGGTAATAATTTTTTATATCAGGAAGCTGAAGGCCGCCCCTCGCAATCGTTTTAGTCAACTAGGAGCATCTAAGCCTAGGCCTCCTCCGTTGCCAAACAAACTGCTGGATCAAGAGTGAAACAGATCGGAACCTGGACTCCGGGATGCGTATCGGGAGGGTCTGCATTACATATAATAATTTAGGAAGGGTGTTCATCTTAACTATGTTTATCCTCCCAAACCAGGATAGATATTTCATATTCCATCTAGAATAGTCATTCCGAATCGTTTGCAAGAGAGGCAAGTAATTCAGTGGAAACAACTGGGATTCGTTAGCGGTCAACTTAATACCGAGATAAGTTATGTGCGAAGATTGCCACGAAAAGGGGAAAGAGCGTTTAAGGTCCGCGATGGAGTCCACAGGGGCGGAAATGTTAAGAGCACTAGATTTAGCATAATTGATTTTAAAATTGGAAAGCTGTCCAAATAAATCAAGTTCTTTCATTAGGTGCGGAAGGGAGTCCGTGGGGTGTGATACTATGGCCAAGAGGTCATCTGCAAACAGGGCTAGCTTATATTCACCATCACCTATGGTGAAACCCCTGATGGCTTGATTGGCCCGAATAGATCTGGCCAACGCCTCAATACATAGCACAAAAATCAAAGGAGATAATGGGCAGCCCTGCCTTGTACCGTTGCTTATGGTGAATGGGTCAGACAGGGTGCCATTTGCGCGGACCCTTGCCGTCGGGGAGTCATACAGGGCCATTATCCAAGTAAGTGCATTTGGACCAAAGCCTATATGTTCCAAAATGGATTCCATAAATTTCCAACTGACTCTATCAAATGCCTTTTCGGCGTCAGTAGAGAGTAGAATAGTAGGGGTAGTGCTGTGGGATGCTAAATGAATAAGGTTGAGGAGTTTGGTTGTGTTGTCTTTGGCCTCCCGGCCAATTACAAAGCCTACCTGGTCATTGTGAACCAAGAGAGGGATCAGCGTACTCAGTCTATTTGCCAAAATCTTCGCGTAGATTTTGAGATCTACGTTGAGGAGGGAAATGGGTCTGTAGCTGGAGCAGACCGAGGGGTCTTTGCCCTGTTTCGGTATCACCGAAACATATGCCTCCAGAGAATCACAGGAAAAATGAGAGCCAGACGCAATTGAATTAAACGCACGAAGGAGAAGAGGGAGCAGCCTATCTTTAAACACCTTATAGTATGCGATAGTGAATCCGTCAGGGCCAGGGCTTTTTCCCGACGGCATAGAGGAGATGGCTCGGTCTAGTTCTTGGGCTGTGAAAGGGGCTTCTAGTATACTGAGCTTCAAGGGCGGAAGGACAGGATAATCAATGAACTTCAGATAGTCCCTTATTTTTTGGAGTGATAGGTGGGGATCTATATCTGAGGGAGCAGTCTCTAGGTTGTAAAGCAAGGTGTAAAATTGTGCAAAGCAAGCCCCGATCTCAGGTGATTTGACCGAAAGTGACCTCACCGCTGACCACAAAGTTCCCACCATTGGTTACAATGGAGCGCATAGGCGCTACATTGTAATACTGCCGTGTGCCGCCTGTCAGACAGTACAGGAGCACACAGCCGATCAGGAGGGTGCTACAACGTGGCGCTCCCTGATTGGTTGAAGAAACCCACTTAGACATCAGTCAGAGTGGGTTTCTGGCATTCGGGGAAAGGGGACCCATGTGAAAACATGGGTCCCCTTTCAGTGCGTGGCTCGGGTATCCGTTTTATTTTTTTAATCAAGTACGTGGATTACAAAAGGATTATCCGAGGAGCCTGGTACCCTGGATCTGGTGAGTATAATTTATTCAACAGGTACCCCATGGATTCTACTGGAGAAGAGGACCGACCCTCGTGTGAACATAAGGTAAGTATGTATGTATGTTTGTGTGGATGGATGTAATAAAACTTTACTTTAAAGGTGTGTGTGTGTGTATTGTCTTTTTTTGGGTATTTTTTTAGTAGTAGTACTACAGGTACCAGCGGGCCCGTTTTTCCGCCGCATGTTGGTACTTGTGGTTCTCCAAGTACCAGCATGTGGGGGAGGCTTGCTGGGCCTTGTAGTACTGCTACTAAAAACAATATCTTACACTTTTACAAAAAGGCTATCAGCCCCCCATCCGCAGCCCATTGTATGGGGGGGACAGCCTCGGGCTTCACCCCTGGCCCTTGGGTGGCTGGGGGGGGGGACCCCTTGATTGAAGGGGTCCCCACTCCCCCAGGGTACTCCGGCCAGGGGTGACTAGTTGGATATTTGATGCCACGGCCGCAGGGCACTGTATAAAAGTGACCCCCGGCTGTGGCATTATCTGTCCAGCTAGTGGAGCCCGGTGCTGGTTTTAAAAATACGGGGGACCCCTACGCTTTTTGTCCCCCGTATTTTTGGAACCAGGACCAGGCGCAGAGCCCGATGCTGGTTGCTTAAATATGGGGGAACCCCTGTCATTTTTTTACCCATATTTCTGCAACCAGGATCGGCTCAAAGAGCCCGAGGCTGGTTATGCTTAGGAGGGGGGACACCACGCAATTTTTTTTCAACAAATTAACACTTTCCCACCCCTTCCCACTGATATACATGCACGGATCTCATGGATCCGTGCATGCCTATCCAATCACGGCTCAAAAAAGCAGGTCTTTTTTTTTTAGCACTTTTTTACAAGTTGTATTTTTTCACGGCAGTGTTTTTTTTTTTTTTGCTTTGCACTTCTTAGTAAATGACCGAGATTCATACTTAAACAGCCGCGTTTTGACCGATGGTGTATTCATTCGTATTTTTTTTGTTGGACTTGCAAAAAAATACGAATGGCCTCATCACTGCCGTGATTTCTGCTTAGTAAATTACCGAGATGACACTTTGAAGAAAAAACGGCATCTCGGACAAAATCGGGACCTTAGTAAATATACCCCAAGGAGAGGAAAAAATCCTACATTACGAAAAGTGGCCAGAGGGGGATAAGGGCAGCAGAAATGTCTACAGCCCTCCCCCCCCACCGGCCAACATAAGCAAGCATATTAACCAGTTATCGATAACCTCCATAGGCAAATAGGAGTTAACACTGAACATATGTGAGAACCCTTCGAAAAGGAAAAATAAACCCTCCAACATTGCGTTATCAGCAAGAGTTTCTGTAGGAGGAAAAGAAAAAAAAAAGCAGGAACGACAATATCAGCAGAAGGGTCCTTTACAGCAAATCGGTCTTGGAGGGAGATGTGGTTGACTGGGATCTATTCTTGGCACCCCGAACCTCATGTCATGGTTGCGAGCTAGAAGCTCGCTTAGGGAGAGGAACATCAGGTAGAGAAAATTCCCAATCCGGAATGGACAATGGTGGTAGACCTAGTGAGGAGCAGAACGGGATGAGGTCAGCGTGGGAAGATAGGGTGTACCACTTCCCGGCGGAACAGGCTTGGAGGTTAAAAGGGAAACCCCAACAGTAACGTAGCTGGCGTTTCCGTAGCTCGTCCGTTAGAGGATTCAAGGATTTTCGCTGCTGAAGTGTGTACCAAGAAAGGGCCTGGTAGAGGCTTATAGTACATCCATTAAAGTCAATGCCATCCAATTGCCTAGCTTTGGACATAATTTCCTCTTTCTGGGCGAAGTAATGGAGCCGGAAAATTACGTCACGAGGTCGGTCGGTGGAGAGGCCTCTCGGCCGAAGGGCTTTGTGGGCTCTGTCAAAAGTGATAATGTTATCCGAATCCTTCTTCAAGATCCCGTTAAACATCCCGGTCAGAGCGTCCACCAGCCCAGACTGGGGGACCTCCTCCGGGAGGCCACGGACGCGGATGTTGTTCCGCCTGCCCCTGTTGTCGATATCCGTCATTCTGGACTGCAAAGACCGGATCTCCTTGGATTGGGCAAGGACAGAGTCCCTCAGCAAGGACACACAGGAAGCGCTAGCCTCTTGGTCTTCTTCTAGAGTCACCACGCGATCAGCCAGGTGTGAAATGTCGCTTTTGATGGAGGCAAGCTCATTCCTAATAGTGTCTTGAAGGTCTTGCTTAGTAGGAAGGGACCTCATGAAGGTCAGGATTTCCTGGAAATCGCGACCGCCTGTTGACGCAGGGTCAGCCATATCATCAGCCGGATTTGAAATTGAGGAAGCAGAGGGAGAGGTTGGGGGGTGGGGGGAGGAGCGGTTCTCCATCTGTGGGGAGATCATGGGATGAAAGAAGGGCCTCAGGTCCGCTTGAGACCTCGTGGCTTTTCGAGGTTGATTGTTGTTGCTCCGCCTAGAGGATTTCGAGGTACATCTCATATTCCGGGGGGGCGGCAGTGAGGAGGATGTTTTCAAGTAGCTCAAGATGTGTCAGGATCAGCAAGATATATATAACAGCATAGTTCCTGGGGAGCAATCACTCCCCGTGGCCTGGTCTCACATGGCCATCAGGTGGCTCTAGGTAGAATAGTAGAAAACAAGAGCTCAGGGTAGTGCATGTCAGTACGGAGCAATAACTTTGGCAGCTAAGGGCAGATCCACAGAAAGCAATGAGGGGGGGTGGGGGGGGACGGAGCGCCAATCGGAGAAACCAGGAGGGCAGGGGGACTCTAGTAACAGGATGGGCACAGGCAATCGGAAGCAAGAGTCAGCTGCCCAAGCATATCTCACCCATAGGGGAGGGGTCTGTAGTGTGACCCTGGGAGGTCATCTGGCCCAGCACGGGGCAAGACAAAAGGACCCCCGTAAATCTGGCCTGTATCGACCCAGGTGGGGCCTAATCAGTGCCCGAGGGGGAGTTTATTGTGTATGAAATGTCCCAAGGGCCACAGATAAAAGGCCCCCGGCCTGACAGTATCTGCCACAGGGGGCGGGAAGCGGTTATGCGGGGTGTGGTGGGAGCAGGGAGGCAGCAGGGTGAGCCCCTAGGAGCACAGGGGGCGCACCACCAGAGCACTGCTGCACTCAGGTGTGCCCGCAGCAGCGTGGCATGCACTTCTGCACAGGTATCGTAAGGGGAGGGAAGAGGGGGAGAGCAGGCCGGCGCGGCGGGACAGACACACCTGGTCCCCGCTGATCACCTCCGCCGGGCCTCCGTCTCCTCTCCCTCCGCCCGCCAGCATCAAAGATGGCCACCGCTGTGACTCCGGAGCTCCGGGCTCTGCTCCAGACGGGTCCCGAGTCACCCCCTCCGCCTCTTGGACACCGCAGCACCGGCCAGAACAAGCCCAAGGCAAGGGCAAGGTCCAGGATCCACGGTAAGGTGTCCCGGGGAACTCTCAACGTGGCGGGGGGATGGTCACAAATCGAGGCCCCGGCTTCAGGGCAGTGAGCAGGCCGCAATCCGCAGGAGCCAGGAAACCGGCTCCCCGACTCCGCAGCCTAACCCACTGCTATCTCAGTTAATAAATGGAACAGGACAGGGCTTTTAAAGTAAGCAACAAGCGTGGGGAGGCTGTACTAAGTTGAAAAAACTCCCAGGTCCCTGGGAGCTCATAAGAAACAGAGCCTGTCTGATTAGCCTCCAGGCCACGCCCCCAAAACATGAATATTAGTAAATATTGCCCCTGGTTGGAGGAGTGTCTGACATTGGTTCTTCACTGGGGTGTACCTGCTCACTAGAGTATGCAGATTGTCCAGTGGGAAAGTAGACCACAAATACTGGTACGAGGCTCATTCATTCTAACCATTTCAAACATTAATAATTACAGAAACGTATCACACTATGGGGGTAATTCAGACCTGATCGCTAGGGTGCGTTTTTTGTATCCCTGCAATCAGGTACTCTCTGCCTACAGGGGGAGGGCATTACGTTTGTGCAGGTGTGCGATCACATTCATTGGAGACCTGCACAAACATCAGTTTGTGCAGTCTCTGCACTGCCCAGGACTTACTCAGCCGCTGCGATGATTGGGGCCGCAGCTGACGTCAGAAACCCTCCTTCAAAATGCCTGGTAACTCCTGCGTTTAGCCAGACACTCCTACAAAACGGTCAGTTTCCGCCCACAAACACCCTCTTCCTGTCAATCTCCTTGCGATTGCCCACGCAATCGCTTTTTTCGCACCATCCCATCGCTATGCACTGATGCCCGGTTCAGTCCTCTGACGTGCCTGTGCATTGCGGATAATACGCATGCTTAGGTTGGACATGATCGCAGGATGTGAGAAAACGCAGCCTACCGATCAGGTCTGAATTACCCCCTATGTGTTTTTTCCTGTGCTTTTGTGTTTTTGGCTGAGTTTGAGAACACAATAAGAGCGCCCACGGACCCATTCAGAAAATTGTGGTTTGTTGCAAGGGGATTGTAAAATCCCCTTGCTTTATTTGACCACCTGCATTATTTTTTTCGTGGACATTAGTGCTCCACTGTGCCCGCCCGACATAATGGTCCACTGTGCCCGCAACTCACCCAAACCCAAATACCCGCATCCTTCACGGCCGCAGCCTACAGGGAGAGGGTGGTTCACAACAGCAGTAGCATCCAGCGAGGGAACAGGGGTTGCTGACATCCACGGTTGCCGGGGGAGCGGGGGCATCACTATTGGCTGCAGTTGTTCGACTAGCAGGGGGAATGGAGGTACTGTCCACAGGTGGGAATGAGTGTGAGGCATGAGCGAAGGCGGGAGGCACCGGTGTCGGCGGATAAGCTGGCAGACAGTGCACTGCTGGTGGGTGGCACTATAACTGGGGAGCAGTAGCAAATTTACTGGTAGGCAATTCGGCATTGGCTGGGCCCCCTGGGTCCCATCGGGCCCTAGGTGGCTGCTTTGGTTGCCTAGCGGTTAATCCGCTCCTGCATACAGAGTCCATACAGCAGGTGATCCAGCCCCAACAGTGGAGCAATGCAGGAGGTGCCCCTTCAGTGCTGGCACCCAGAGGCAACCGTCTCCATTGTCTCCAGTATTTCTGCCAAAGACAGTGAACAAACTTTGTGTTGGGTACAATTAACTGTATTATACTAGGAACCCAGCTGTTAATGACACCCAAAGATAACACTGATGTTATTGAAGTCTTTAGCTATTATCTTTTGGACTTTGCCACCACTGTTCCCACTTAGCAGAATTTCATCATAAATGATATACAGATGTGTCCTCATACAGCTTTGCCTTTATGTTTCATTTGGCATGAAATTGTTAGCATGGCTAAGACACTCCACCATGAGTAGCGATTGGCTGGATTCCCATTTATTTATTTTTTCAAAAGTTCGACATGGAAATGTTTCTGTCTTTTTTTCACTTTTTCCCCTGGAAAAAAACACTCATTAGTGAACAAGTAAAGTGCCTCACTGTGGGATTAATTCAGACATGATTACTTCTGTGCGTTTTTGCAGCCGCTGTGACCCGGGATGCGACAAGTAGCTCCCTGCCAGCGCACAGGAGCTGCGCAGGTAGGGAGCTATTTGTCAAGTACAAAAGCATCTCTGCTGTGCGATGCTTTTGTACTTGAGCAGGGGGGGGGGGGTAGGACCTGAAATGCGGGGCAGACTAGCCCCATGCTGGGTGTCCCCCCGCATGTCAGAGTAAATTATCATAGATGTGCTAAATTTAGCACATCTACGATCAACTCTGAATAACCCCCTGTGCTCTGTATAGGTTACTATTCCCAATAGAAGTCCATGTGTATTGTAAATGATTAAAAAGTTTAAAAAAGTGAGAGAAAAAAACCTTGTGTCGACTATATGTGTGTAGGAAATGTACATGCCGACCTTTTGAACCTGCCAAGCTTTTGTACTGTCGACCTAATGCACGTTGACCATTTGGCATTGACCTATTGTCTGTAGACCTTTTTACTGTCGACCTATCAATTGGCTACTTTTTTTGTGGTGTCTTTATAGTAATTAAACAACCAAATTTAATCTTGAAAATACTGTAAAATGGTTTTAAAGATATGTGAGCACATTAGCGTCGCAAGGCGGGTGCGGAGGGTGCAGCTCGCACATGGGTGTGACACCTAGAATGGGTGATACCAATCTGTGGGCTCATCCGCAGTGACAGGAGCCAGGTGCTGCAGTGTGAATTTCTGCTGCAGCACCTGGCTCCTGTCATAATAGAGGAGCCGACAGCGCTGCAGACAGTCTCCGGGGGCAGCCCAGTACAGCCCAGCATCTCCAGAGATGCTGGGCACGCCCCCAGAGTGATGACCGTGAGGCCAAGCCCCCTTTCTTTGTGACCACACCCCCTTTTTGCCGCAAGCACACCTCCGACAAGCACACCTCCTCTGGCATATGAAGGGTGTGCACCGGGTGTCATAACACCCAGTGATGCCTCCGCGTGAGCACAGTGTTGTGACAGGGCTCAAGTGTGCCACATTGCCTGCCCCATGATGTCATTACACTACAAAGCAGCAGGCCTGGTAGAACTGGTAGGAGCAGTACCCCGCTATGGATGCTCCAGTCAGCTCCAGTCAGCTGCACAACTGCAGGGCAGGGCTGCCAAGAGAAATCCTGGGCCCCTCTATCCCCACTAAAGGTCGGTGTGACCACAGCATGCTGAGGGCATGGCCACTCCTCTTTGGGGGCGTGTCTATCACATCAGAAGCACCCACTTACAGGAGCATGGCATGTCTCCAGCCAGGGCAGTAGAGAGCCTGGCTGGGCCCAGGCACTTTTCAGGAAGACAAAAGCTAAGAATAAGAAAGCGCTATGCTATTATGTGTGTCAGTTGTTCAGCTCCCAAAGCTAATAGATATTCACCTCTCCTCAACTGTGCACTGCTGCTTTCATATTCACCTCTCCTCAACTTTGCACTGCTGCTTTCATATTCACCTCTCCTCAACTGTGCACTGCTGCTTTCATATTCACCTCTCCTCAACTGTGCACTGCTGCTTTCAAATATTGGGTAGTTGAGCCCCAATTTTTTAGTATAACAAAAAACAAAAGATTGAAAGCGCTGTCCACAATAAAGGGTATTTTATTTTAAAATAGATAAAATCATCAAAATCACATATAACCATATAGTGATTATCAATACCTACAATCTAAATAAAATCAAAGCATTTCAAAGACCATAATTACTTTTCTAGTGATACCTATTGATATCACAGCTGCGCACAGTGGATACACTTTCAATAAATCGACACACTCTATTCCAAATGAAACAAATGTATCATTCCAAGTATAATACAAATTTCTCCACAATATGCATTTAGATCTAGCACTTACCACTCCTTTATACAGCCTCCTAGAAATTAATGAATATATTCACTGATAATTCACATTCCCAGACATATCTGGAGAAGTAAAGTCACCACATTTCCTATTAATATTCAAAGGTTACTTTTATCCTCCCACTTGGACAATGATACATTTTTGTGTTAGTATCAGTGTCACTGATTTATGCACGCTATATTTGTGATTATATCAATGCAAACTACCAGTGATTAGGTCTCCTGTCCAGAAAATACTGAGACCAGTTAAGACAGAGAGTTCTAACGGGGCGTCCCCATCTGATGCTTGAGATTAGCATATGCAATTGAACTCCTAGTGTATTGCTGCAGCCCCTCAAGCTTGTGTGGACACGAGTTTTCAAAGCAGACGGGGACACCCGTTAGAACTCTCTGTCTTAACTGGTCTCAGTATTTTCTGGACAGGAGACCTAATCACTGGTAGTTTGCATTGATATATTCACAAATATAGCGTGCATAAATCAGTGACACTGATACTAACACAAAAATGTATCATTGTCCCAGTGGGAGGATAAAAGTAACCATTGAATGTTAATAGGAAATGTGGTGACTTTACTTCTCCAGATATGTCTGGGAATGTAAATTATCAGTGAATATATTCATTAACTTCTAGGAGGCTGTATAAAGGAGTGGTAAGTGCTAGATCTAAATGCATATTGGCCCTCATTCCGAGTTGATCGCTCGCAAGGCGATTTTAGCAGAGTTACACACGCTAAGCCGCCGCCTACTGGGAGTGAATCTTAGCTTCTTAAAATTGCGACCGATGTATTCGCAATATTGCGATTACTAACTACTTAGCAGTTTCAGAGTAGCTTCAGACTTACTCTGCCTGTGCGATCAGTTCAGTGCTTGTCGTTCCTGGTTGACGTCACAAACACACCCAGGCACTCCCACCGTTTCTCCGGCCACTATTGCGTTTTTTCCGGAAACGGTAGCGTTTTCAGCCACACGCCCCTGAAACGCCGTGTTTCCGCCCATTTCCTGTCAATCACATTACGATCGCCGGAGCGAAGAAAAAGCCGTGAGTAAAATTACTTTCTACATAGCAAAGTTACTTGGCGCAGTCGCAGTGCGAACATTGCGCATGCGTACTAAGCGGATTTTCATTGCGATGCGATGAAAAATACCGAGCGAACAACTCGGAATGAGGGCCATTGTGGAGAAATTTGTATTATACTTGGAATGATACATTTGTTTCATTTGGAATAGAGTGTGTCGATATATTGAAAGTGTATCCACTGTGCGCAGCTGTGATATCAATAGGTATCACTAGAAAAGTAATTATGGTCTTTGAAACGCTTTGATGTCCATTTGATATAGATATCTTTTATTTCGATTGTAGGTATTGATATTCACTATATGGTTATATGTGATTTTGATGATTTTATCTATTTTAAAATAAAATACCCTTTATTGTGGACAGCGCTTTCAATCTTTTACTTTTCAGGGGGCATTGCCTAATCAAAGGAGGCGTGATCCTGGGCAGGGTGCCAGTCTGGATGGTCCTAGGTATGCTCCAGCAGTGATACAGCAACGAAACTGCCTGCAGGGTGTTGTTCCCGGCACCCTGCTAACAAGATGCAAGGTATTGAGGACAACGGCTTTAGTCCCAGTCACCCTATTGTAAATCTTACCATGCTGAAATGTTATTATATTATATTTGTTGGAAAAATCTATAGCACTGGGTTTCATAGTCCATCAAATGTTTCACTGTACACAAAAAGATTAATTCAGATATCAGTAGAGTAAGACTTTATGTACTGTAGTCTGGTCTAAATGAGGGAAAAAAATTGTGATTATTGCTTTATATCTGCTTTAAAGGTGTGCTTTTTAAGAATTTTAATTGTAACATTCAATATCATTTAATTATTTTTAATCATTTGTTATTTAATGTTCCCATTTTTGCAAACTGTAACAATATTCTTGCCTGCACTTTAGTTTGGTTAGACAACAATGCCACCTAGTGTAAAGTTGAAGCAGGTTCAACTTATTAGAAATCACCTACATTAGTGCAAATACTGAATTCCTCATATGTATGTCATTATAAAAAAAAATGGCTTATAATACAGCACACGTACTACTACAACCGAAAAAAAATTGTTAAATATATGACAATTCTTCTAACACAACTAAGCAAATGGGGATGTAGCTCAGTGGTAGAGCGCACGCTTCGCATGTGTGAGGCCCCGGGTTCAATCCCCGGCATCTCCAGAACTTTTATTTTTTTGTTAGCAGAGCTTCCAAACTAAACCAAATTGTATGTATTTACCATATTTTGATATCATTTACTGCTGTAATTGCTCTGACATTTTGAAGAAAATCATAAAATGTCAATAGGAACAAATCAGTTTGTACTGGGTGGCAGGGGTTCCATTACAGGGGTTGGGTTAGAAGAAAAGCCAAAATTGAATATAATAATTTGTGTTGATGTGCACATGGGTGGTTTGGGATGGAAAACCAGCCCATGAAATTTCTGAAAGCAGGCCTAATGTGGGCGGAGTCTGTGAAGGAGGCAGGATCCTAATTCATAGGGCCTGATTCTTGCATCTTTTGTGTCTGTGACATTATGCTAATACAGTGGTTTCAGTATGAATTACGAAGAAAACGACACCAAAAAAGTCCAAAAAGTCATGTCAACCTTTTCACCTGTCGACCTAGTAAATGTTGACCTAATGACCATGTCGGTCTGGGGGTGTTAGGGATAGGCACTAGGGATTGGTAATAAGTCATACTGTAGCTGCCAACCCCCAAGATTTAGCCCTAGCGCCACCAGAGGCAGATTTGGGTTAGGGTATTAGGGGATTCTCAGGTTCAGGATGACAGGGTCGTTCATGTGACCACCATGATCCCAAACAATGAGATATTGTATTCCACCCCTTTCAGCCTATCTTTGTAGCTGGTACAATGCAATGTCTGGCTGCAGTTCAGGTATGTGTTCATATTACATTGGGCTCATTTATTTTCACTATAATGTTGGAGCACTTGTTATTTAAATTTACAATCTATGCACTTAAAAAAATATTTAATGAATGACAGCATACCCTCGAACTTTAAGTAAGTCCATATAGGGACCTTTGGGCATGCAAGAGGCATGTTCTTGTGACAAGAGGCTTGACTTCACAGAAAATGTTGTACCCATGAGCCGCATCTTCCCGTTTTATCTATTCTGTGTACATGCCCAGTGCTCCAGGAGCTGCTAAGGATGCCCTCCGTCTCTCACCAGTGAACAGATGCCACAAGTATGCACATGGCCTCTCTTCACTTCTTGATCTGCTGAGCAGAACAGTAGGTTATAGGTGGCCTCCCAGCATCCCCACCTACTAAAATTGAGCAGCTATTATAATTTGTTGATATCTGTGACGAGCAGGGGGAGATCTATCAAACCTTCAAGAGAGATATAATGTGTAAATGTTGCCCATAACAGCCAGTGGTGCATGCAGGGGGGGTTTCCGAGTACTTGGAAACCCCCGATGAGAAGAATTTTCTATTTTTGAGATGGAAACAGCTGTGCCTTTTTCTCAGCAAAAGCCGCGTTCACAATCGCTACAGCAGAGCTGCTGCAGCATCTGCTTACAGAATGTCCGGAGGTAGGTGCTGGCTGCACATGCTCAGCCACAGCAGCTTCCTTCGTCCTCACACTGCCACCCTCTGCTCCCAGCCCCTGGTGGAGCAGAATGCATAAAATACAGTAAGGTAAGTTTGAAGTCTGTGTGTGTTTGTAGGTAGGTACATGTGAATATATATAAATAAATATATACAAATAATAATAACAATTATTATTATTATTATTATTATTATCCTTTATTTATATGGCACCACATGGGATCCGCAGCACCCAATTACAGAGTAAACAAATAAGCAAAACATGAAGACAGTGACTTACAATTCAATACAATATAGGACAAATACAGGGTATATAAACAGCTGCGTCAGTAAACAGCACTGATATAAGTATCAGGGTGGCAAAAAAACAGGGATTTAGTGCCATCAAAGGGAGTATTGAAAAGTACACATGAGGGAAGAGGGCCCTGGTCGTGAAAGCTTACATTCTAAAGGGGAGGGGCACACAGACAGGGGTGACACAGATGGGGTAGAAAGTGAGCGTGGGCCATGCACACACATGGAAATGCCACGGACTAAATCCTGTGTTTGACCCTGCAACTGTAGCTAATTGCTATAAGCTATTTCACTCTCTTGAAGGTTTCATACATTTCCCCATTAGGGGGAGATTCAATTGCCGGCAAAGCCCTTTGCCCATTCGAAGCTGCACGGCAGCCTTGGCACTTTACAGCTGCGGGATCTCACACAAAAGTAATCCCTGTCCAATAGGGTATACAGCACTTTGTGCAAATTGGACATTCAGCCAGCTGCGTGAAGGGTGCGAGAAGGGGGGCTATTGCCAGCATTTAAACTCTGTGACAACAGCAATTCACACCCTTCGCCCAGAGTTGAATCCCCTCCTTAGTCTCTGATTCATGTTCTTTGCCTGCAGTAACAACCTTCTGTAACCTGAAACCTTCTAGTTGTAAAAATACAGCCTGTCCAAAATACAGAAGAGAAAGAGCAATAAGTACACATCACGGAACATCTGTAAAAACCATTTACACAAAAGAACCTCAGCAAAAATAGAGCTGTAGAAAAGAAGCTTTTAAGTTTTTTTTTCATATTTAAATAAACCACAGCTTTGCAATATAAGCTATTTACAAAGAGGTAAATTCACAGTGCAATCCTGCTAATTCAATTTCTTTCCTCTTTGTTATACAGTATCATTTTCTTTAAACTTCTGTAATTCTTATGTCAAAATTGTCAATAACAACTTACTGAAAATGAAGAGGTACATTTGAAATAGTAGTAGCTTTTCTATGAATAGCTATGTAAGAAAAAAAAAAAAAGTACCAGTATTCAGTTTGAGAACACACATTTGACCCTCTGACAAGGTGTGGAACATGTGGTTCCATGGTGTAATGGTTAGCACTCTGGACTTTGAATCCAGCGATCCGAGTTCAAATCTCGGTGGGACCTGTTTTCTGTTTTCTACTTAATTAAAAAAAAAATTGCCTAAGGCAGAAAAAGCAATAATAAAGGCAATGTGTACTTAAAGGCTGACAAACTCCATTTATTAAATACTAAATTTACTTTGTGTAGGGTTTTTTTTTTCAGTGTGCACAATAGATCCAGTATAAACCCTTTCCTTTCTCTAATTTGTCGGGATATGGTCATTAGGTCGACACCACTTAGGTCGACAGTCATTAGGGTCGACATGTACTAGGTCAACAGTTCAAAAGGTCGACATGAGGTTTTTCACTTTTAAAATAAAATTTTGTTGGACTTTTTCATACTTTACGATCCACGTGGACTACGATTGGGAATGGTAATCTGTGTCGAGCGAGGCACCTTGCCCGAAGCATGGCAAGTGAATTGAGCCATGCGAGGGGACACGGTGCACTAATTGGGGTTCCCGGTCACTTTACGAAGAAAACAACACCAAAAAAAGTTTTAAAAAAACTCATGTCGACCTTTTCACCTGTCAACCTAGCACATGTCGACCTAATCACCATGTTGACCTAGTGACCCTGTCGACCTAATGCATGTTAACCAATAGTGGTCAACCTAATGACTGTCGACCTAAGTCGTGTCGACCCAACAACCCATACCCAATTTCTCCAATACAGCCTAATGCCAGAGAATGTCCACCTAGTGCTTCTCACTGTACAATTTTGGGTTCATTTACCAGTAGATAATTATGCAATCAGAGGCAGAATATTAAATTATTGCATATTTTTATAAAATGTTTTTCCCCCAGACACAGGGTTTTTCCTATTCAACTGGAGTTGAGAATAAGAGACGCAGTGATTTCTACAGAAATCACTGCGTCTTTTTGTTCGTAGCCCCACAGCAAGTTTAATTTTTCCTAAAACTGTTATTCATAGGTTCTCAAAGTCGGTCCTCAGGACCCCACACAGTGCATGTTTTGCAGGTAACCCAGCAGCTGCACAGGTGTATTAATTACTCACTGACACATTTTAAAAGGTCCACAGGTGGAGCTAATTATTTCACTTGTGATTCTGTGAGGAGACCTGGAAACATGCACTGCGTGGGGTCCTGATGATCGACTTTGAGAACCTGTGCGGTTATTTTTAGGAAAAATTGTCAGGACTTGCTCTGGAACCCCTTGGACACATCCGAATGACAAATTAAGTAATTGGAAGTTTCTAATTAGCTTAATTAGTCCTAAATTACTCACCTTATGTAGCAGTGTCTTCTTCCTCTGGATCTCATCAGGCAGGTCTCCTGCTGCAGTGGTGTGTGTAAGTATGTGTGAGTGTATGTCAGTGTATGTGAAATTCCTGTGACCCACTGTATGTGTGTGACCCCTAGTGTGTGTGTGACCCCTCCCCCCCATTTGTGTTCACTGAGGCAGCAGCAGGGGGAACTACATTTCCCAGCTGCCACCTCCCCTCCCAGCATCGTCTACTACAGTGGAAAGATGAAGGGGGGATGACCGGGAGCCGCAGAGACCACTTGACCAGCCATAACACATAGGTGAGGATCTGACTTTTTTTTTGACATGTGATCCAACTTTTTTTTCTCACTTGTGGGGATTTTGGCTGCAAAAAACCCATGATCAATTATTTTTTAATTGGATACCATGGTACAGTTTGGATTACCATGCGGTAATCCAAAATTGGGTGTGAGGTCCATGAGGGTTTTTTTTGCAATCAAAGCTTTGCACCTACTTGGATACCTCATCGAATGTACAGTACACAAGGAAAGGGGTTATCAGAATGTCGACACTGGAATGACTACAGTACATTTTTGTGTTATTTTTAGGGTAAGGGTTAGGGGTTAGTTTTAGGTTAAAATATGCAAAAAAACCTGTTCACATTCTTGTGTCGACATGTTAAAAGGGGTATCCGGTTGATAGATAGACAGTGTGTAGTTAGACAGTCAATAGATAGACACTATATGTTAGACAGACATTAGGTCGACAGGGTCAAAATGTTGACAGGGTCAAAAGGTCGACATGAAAAAGGTAGTCAGTGCAAAAGGTCAACAGGGTCAAAAGGTCAACATGAAAATAGTCGACATAAAAAGACAGACAATTTAAAAAAAAAAAATTAACATGTTTTTGGACTATTGTTATAAACCGAGCCCAAAGTGTGGCGAGCAAAGCGAGCCCCGCGAGGGTATGCCTTTCTACAATTGGGGGTCCCAGATGACAAAACTATCTACACAAACCACAAAAATGCAAACAACATGGGGTCTACCTTTTTTTGTGTTGACCATTTTCATGTCAACCTTTTGACCCTGTTGACCTTTTTCATGTTGACCTTTTGACCCTGTTGACCTTTTGACCCTGTCAACCTAATGTCTGTCTAACATATGGTGTCTATTTATTGACTAGACGCTGTCTATCTAGAAACCCACACCCGTTAAAAAGCAATATTATAAACATGTTGACATTTGTAAATTTCAGCTTATTGCTTCTCTATCTAATGTCCATGCAGACATTCTGAAACTGTCTACATTCTGGTGTCAACATTCTGAATGTTGACTTTTTTCATACAACACCTCAAGGAAAAGACAGAAACATTTTTTTCCATATGTGGTGTTGGATGTGTTGCAAGATGCACCCAGCTAAAAAAAAGTAGCATTTGTACAAGGGTGATCCTAGCAAGATCCCGATGGACGCAATTCCGGCTGTTGAAATACCGATGCCGTGATCCTGACTTTACTCAGAATGCTGACACTGGCATCCCGAATAGGGTTGCAATGCCGGCGCCGGAATCCTGACTGATGGGATTTCTAACAATTGTGTCCCAGCTGCCAGGAGAGGTAAGCCACGGGGGCGGGATTAGGTATAGGCTGTAGGGGGAGGGTTAGGTATAGGCTGTGGGGGGAGGGTTAGGTTTAGGCTGCAGGAAGAGGGGGTTAGGTCCAGGCACCACCAGGGAGTGTTAGGGTTAGGCTGCAGGGGAGGCAGGGTTAGGTTTAGGCTTTAGGTAGGGAGGGTTAGAGTTAGGAAGTCATTAGGGGAAGGTAAGTATGCTTACCCTCCCCTGTAGGGATTCAGACTATCAGGATGCCATGTCCAGTATTCTTACTGCTAGCATCCTGACCGCCGGATTATTCTACCCAATCCCCTCAAAGTGTACATAATATCTAACAGAAATGCATTCTTATACCCTTCATTTTAGTGAGGATAAATAAAGCTGGGTACAAACCAGTGGCGTAACTACTGCCCCCGCAGCCCTCGTGGTGGCTTGGGGGCGAGGGGCTGCGGGGGCGCCACTAATTTAGTGCAGATTGACATGCGGTCGAGCGTCCGCATGTCAATCTGTGGTCTCCTCACCCTGCGGTCTCCTCCTTCCCTCCGCTGCTGTAAGGAGGGACACGGAGGGAACAGCGCGCGCCTCTCCTGTGTCCCTCCTGGGTCTGCGGCGGGTCTAATAAAGGAAGTGCCGTTCGTGAGCTCTGATTGACTCACAAACCGGCACTTCCTTTAACAGACCCGCCGGAGACCCAGGAGGGACACAGGAGAGGCGCGCGCTGTGCCCTCCATGTCCCTCCAACACAAAACAGCGGGGGAGCGTGGGGGGGGGGCACTGGGGGAGCATATGCGGCACAGGGGGAGGGGGGCTTATGTGGCACTTGGGGCATATGTGGCACAGGGGGAGGGGGGCTTATGTGGCACTGGGGGCATATGTGGCACTGGGGGGGTATATGTGTACCTGGCACATGGGGAAGAAGGGGGCTGTATTTGGCACTGGGGGCATGTGAGTACCTGGTACTGTGGGGGAATATCTGGCACTGGGGGCATATGTGGCACTGGGAGAGCACAGCCCTAGCAACAAGCACTACGCCCTGGCAACGGGCATGACACCCAGTGCATGAAACCCCTGGCAATGAGCATGACACCCAGTGCATGAAACCCCTGGCAACGAGCATGACACCCTGAGCATGAAAACCCCTGGCACCGTGCATGGAACCAAGAGCATGAAACCCCTGGCAACGAGCAGGTAATTTAAAAGTAATTAGAAGCCTTACTGTAGGACTTAATGTGTAATGGGCATTACGGTGTGTGTCATAATGTATCACGGACATTGCGGTGTGTGTCATAATGTGTCACAGGCATTACGGTGTGTGGCATACTATATCACGGGCATTGTGGTATGTGGTATAATGTCTCAGGGACATTGCAGTGTAGCATAATGTATAACGGGCATTGCGGTGTGTGGCATAGGGTATAACAGGCATTGCAGTATGTGTCACAGGCATTACGGTGTATGGTATACTATATCACGGGCATTGTGATATGTGGTATAATGTCTCAGGGTCATTGCAGCAGGGACGTGCGGTGAGCTAAATGGCTCAGGAGGCACTGGCTAGCACCAGAGCCACATTTACACGCAATATATGAGCCATGCGTACATCTGGGCATTATACACAGGTACAGCAGTATAAACTTCTGGAAATTTGGTGAGTTTTGATCAGAGATGTGCGGAAAAGA
Source organism: Pseudophryne corroboree (assembly GCF_028390025.1). Classification (NCBI taxonomy): domain Eukaryota; kingdom Metazoa; phylum Chordata; class Amphibia; order Anura; family Myobatrachidae; genus Pseudophryne; species Pseudophryne corroboree. The sequence continues at coordinate 129,217,607 of NC_086454.1, read as the reverse complement.
TACACAGGTGAGGCACTGCTTCACCTGCCATAGACTTTTTACTCCGGAATTTTGGCTATAAAAATTATTAGAATAATGCAAAGAAGATATTTCTAACATATTCTTTGTATTTTTCATATATTTTATACAGTAAAAACTCTGGCACAAACGTTAGTATGACAGGAAAGGCTCTGCCTCACCTGCCTCACCCCACCGCACGTCACTGCATTGCAGTGTGTGGCATAATGTATCACGGACATTGCGGTATGTGTCATAATGTGTCAGGCATTACGGTGTGTTGTATACTATATCACGGGCATTGTGGTATGTGGTATAATGTCTCAGGGTCATTGCGGTGTGTGTCATAATGTGTCACAGACATTGTATGTGCTGTAATGTATCACGGACATTGCGGTATGTGTCATAATGTGTCAGGCATTACGGTGTGTTGTATACTATATCACGGGCATTGTGGTATGTGGTATAATGTCTCAGGGTCATTGCGGTGTGTGTCATAATGTGTCACAGACATTGTATGTGCTGTAATGTATCAGGGGCATTGCAGTGTGCAGCATAATGTATAACGGGCATTGCGATTTCTGTCATAATGTGTCACAGGCATTACGGTGTGTGGCATAATGTGTGGGGGCATTACGGTGTGTGCATTATTGTGTGTGGCATAATGTCTAAGGGCCATTCCAGTATGTGGCATAATGTATACTGGGCATTACTATAAGGAGGAAAAATGACAAATAATGTAAGGGGCATGAATCAGGATTATTTTTATTTCCTGTGGTGGGTAACGTCTGGGCATGCAGGTTGCAAAACTGGGGTATGAGGTAGTCCTTTCCTGCAATACCACGCCCCTTTATGCAAAGCCACGCCCATCTCAACGAAGCCACGCCCCTTTTTGCGCGCATGTTTATCCCTTTACTAGTGCCAATTATGGGGGATGAGGGATGGGGGGGGGGCAATAATTTTTTGGCTTGGGGGAGAAAAATTTCTAGTTACGCCACTGGTACAAACCTATTCAATTCCCAGTTAGATTAAATGCTACTAATCAGCCAAGCAGTATGTATCCGGTTGTGACCCCCTGTGAGGCGGCAGCAGAAGCAGGGAGGTGACAGGCTCCTCTATGGGGATTTCGGAGGTCAGCTGTGCAACATATAAAATGTGACCTCCTAGTCCCGACCATTGCAGGAGCCTTATAAGCCATTTATCGGTCAATGCTCCTGTATCAGTACTGCAAACACCACTAAATAATCATCCTCCATTCACCTGATATTGGGAGAACGGGCTGATGATTGCATAGATGTGTACCCAGCTTAAGAGAAAATGTAAGGATTGTGCTGCAATACAACTTGACAGTTTTAGTAGCAAATGCTAAAGTTGCCTTATGTTATTTGTATACAATATAATAATAATATAATGAAGTTTTCCAGAAAGAACAGTGTCTGAATAATGCTATAAATAAATGTGAAAGTCACACTTTCCTTATGAAATGTCAGAAAATTTTATAAAATTAGAGATGTGAGCGGAACCCAATATTTTGGTTTTGGTTCTGAGTCATCATCGTGTTTTGGTTAGGATTCGGTTTTGGTCCGGTTTTGGATTCTGTTAAAATCGATATATACGTTATGGTAAGAACTTACCGTTGATAACGGTATTTCTCCTAAGTCCACATGATAACAATGGGATACGATGAAGCAACAGCGGATTTGCACCAATCGGTCAAAGCTTTTCCGGCCTCCCAGTATGCAACGGGCCCATCCATATATCCCTGCCTCCTTGCTCAGGCAAATCAGTTGTATTCCAAAGCTCAAGGCAGGGGCATCATATATAGCCCTAATCAGGCGATAAGAACACACATGCACACCCTTCTGTACAAGAAGGAAGAGGTTAGTCAGTAGTAGTACAAGGATCCTCAAATCAGGTGCGTCAAGGTGGGATCCCTGTGAATCCTGTGGACTTAGGAGAAATACCGTTATCAACTGTAGGTTCTTACCATAACGTATATTTCTCCAGCAGGGTCCACAAGTTATCCACAGGATAACAATAGGATTTCCCAAAGCAATTTAGTGGTGGGGATGCTCCTGATTGGACAGGAGAATCCTTCGCCCAAATTCAGCATCATGAGAGGCAAAGGTATCCAAGGCATAATGTCTAATGAATGTGTTAATAGAAGACCATGTGGCTGCCTTACATATCTGTTCTGCTGAAGCACCACGTTGTGCAGCCCATGATGTATGTACCTTACAAGTAGAGTGAGCAGAGACATTAGCCGGAACCAGGAGATCAGCCTGAGAATATGCTTCTGAAATCGTCATCCGAAGCCATCTTGCCAGTGTCTGCTTATCAGCAGGCCATCCTCTCTTGTGAAATCCATAGAGAATGAAGAGAGAATCTGTCTTTCTGATGGCACTGGTATGATCCACGCAGATCCTTAATGCACGGACCACGTCCAGCGATGCATCTCCCGCAGAAAGGCACGGTACCTGGAAAGCCGGGACTACAATTTCTTCATTAAGGTAGAATTTAGACACCACCTTCGGAAGATACCCAGATGTAGTTCTGAGAACTGCTTTTTCTGGATAAAAAATCAGAAATGGGGAATGACATGATAAATCTGATACTCTTCTAGCTGACGCCATAGCCAGTAGAAAGAGAACTTTAGCTGTCAACCATTTAAGATCCAGTTCATTAAGTGGTTCAAATGGGCAACTTGAAGGGCTTTCAGGACTAGACTTAAGTGCCAAGGCACTGTAGGAGGAAAAAAAGGAGGTTGAATGTTCAGCATTCCCTGGAAAAAAGTATGCAGATCCTGTAAATAGGCAATTTTCTTTTGAACCATACAGTCAATGCTAATACTTGCACTTTCAAGGAAGCCACCTTCAAGCCTTTATGCATTTCTGCCTGAAGGAATGCTAAAACCCTGGAAAGTCTGAAAGATTTAGGGTCCATTTTCCGTTCACTGCACCAATGAATATAGGTTTGCCATATTCGGTGATAAATGCAAGCTGAGGAAGGTTTCCTTGCTCTGAGCATAGTTTGAATTACCTGTTGTGAGAATCCTCTTGACTTCAGAATAGAGGTTTCAAGAGCCACGCCGTCAAAGACAGTTAATCCAGATGTCTGAGATAATAAAGACCCTGAGTAAATCTGGATGTTGAGGGAGCAGAAGTGGAACATTCAGCGACATCCTCTGCAGATCTGTGTACTAATGTCTTCTGGGCCAAGCCGAAGATACTAGTATCAAGGTACCTTTTCCTTGCTTTATCTTTCTCACCATCCTGGGTAGTAGGATGATTGGAGGAAACACATAAGCCAGATGAAAGTCCCATCTCACAGACAGGGCATCCACAAAGATCGATCTGGGATCCTTTGTTCTTGACCCGTATGCGAGCACTTTGTTGTTCAAACGGGATGCCATGAGATCTATCTCTGGCAACCGCCACTTGTCTACTAGAGTCTGGAATACCTCCGGGTGTAGAGCTAATTTGCTTGCCTGAATGGCGTGCCGACTGAGAAAGTCCGCTTCCCAGTTTAGGACTCCCGGAATGAACACTGTGGACAAGGCTGGATGGTAAAGTTCTGCCCTCTTTAGTATGTAACTTACCTCCTTCATTGCTTTTCGGCTGTAAGTTCCTAATTGATGTTTGAGGTATGCTACTGCCGTTGCATTGTCCAAGCGGATCTGGACTGGTTTTCCCCAAAAGAATGTCCTTTGCCTGAATCAGTGCCATGTATATGGCCCGAAGTTCCAATATATTTATTGACAGGCAACTTTCTTCCTTGGTCCATTGCCCCTGAAAACATAACCTTCCTGCCACTGCTCCCCAGCCCTGGAGACTGGCGTCTGTCATCAGAATTTCCCAATCTGATATTCAAAAGGGTCTCCCTTTGTCCAGATGGGATGTCTGTAGCCACCAGGTTAATGACCTTCTTACTTCTATTGTAAGAAACATAGTCTGTGTTATTATCATCTCTGCAACCCATTCCATTTGGCAAGAATCAGATGCTGCAGAGGCCTTGAGTGGAATTGTGGATACTCCAGCATGTCGAATGTTGACACCATCAAACCCATCACGCGCATTGCTGCGTGAATGGATACCTTTTGACTGTGTAACAAGTCTTGAATCCTTGATTGGACCTTGGATATCTTGTTCAGAGGTAAAATTACTCTCTGTAGACTTGAATCCAGTACAGCCCCCAAGTGAGTCATACGTTGTGATGGAACCAGAGATGATTTTGCCGAATTTATGAGCCACTCGTGGTTCTGCATACACGTTATTGTCTGTTGTAGATGACATAAGAGCAATTCCTGCATCTGTGCCAGGATTAAAAGATCGTCGAGGTATGGAAATATTCTTATCCCCTGCTGACGGAGATAAACTGCCATTACCATCATAATACTTGGTAATTACTCTGGAAGCTGTGGCTAGCCCAAAAGGTAGGGCCTGGAACTGAAACTGATGTTGGAGGATAGCGATCCTGAGATAGCACTGATGGGACAGTGCTATAGGAACATGTAGGTAAGCACTCTGTATATACAGGGATACCATATAATCCCCTGGCTCCATGGCCAAAATGCTGGAACGTAACGTCTCCATGTGAAACCGAGGTACCCAAATGTATTTGTTAAGTACTTTGAGATTGAGAATGGGCTGAAATTACCCATTTGGCTACTGAACTAAAAACAGATTGGAGTAAAAACCATGTCCTTGTTGTGCAGGAGGAACTGGAATGACTACTCCTGACTGAAGCAATTTCTGAACTGCTTCTAACAAAGCCCTGGCCTTCGTCTCTACCCGAGATGGGCTGGTACAAAAAAACCTTCGAGGAGGATGCTTCTTGAAGGCAAAAGCCATAACCTAGAGATACCGCTTCCTGCACACAGGCATCTGTTGTAGACTGCTGCCAGATCTGTGCAAACTGAAGAAGTCGCCCCCCCACCCTGGGGTCCCCCAGGTGGAGCCCCGCACTATCAGGCTGATGGCTTATTATCTGTTTTCCCAACCGGTCCTCTGGTAGCCCAATGCTTTTTAGTCTTACCAGACTTGTTGTATTGGGGCTGCTTGCCATCACTTTTTCCTTTAGCTTTTCCTTGATACCGAAAGGGCCGAAAAGCCAAAACTTTAGGTTTGAAATTGTATGTGGAAGGAAACTTGACCTTCTTGGAGTCTGCTTCTGACTCTAGAATATCTGTCAATTATTTACCAAAAAGAATATCTCCAGAAAAGGGCAAAGATTCCAAAATTCCCTGGAGGCAATAGTACCCATATCCAATGCTGCTTCTTCCAAGAACATTGCAGCCTGTTTTATATGAGCTATATGGCATTGTTGCTCTCTAGAAGCTATAGAAAAATCCCCCTCCAATGCATCAACCCAGGAAGCCACTGCCTTTGCCATCCAAGCTGAATCCAGGGCTGGCCTTATAACTGCCCCAGACAGGGAAAAAATGGATTTAGAAAACCATCCACTCTCCTATCCATGACATCATTTAATTATGTTGAAGGCAAAGGTAATGTAGATTTTTACACTAATCGAATTACAAGCGTATCTAGTTTAGGAGCCACCTCCCTTTTTAAACAATCCCCAGCTGGAAGAGGATAATTGGAATTCCATTTCTTAGGAATTCTAAACTTTTTATTAGGCATAGCCCAAGCCTCTTCCATAATTTCCGTCATCTGATCTGACCCTGGAAACTCAGTCTTTACTGTTTTGGGATGTTTAAACACAGGTGCCTTGGTTTTTAACACAGACTCTGCTGAATCCTCTAAGGATAGAATGGCTTTCATTGCTTTAATAACTCAGCTATATCCACTGAGCTGAGATCTTCCTCCTCCTCTTCGTATGCCAAAGTAGAATTCATTGAGCTTTCATCTTCTGATGAATTCTCATCTGAATCATGTGTAGCATGTGAGGGTGAAGATTTACTTACCACCAGTTTATCAGCTTGTTTCTTTTGAGAAGCTGCAGCTGGAAGTTATACACCATATGTGGGGAGCTGCATGTAAGGGTTAATAGTGTAACCTATCCATGGTACAGGAGTTGGAGGAATTATCCATTCAGCTATACTGGATAAAGTCTGTGCAAACATAGCCCAAGATGGATCCATCTGCACCTGAATCTGCCTTGTAGTTTTCATGAACCGCTGGTGAAAGGTAAAACAATTTGCACACAAACCATCCTGAACCAGATCCTGAGAGGATAACACAGCTTTGCAAGACAAACATGATATGAGTGTTGGTGTTGCTGTTAGTGTACCTTCCTCACCTTTGCCGCTCTTAGACATGATAAATAATCAACACTTCCATGTGTACTACACAATTTGTTACTGTAATCACTTTAAATTTCTTAAAGTGATATACAATCCGACCCTACCCATGCACCAGCATTGAGGATTGGAATAAACAAACTGACAGAAATATGGTAAAGTCAGCAATCACACTAGCAGTCAGTCACATGTTATACATTAGTATAATAAGCAATATGATCACATCATCAACTACAACTACAGTACATTTTAAGTATGTAGGACAACATGTATCATGTTTAAACAGATCTAACATATTCAGACGCATTGTGAAAGAAACAACAGTAAATGTATACAGACTCATATGCAATAGGCACTTATCTAACTATTCGTACTCAAAGGGTAGATACTTAGTGCTGTATAACCCGTACTCAGTAGAGTGGGATACAGGGAGACTCACCTCACTTCTAGTACCGATCAATACGTTAGCTAATGCTGAGTGGATCTAGATGCTACTATTGTACACTGCCGCTCCATGAACCTATAGTGAACACAGATGCTCAGTGAACACGGATGCACCAGTCACACAGCCGCCTATGCTGTGACTGGGTCCCCTTCGTGTACAGCATCTGAGACAGAAGTGGGAAACAGTTCATGGCAGGAGACTCGGAGGAAACTAGTCATAAATAGGGGGGAGGGGGCGACCAGGAGAGCGTCTGACTCCCAATGCTGACATCAACTCTAGGGATTGCGGTCTCATACTGTTCCTGGATCCTCTGATCCCTAAGGCCTAGTGCTGGTGCACCCGAGGTCGCTGTCAGTCAGCGACTGTTTGGTGGTCTCCTTCCAAAACAGAAGGGGAATACGGACACAGCCGCACTAAGTGGAACCGATGCCTTACCTTCTCCCCCTGCTCCAGCCACAACCTGGTAATGTCTGCTGGACCTGCTAGTATATCGGACACAGACGCCCGCCGAAAAAGCACTGTACTCGTGGGTAAGTGTTGTCGTGACCCGGCAGAGAGTTGTTGGAGCGACTATAAAAATAAAATAAGAAAGCTTACGGCTGTTAAAAACCAGCAGCCCTCTGACCATGGTCCGGCTCCTGCCGCACCAAACAAAAAACTGATTTGCCTGGGAGGCCGGAAAAGCTTTGACCGATTGGTGCAAATCCGTTGTTACTTCATCATATCCCATTGTTATCCTGTGGATAACCTGTGCACCCTGCCGGAGAAAAAAATCCAAAATACTGATTTTAAAAAAATTAAGTAAATTGATAAAACAGCTAAAATCTTGTAATTTGGCCCTGTTTACATGCAATCCAAATCTGAGTTAATTTTTTAGTTCTGAACTGACAACAAACCGGAGCCAGGTTTTGGTTGGGTGTGGATCATTAATTCGACTCTAATTAGGTTGCCCCCTTATGTTTAACATGGAAAAGGTTGACATGGTGAAAATGTCGACATGGTCATTAGGTCAACATGTAAAAGGTAGACAACGGAAAAGGTTGACGAGACAAAAGGTCGACACATAAAAAGATTGACGTGTAAAAATAAAAAAATTTTGTGTTGGTTTGGATCCCCAATTAGTGTATTGCTTGCTTCACGCACCTTGCTGCGGGAAAGGTTCCTTGCTCCACTACCACTGTGATCAGCACTGGTTACTTACTATTCCCAATCGTAGTACACATGAATGGTAAAATATAAATAAGTGAAAAAAAAGAAAAAAAACCCTTAAAAAGTTGTTTTACCATAAGTGTTTCGACCATTGTCATATTGACCATTTAAACCTGACAAACTTTTGTACCTGTAGACCATAAGCACTGTCTACCTTTTACATGTCAACCTTTTGACCATGTCAACCTATTGCATGTCACCTATTAGTGGTCAACCTATTGACTGCCGTCCTTTTCACTGTCGGCCTACAGTCCGAATACTGTCTCAATTCCACTCCGAACCCCAAAGTGATTCGTAACTGGGACTCGATTCAACTCGGAACCCCAAAGTTTGGTGTGTTTGTATTTCAGGAAAACCGAATCACACATCTCTAAATAAAATGTAAAGCTTAAATTCGATAGAAGCAGCCCACAGCCCTTCAGTGATAATAATGATGACAGCAGGGCCGTAACTACCTATGGGCCAGTGGAGTGCCGCACACAGTGCAAATGCGCTGAGGGCGCAGCCACTGCCATCTCTCTTTACTGGCACTCACTGAAATGGATGTTACCAGCGGTGCTCAGCTCGCTGCTCCCGGCTTCAGTAAGTTGCCTGCAAGGCAGCATCAGGTGGCCGGGGAGAGTGCTACTGTCAGTGCTGTGTGTCCTGTGTGTTATTACCGGGGATAGTAAGGAGAGAGAAGGCGACATGCCGGCACCTCGCTTTGATCAACCAATAATTGAGACAAGACAACTTCATTTATTGGGCAATTCAATAGGTCACAGCTTTATTGATTAAATAAATAATCACAACCAAAACAACTGCAGGGCAAGGAAAAAGGGAAGCGGTGCACCAGGCTTATGCAACGTTGTACTACCTGGGGTGTGGCTGTCCTGCCTTTGTGGGTATGCGGCCCCACCCCCTACAATTTGGTACTACCCGGGGCATGCCCGACTCCACCATGTGGTTATGGGACCATGACCCCTACCATTTTGGGACCAGCTACCTCCTTCACAGCACCCTACCTTTGGCGTGCAACCCGTATGGCCCCTGCTGTATTAATGCTGGAACCAGAGGTGCAGCCAACTATTGGTGAATATGCAAGGCATTCTGTAAATCACCTACATTTTAATGCCTTGTGCACCACTCCCTCTCCGCCACATGAGGTCCCCGCAGGGCAGGGACCAAAGCCCCACCCAGCGCTACCAACTTACTCGCTCCAGGGAATTATTGAAAATGTCCAGGCCTATGTCGGACAGGTGCACCCCATCGCTCCTGTACAAATCTTTGCATTTTCCGGCCAGCTCGTTGGGATGACCGCACTATGTGAACATTGCTCCACTGCCCTTTAATCCACGCAATGTCCTCCCAAGCCATCCTAATAATGTCTAGCGACTTAATCTTGCCCAGATCATTCCCGCCAAGGTGCAACACTATCCATCTGCTTGGCCTTGCACAGTGTCTCTCTGGCCTGTGCCCATGCCATGCCCCTGTTGCCATACCAAAATATCTTCCCTGCTTCCTGCTGCAGCCCCAGCTGCCGCCTGTATGGCCTTACTGCAGCACGCTGCGCTGCCCAATGCACGTACCAATGTCCCACGATCCAAATCTTCCTCTTCGTACCTATCCCTGTGAAGCACGCGGGGGGAGAGAGGGAGGTGTCAGCAGGTTACAACGATAGCTCTTGCGATGTTGTCGCTACCACTGGCCTGACATACGTTTTATAACTGTCTGACCTCCACCTCCCGAGCCCCTTTATCTCTTCCGCGGTGCGCCCTTGACTGGCTGCGGATGTTGCTGTGCCAATCCTGAAAGAATGCTACCATACTTGCTTGCATTCCAGGCCAATGCTGCCACGCATCTCTTAAAAACTGCTGCAAACTGGTACCTGGTGAGGGCCGCCCTATCTTCGTGAATAAGAAAATGTTCCCCTCCTGCTAGCCTGACCTCCCCGAACTTAAGCGCTGCCACAACCGGGCAGATTGCTGAGTCCCGATTCCTGGCTAGCCGAATCCATCTCCCTTTTCCCCCTTGGTCTGTCTTTGACCAGTGAATCCTGCACAAAACCATGGGGGTCATTCCGACCCGATCGCTCGCTGCAGTTTTTGACAGTGCAGCGATCTGGTCGGATACCGCCAGCGCATGGCAGCTTTCATTGCCTAGCAAACGCCTCTGAGACAGAGGTGGTCGCTGGGTGGGAGGGGGCTGAACGGCAGCGTTAAGCAGCCATTTAGGGGGGAGTGGTCCGTCCAACACAGGCGTGGCCGGACTGTTGGGGGGGCGGCCCACGGTGGCTGTATGACATCTCCCGCAGCCGCTGAGGCCTGAGGCAGTGTCAATTAACTCCCGGCCAGCCGCCGGAGCTGCGCTGGCTGCAGGGCCGTCTTTTCGTATGGGCTAAATGGACTCTTGCCCAAGGGCCACAGGAGTAAAAGGGCCCTAGGCTGATAGTTGAGGGTCCCCTCTTTCCAGGGGTACCAGATTTTTTTAAAATCGGCCCTGGGGAACCGGAGATATCCGACTTCAAAGCAGTGGTCCCCATCCAAGCCTGTTAATTGTTCTTCCCAGCCAGATATCTCGGGTTCTGTCTGACTTAGAGTTGTTCTGAGGACTGCTGGGACAGCTGGGACTCTCCACTTTCAGTGGACACTGGCAGCTTGGCCCTACTATGCCCAGAACCAGAGATATCAGCCTTCAAGCAGCTGGTCCCTGCTCCAGCTCCATACGCTTAATATGCAGTTTTATGTTTTTGTTGGTGGATTGCTCTGGCTCCTGAAGTCTGGTCCCCAAGTTCCCAGTACCTCGTGAAAGGTGGGACTCTCTAGTTTTTTTTATCCCATTAAAGCTAAGAAATCTATTTTCAGGAACTGGAGATATCTGCAGTAAAGCAAGCTGCCCTGACCCCCGGAAAATGATGAATATTAAGCCCACTCCACTATCCACCCCTCCCCTGTGTATTAAACACCCCCTACCACCCTGGAAGTCATGTACCAGGGCCCCTTCATTCAGCCAAATGTCCCCTTCTACAGTTTAGTGTTCTCCTTCTTGTCCCATTTGTGCAGTAAAGGAGTAATTAGCAGAAATTATTTATCCAGGTCCTACATGCTGAGCGAAAGATAGAACACCCCGTACCACCCGTGGGACATCAAAGCTGCCGCTGATAGCACCCCCCCACCCCTACCACTGATGGGTGGGTAGGTGCCCCAGTGCATTGCCATGCCCAGGGGCCTACACTGCTGTTAAGACGGCTCTGGCTGGCTGGGAGTTACTCCTCAAATACAAAGGCATCGCCGCTGTGCGATGCTTTTGTATTTGTGTGGGGAGGGGCACTGACATGCGGGGTGGGCTAGCCCTGTGCTGGGCGTCCCCCCGTATGTCAGGGGAGATGATCGTAGCTGTGCTAAATTTAGCACAGCGATAATGTCGATATTATCTTAAACCATAAAGCTATACCTCTAAATACACTTTAACCTTGGAGCCGCTACGGCCGCTAGACTGAATATACACGCTACGCACTTTGTATGTAATTTGCGTACAGAGTCCCGTAAGTTGTACGGTCTTAGCGTACAAATGCCGCGCTGGGGGTACAAAGTACACACAGCGCGCGCACACACTCTTGATAACCTTTAAACCTTATTCGTAATACAATGCAATGATATGATTAGTCTTTAAACCTTATGCAGCAAAGCACTGCAATGATGTTACACCTTAAACCTTATGCAGTGCTGACGATACAAAGTACCCGCAGTGCGTACACCTTATCAATACACTCTTAAACCTTATACAGTTAAATACGCTTTAAACCCTAGCAGGGAAATGAGGACACAACACCGATATGTAGTCAACCACAGGGTTCTAAGGCCACAGTGGATTATTTCAAAAGGGATGACATTACAAATTATACACTACAGGCTAACAAGTGTCAAAGTCGAAAAATATAGCGACCTATGATGCCTTGTACTAACTCCATGCGCTTGCCCGCTGCACGTGCACATTCTCTCCCGTGCGTGCGCATATTCGCAGTTGCGTGACGGCGCCTCCACGGTCGTGCGCTCAGGCGCGTGGTATGTGCATTTACGGTAGAGTTTGTGTGCGCCTGGCGGGCGACTCGATCGTTACATAGTTAATCCAAGTAGTATATTTTATAGGTTATGGTCCCTTTAATAATATCTGTAAGTTTGTTTAGTGTAACTGGTTCATGAACAAAGGAATTCCTCTTTGCATGATACGAAGGGTCAGACAGGGTCTGAACAGTGGTGTTTAGTACCTAACCAAAGAGTATTTTATTAGAAACATTCCGGTGTTGGATAGGAAGAGATCGGTCGCTCCATCGTATAGTTATATATAAAAGTAGTTTATGGACTTTAAAAGTATTTGCTGTTTTATTACACATGTGGGGGGAAACCTGAGATTCCCTCCCACCTGAGCATTTTGGAATAGTCACAGCCCACCTGTTCAAACAAACCTATGACCTTTTGTTGTAATGGGAAGACAGATTCCTGTGTCCAATGAACAATGAGATTGTAGGGCCCTTTGTAGTGTACTGTATGCTGTGTATATAAGAAACAGCCAGGCTGGACCAGCTCAGTCTACTCTCCACAAAAGGTTTTCATCACTGACTAACTTGAGAGCTGGTGACCAGGACTGCGCAGCGATCATTCCCCAGTGTGTAAGTTTTTCTCTGTGACCAACTTAATCTCTGTCTGTATTTGCCATACTCTCTCTCTCTCACTGTTATTGTTTAGGATTAAGAAACTGTTGTATATTGTATAATTTCAGTTATTCTGTTTAGGTGTTTTATGTTAGTGCTGTAGTGTATAAGCTGTAACTGTTTTCCCCTTTTACATACTAAAATCATCTAGATAAAGGTTTTGGAACCTCAGCAAGGTGTCTGTGTTTCTCTAGCTAGTACAAAGGGTTTCTGAGTATCTCAATCACTCAAACAGCTTGCTTAAATATCCAGGTTAACCAGTGGTATATCATTGCAGTATCTCAATACTAAGACTTACAGTATAATCAGGCTCTGTGTTTAAAGTTTATAAAAGTACTGTCTGTGTGTACGCTCGCTGTGTGTATTCCATACACCCAGCGCAGTGTGTGTACGTTACTTGCGTACCACGTGTGAGGTCTTCATACGCAAATAGCATACGGAGTGCGTAGCACGTGCACGAGGTTTAGCGGCCATTACGGCTACATGGTATTAGTATATAGCTAATGTTAAAAGGTAGATAACGGACTCTATCACAAGATAAATCTACAACAGAATAATGGCTACAGAAAATGTACATACGTGAGAATGTTCGCTTGCGCAACCTGGACCAGTCCTCCGCTCATCTGGTAGAGAGCGTTCAGAGTCTTCTGAGCGGCCAGGCAACAACGGGCTTTTTATACACAACTTCCATACACAATACAATGGTCACTGTAATCTCATTGTCCATTGGACACAGAGATGCATCTGTACATTACAGGAGAGGTCATAGGTTGATTTGAAAAGGTGGGCGATGTCTTTCTCAACTGCTCTTGGGGGTGGTATCCTCTGGATTCCCGCCGCATACATAATATACAGTAAATAAAGTTTATATCTATATTCTGCTTCTGCACATAACTATACGCTGGAACATGCGATCTTTCTCTAACACCACCGGAATGTTACCCTTAAAATACCCTACAGCTGCATACTAGACATCACCTTCTAACCTTAGTCTGACCCTTCCTATCATGCAAAGGCGAATCCCTTAGTCCTGGAACCATTTAAACTGTTGATACTTGCTGATGTGGTGCAAGGGAGCTATATCTAAAATGTGTACTATTTGGGTTAAATATGTAATGTTCTAATAACCCTCTATGCGTTCACAAACTCCGCCGTAAATTCCCATACCACGCGCAGGGACACGGGAGCGATCATACGCAAATTGCGGATATGTGCACGCACGGCGGAACAAGTGCACGCGCAGCGGGCATGTGTGTGGGGTTAGTACATGGTGTATGCATTACAATATTTTTCGACTTTGACAACAGCTACGATAAACTCTGAATGACCCCCCATGTCTTCATTCACCACCACATTTTTGAATAGCAGGCCGGTTCCTACTGGCTTGCTTGATTGTGCTACCAGCTCCCCCACTCTAAACGCTCCACCAAACGCCATAGTAAAAGCTGTACTAAACAGTTCTACCTCGTACTTATTGCTGCACACACCCAGTATGACGTGGGTAATGCTCCTGAGCCTTTCCTCAGTTACTGGCTCGTGCTTATCCAGCCTCCTTGGCTCTGCCCTAGCCCATCCCCTCATTACGGTGTGCACTAAAAAAAACTTTAGTATCATCCCCTTTGCCATGCAACTTGGAAAAGAAGGAAATACCTGCTAGTGTGGCACTGGCCGAGGCTTTTGACACCCCTTCCTGCCTCATCTTACCCAGGAAGGACAATAACTGGGGTCTTACCCTTCTGAGGCTCCTCTCCCCTGAAATTGCTGCCACTTCCCCCATGCTGCCCTGTAGGCTTTCCACATCTTGGGTGCCAGGGACCTTTCCTCCTGTTCACTTAGACAGGCTTGACTATCTGCCAAAGATGAGAGGGGCATGTTAAGCCTTTTTCCTGCTCAAGCGGTGCTGCTGCCCTAAATAGCTCCCATTTCTGATGTGACAGCGCATCTGCGGTCACATTCTGCTCACCAGGCACATGATTTGCCCTGAATGTGATGTTGTGGCGGAGGCATGTTGCCACTAAACCTCGCAGTAATTTTACTACTGGTGGTGACTAAGCAGACTGATTGTTTATTGCTTGCACCACTCCCATGTTGTTTCACCAAAACTGAATGCTTCTATTTGCCAGTATATGGCCCCAGATGCCTACCGCTACCACTATGGGAAATAACTCTAAGGCTGCCAGGTTCTTTGTGAGGCCTTTCTCCTTCCAACTGTCTGGCCATGACTCTGCACATCATTTGCCCTGACAATACGCGCCAAAACCTGTGGCCCCCACCGCGTCAGTGAACAACTCCAAAGCGTGGCTTGATTGTTCAGCCTTAGGCCATATGCATACCCCATTGAAGTGCTGCAAAAAACCATCCCATACCAACAAATTGTGACATTCGGGGTAAGTATCATGTGGAAAGTTACAATTTACAGGTAAGTATTAGGGATTAAGTTTCCCAGGCAATTCACAATATAGTTCAAATTACAATTAGCACAGACATTAATTACACAGTTGCTCCTCAGTAGTTTTTATTTAGCTGGAATGCTTCTGGGTAACTTTTTCTCTGCTGTAAAGCGTAGAAGTAGTTATCACAATTTATAATAACACTTTGTGCATGCAATACACATTACCTCAAAACATTACAAATATATAAGGGGACAATTACACAGAGCTTGCGCGGGACCTGTTTTTCGTAAGATCAGCACAGAGGACACGTGGACACTCGCTTAGGATAGAGGAGAGGAGATTCCACACAATGCTGCGTGAATGTTTTTTTTACAGTAAGGACAATGGCCCTAATTCCGAGTAGATCGCTAGCTGCCGTTGTTCGCAGCGCAGCGATCAGGCAAAAAATCGGCACTTGTGCGCATGCGTATGGTGCGCACTGTGCACGCGCGACGTACTTTCACAAAAGCCGATGCAGTTTTACACAAGGTCTAGCGACGCTTTTCAGTCGCACTGCTGGCCGCAGAGTTATTGACAGGAAGTGGGTGTTTCTGGGTGGTAACTGACCGTTTTCAAAAAATGCAGGCGTGCCAGATAAAAACGCAGGAGCGGCTGGGGAAATGTAGGCGTGGCTGGCCGAACGCAGGGCATGTTTGTGATGTCAAAACAGGAACTAAACAGATTGAACTGATCGCTAGCTAGGAGTAAGTCTTGAGCTACTCAGAAACTGCACAATCTTTTTTTGGAGCAGCGCTGTGATCCTTTCATTCGCACTACTGCTAAGCTAAGATACACTCCCAGAGGGCGGCGGCTTAGCATTTGCACTGCTGCTAAAAGCAGCTAGCGAGCGATCAACTCGGAATGAGGGCCTATATGTGTTTGGAATTCCCTGCTTAAAGGAGTTGTAATGGCGGACTCAGTCAACACCTTTAAGAATGGGTTATGTAAATTCCTATTGGATAAGGATATCCAGGGTTATGGTGCATAGTCGCACACTATAGTTACTATGAAAAGAGGAATAAAACGCAACGGCTGACATCAGCATCAGACAAAATTTAGACCAAAATAATCCTGCATAGGAGACCACAAATAGGTTGAACTTGATGGACAAATTGTCTTTTTTCATCCTTAGATACTATGTTATTATGTTTCTGTTACTATTACAGAATGTATTATCCACCACCAACAATCTTAACGAACAAAACAAAAAGTAATAACATAGATATTGCATTACTAGTGGGGCTCCATGTACTAGTTTATGTCCATTAAATAGTTCATGTTGCAGAACTCAGTCATAATAGCTATAGCTCCTTATTCAGTGATCACAGTTTGGCTAGTGCAGCAGTGTTACCAACCTGTGTTACAAGGGTAATAGGGTAATAGGCCCTACACACTGGGTGATTTGACTGCAAGATATGAACGATCTTGTTCATTAATGAACGAGATAACGTTCATATCGTGCAGTGTGGAGGCAACAGCGATGAACGATGCGTGGCCCCCGCGCTCGTTCATCGCTGGTGCCCCGTAGGCTGTGCATGCAGGCCAATATGGACGATCTCGTCCATATTTGCCTGCACTTCTGTGGAGCCGGGAGACGGGGGGAGTGAAGAACTTAACTCCCCCGTCACTGCCCCCCCCCCACCGCCGGGTCGCCCGTCGGCCGTATCTGCCGTTGGGCAGCTCGGCGGCGGATCGTTAAATGTGTAGGGCCCTTTAGATTGGCCTTAATTAACCATCATAAGCTGACCTCTGTCTGCAGCTGCAGCAAGACACTGTCTCTGCTCCTCCCACCGTCTGTTACTCCAAAGCAGGGCTACCTCCAGGGCTGTCCTTCTAAAGGGATGGTAGGCTGCATGGCCTAGTTTCCAGCTACACAGTCAGTAGAGCCCATCACTGTTCTGCTCTGTCAGATGCCTGTCAGCCAGCACCATCGGAAGCAGTGAGATCCCCACAGGAGGCTGATATTGCTGATTGGCTGCTACAATGAAGATCTCCAGTCATGGGAATCAAAATTGGTGTGCCTCTGCTCCAAGTTGCTGCTCTGAATCCCTCTAAGATGGCTGCTGCCCAACTGCCAACTGTCTCTGAAGACATTTGCAACTGCCACTGCCAAAGCTGTCTCTCTCTCTCTCTCTCTCTCTCTCTCTCTCTCTCTCTCTCTCTCTCTCTCTCTCTCTCTCTCTCTCGGATCAATACGCCTGTTGCTTACTGATCAGTGTCCCCATGCCAGACACAGCACTCAAGGCACAGCTAGCCCTATCCCCTGCTGTAAGTTTAAAAGTGTCCAGTCCGGGATACACTCAGCAGGGGAAGGGGCACAAAAGTCACACTATAGCTTGTGGCAGCTATGATGGGGTGCCACATTCTCCACACATGATAGCTTCACTGGGTGCTTAGTCCCTGATTATACACTGCCACCAATGCATGTTGTGGCCACAGGATGGCTGATGACATACCCCACTGTCACCAATGTATAAGGGGCATAACATACAGGGCATCTTATGCATTTATATCTATATAAACTATTTACAATAGATCAGGTGCATATATATATATATATAAACAGTTTAAATATAAATAAGGTACTCCACAGTAAATGTAAAGGGGAGAAGGTTCTTTTGGTGGGGTGCCACATAAAATCATCTTTCAGGTGGTCTCTATTGATGCATATGAGGTGGTATCTTCTTTTCACACCAGTAGTGGCCCTTTCTAATCTTCTCTTAAAAATTCTACTCATGAGAATTTCCCCGGCAGGCAAAATTGAGGAGGCCTAGCAACGATTGCATCTTCTCTAGGGTAACTTTGTTAGCCCTGGCGCATGCACTTACTTCGTGGCCTAGCTTCTCCACCTTCTCAGCTGGAAGCCGGCACTCCATTCTCACTGTGTCTATCTCTATGCCCAGGTAAGAAATTATTGTTTTTGGGCCTTCTCTCTTTTTTCCGTGGCAATTGGAACCCCAAATTCGCCTAGCATAAGCTCTAGCTTCTGCAGAAACTGCCCACATTGATCTGACTGCCCTGGACCCGCCAGGAGAAAATCATCTAAGTAATGCGCCACCACCCTGCACCCTGCGCGCACCTCCAGACACCATTGCAGGAATGAGCTGAATGTTTCGAACAATGCGCAGGATATCGTGCAGCCCATGGTCAGGCATTTGTCTATGAAAAAATAACCATCAAAGCAAAACCCTATGAGATGGTAACTGTCTGGGTGCAGGGGGAGCAACCTAAACGCTGATTCAATGTCTAGCTTTGCTAACAATGCTTCCTTCCCCTGCCCTTTCATCATTGCAATTGCATGGAACATTGCTCCTCATCTAGGGCGTCATTTACTGACTCCCCTTCCAGGATAGATAGTTGCTGAATGAGCCTGAACTTCCCTACCGCTTACTTCGGTACTAGGCCCAAAGGGGAAATTACCAAGCCTGGCAGCGGAGGGTCCTTGAACGGGCCTGCCATCCTATCCAGGGCCAATTCCTTAACAATTTTTTCATGCGCCGCATCTGGCGGTGTGCAGTTGGAGTACAGGTTCTTGGTGCATGCTCTTGGGGCAACGGGCTTCCTTATAGGGATCCTAAAAACCCCTAGGAAGCCCTTCTGTAGAAACTTGGTGTCACGATCCGGGTAACTAGATGACGTTTCTTACCGGTTAAGTGCCTCCTGAGGTTGGCTCAGCGAGCCAGGGCCGGGCTGTAGTTTGTGTTGCCTGCAGCGCTGGCTTTTGCAGGCCTCCTCAGTGTTTGCACTGGCGGTGGTGCGGCGTTCTCAGTCCCGTCGCGGCTGTCGCTGCCGCGCCCGTGGTTCCCCATCGGATGTGTGTCCTCCGTGTGCTCCGGCCGCCGCCTCCATCTTTGTGGCCGCTGAACGCGCTGGGCGCGTGGACTTCTGCTGTTGCGGCCTCTGCCGCCATTGTTACCTCACACATGGGTTCTAAGTTCCTAATTCCCCTTCTGCATTCGTCTATGGGCGCAGCCATGTTGGGTTTGCATCACATGATACCGTTTCACCTATCCACAATGCTGACAGAACCGGAGCCTAATTGCCCACCAATCCCAGTCATCCTACAGGTATAAATATCCTGTCTCAGCACTTGTAGGGTTGTCAGTGCTTTAATTGTCTCCTGTGACTCCAGTGTGCAGTTCTCTGTGGACTCTCTGCATTAGCCTGGTGGTTTCCTCTCCGGTGATATTCCAGCACCCCGCGTTCCTGCCCTGTGGTGCATCCTGTCATCATTGTTCCTGCACCCAGTGCTAATAGTATTACATGCTCCGGCTGCCAACTTCTTCTTCTTAATATTCTCACGTGCCAAGCGCAGCCACACCTTTAGCTCCTTATACTTCTCATCATCCTCTGCCTCAGACTTGCTTCCCCCCCCCCCCCCTTCGGCCTGCGCACTAACATTAGCACCCAACACCCCCGGGCTCAGCACAATGCAATGTAAACTGCCATGCGCTCCACCCACTACATTGGAAACTGCCACACTTTGCGTGCTATTACCCTGCACTAACATGTCATTTACAGCATATACATTACAAGCATTAGTTATCTCACCGTTCCAGTGTGATGGCAATCCATTGCTTCCCAGCGCCGCGCTTGCCTGTGTAACGGCCTCTGTCCTCAGACCCTCTACCGCGCTTACTGCGGCAGCCGACTGTGCTGCTTCCCAGCTGGAAGAGGCAAGGACCACGTTGCTCTTGGATACACCTTGGTTCTCCGTCCCCCCTCCTCTGGCTTCCATCAGAAAAGCTTGCATCGCCTGTTGTCCGCTGGAGGGGGTAGAGAGGTCTTGGTAACCCCTCCTGGGAAGGGGGATAAACTGGGGGGAATGTGTGACGTACCCCTGCCTACCCTCCCGAGATCTGTTGTCCTCTGTTGTTGCCCAGTGATGCTCCATATATCCCCGGCAGCTGGGGGTGAATCCTGGGTGCCGTGCTGTTGTATTTCTGGGTTTCCGCAAGAAAGACCCACTTTCCCCACATCTCTGGCAACCTTGCTAGGCTCCCTCTGCTGCCTCTCCTATTTCCCCTGTGCCTCGAAATGTGGCGACTGGCTGCCCGTGATGGAGGCGAGTGTTGCTGGCGATACGATCCTGTGGGTGGCTGTTGTTGTGCCTGCAGCACCATGCTGCTGCCTCGCTCCTCCTCCCCTGATTCGTGCCCATCTGACTCAGTACCCTCTGGCAACATGTCAACCAGCATGCGCTGGCTCTCACCTTCCGTCACTGCATCCATGGCCCTGGCAGTGATTGCACCTCTGCACGCTGCCCTCTTGTTTGGATGCCCCAGTCGTTCTGCCTGTGTCCATCTTTCTGCTCTCTGACCACCAGGTGGTGCCCTTCTGTTCTCTTTCTTCTGGCTGTGCTGCAGGCTCACTGGACAGGAAGTCCCTTTGTGCACGCTTGCCTCATGTTCGCTGTATCGAGTTGTTCGATTTCTACTCCTCTGAGGCCGAGCTACTGCATTCTGGGCTGCCTGATTGCTGCACTGGATTGCTGGGGCTGTGTGATTAACCTCCATTCCCTATCACTGCTGCTGCTGCTGCTGGGGCTCCCTGTGTCTGACGTCTGCCTGGATGTGGCTGGAGGTAATCTGATGCTGATGCTACTGCTGTTGAGTCTGCCTGGATGTGCCTGCCTCAAACACCCTTGCTCAGAGCCGGCCCTAACCAACATGATGCCCTAGGCAAGATTTTGGCTGGTGCCCCCTAGCACCACCGCTAGTTCCGCCTCTGACCCTGCACCCCTTTCTCAGCACCATCACCCCCCACCCACAGCAATCCTTTTTTTGTTTTCCTACCCCCTGTAATTTAAATAAGAACAGTGTGCACATTCGGTGAACAGCAAAAAAGTTATGTGTTTTTGCTGGCAAGGGGCATGGCCACACAATAGTACCACCAATTCAAATTATGCCTCACAGTAGTGCAACTTTATTCACAATTTATCATATGATAGTGTCCCTTATTCACATTACATCACACAGTAGTACCGCTTTACATTATATACGTTACTCCTCACAGTAGTGCCCCACATTCTCGTAACATCATACTGAATTGCTCCTTATTCACATTACACCACACCATATTGCTCTTTATTCACATTAGACCACACAGTAGTGCACTTTCTATACGTTATGCCACACAGTAGAGCACCTTATACACATAATGCCACACATTGGTAATGCATTTACACACATAATACCACACAGTAATGCCCCTTACACATATGACACACATTATTAATGTCCTTATGAACATAATGCGTCAAACACATTATGCCAACCTTTATTAATGCCATTATACACATAATTTCCCTTACACATATGCAGCACATTGTTAATGCCCTTATACACATAATGACACACATAATGTCCCTTACACATATGCCGCACATTATTAGTGCCCTTATACACATAATGACACATGTAGTTCCTGGCGTGAGCCAACTGGCAGCTCTGAATTTATGAAAATGCATGTTATTTGCATTGCTATGTGGCTGTGATGCACAAGCAGCTTCTGCTGATTAAAATGATATGCAGCATGCCTATATACTGTGTGCGACTGTGGCTGTATCTGCATACAAAATGCTACACACAGAATATAGGCATGCCACATATCATTTTAATCAGCAGAAGCTGCTTGTGCCCCTAGGCATACCAGATGCCCTAGGCAATTGCCTAGTTTGCCTATGCCTAGGACCGGCTCTGCCCTTGCTGCATATGCCCTGGACTTTGGATTGTCTTTTGTCCTGGCTGGAAGTAAGCTGATGCTGCTGTTGCTGCTGCGCGTCTTGTCCTTGCCAGGGGGTGAATGCACTCAGCCCCCCCCGGCTCCCAGCAGATAAACCTGCTGCTACCCTTCTCCCCTGCTATTAACCCTGCTGTCCCTCACTGGCCGTTCTGACTGGCCAGGTGCTAAAAGGGGGACCGGTGTGCTGGCTGCCCCCCCTTCCCCCCTGCCGGGGGTTCCCGCCGTTACCCCACGAGCTGCCTTGCACCTCTCCCCCTTACCTGGCTGCGGGGGTCATCTTTGGCTAACTTTGCCCCTTTTTATTGGTGTCCCTCACTCCCTCTGCTGGCTGCAGGTCCCGGAGTCCCCCTCTGATTGGTGCCCAGGGTAAGCTGATTTTTGTCCTGCAGGGTTCTGTGTCAGGCTGATGTTCTCGGGGCTCCGCGGGGGAAAGGCAGGGAGGAGAGAGTGGCCATGTGCATGGTGCCTGCAACTGTATGGTGTTATGTATGTATGTATGTATGTTAGAGATGAGCGGGTTCGGTTTCTTTGAATCCGAACCAGCACGAACTTCACTTTTTTTTTCACGGGTCCGAGCGACTCGAATCTTCCCGCCTTGCTCGGTTAACCCGAGCGCGCCCGAACGTCATCATGACGCTGTCGGATTCTCGCGAGACTCGGATTCTATATAAGGAGCCGCGCGTCGCCGCCATTTTCACACGTGCATTGAGATTCATAGGGAGAGGACGTGGCTGGCGTCCTCTCCATTTAGATTAGATTTAGAAGAGAGAGAGAGAGAGAGATTGCTGTGATACTGTAGATTAGAAGAGAGTGCAGACAGAGTTTAGTGACTGACGACCACAGTGACCAGTGACCACCAGAGACAGTGCAGTTGTTTGTTTTATTTAATATATCCGTTCTCTGCCTGAAAAAAACGATACACAGTCACACAGTGACTCAGTCTGTGTGCACTGCTCAGCCCAGTGTGCTGCACATCAATGTATTGTATATAAAGCTTATAATTGTGGGGGAGACTGGGGAGCACTGCAGGTTGTTATAGCAGGAGCCAGGAGTACATGATAAATAATATTATATTAAAATTAAACAGTGCACACTTTTGCTGCAGGAGTGCCACTGCCAGTGTGACTAGTGGTGACCAGTGCCTGACCACCAGTATATTAGTAGTATTGTATACTATCTCTTTATCAACCAGTCTATATTAGCAGCAGACACAGTACAGTGCGGTAGTTCACGGCTGTGGCTACCTCTGTGTCGGCACTCGGCAGGCAGTCCGTCCATCCATAATTGTATTATAATATATACCACCTAACCGTGGTTTTTTTTTCATTCTTTATACCGTCGTCATACTAGTTGTTACGAGTATACTACTATCTCTTTATCAACCAGTGTACAGTGCGGTAGTTCACGGCTGTGGCTACCTCTGTGTCGGCACTCGGCAGGCAGTCCGTCCAACCATAATTGTATTATAATATATACCACCTAACCGTGGTTTTTTTTTCATTCTTTATACCGTCGTCATACTAGTTGTTACGAGTATACTACTATCTCTTTATCAACCAGTGTACAGTGCGGTAGTTCACGGCTGTGGCTACCTCTGTGTCGGCACTCGGCAGGCAGTCCGTCCATCCATAATTGTATTATATACCACCTAACCGTGGTTTTTTTATACCACCTAACCGTGGCAGTCCGTCCATAATTGTATACTAGTATCCAATCCATCCATCTCCATTGTTTACCTGAGGTGCCTTTTAGTTCTGCCTATAAAATATGGAGAACAAAAAAGTTGAGGTTCCAAAATTAGGGAAAGATCAAGATCCACTTCCACCTCGTGCTGAAGCTGCTGCCACTAGTCATGGCCGAGACGATGAAATGCCAGCAACGTCGTCTGCCAAGGCCGATGCCCAATGTCATAGTACAGAGCATGTCAAATCCAAAACACCAAATATCAGAAAAAAAAGGACTCCAAAACCTAAAATAAAATTGTCGGAGGAGAAGCGTAAACTTGCCAATATGCCATTTACCACACGGAGTGGCAAGGAACGGCTGAGGCCCTGGCCTATGTTCATGGCTAGTGGTTCAGCTTCACATGAGGATGGAAGCACTCAGCCTCTCGCTAGAAAACTGAAAAGACTCAAGCTGGCAAAAGCACCGCAAAGAACTGTGCGTTCTTTGAAATCCCAAATCCACAAGGAGAGTCCAATTGTGTCGGTTGCGATGCCTGACCTTCCCAACACTGGACGTGAAGAGCATGCGCCTTCCACCATTTGCACGCCCCCTGCAAGTGCTGGAAGGAGCACCCGCAGTCCAGTTCCTGATAGTCAGATTGAAGATGTCAGTGTTGAAGTACACCAGGATGAGGAGGATATGGGTGTTGCTGGCGCTGGGGAGGAAATTGACCTGGAGGATTCTGATGGTGAGGTGGTTTGTTTAAGTCAGGCACCCGGGGAGACACCTGTTGTCCGTGGGAGGAATATGGCCGTTGACATGCCAGGTGAAAATACCAAAAAAATCAGCTCTTCGGTGTGGAGGTATTTCACCAGAAATGCGGACAACAGGTGTCAAGCCGTGTGTTCCCTTTGTCAAGCTGTAATAAGTAGGGGTAAGGACGTTAACCACCTCGGAACATCCTCCCTTATACGTCACCTGCAGCGCATTCATAATAAGTCAGTGACAAGTTCAAAAACTTTGGGTGACAGCGGAAGCAGTCCACTGACCAGTAAATCCCTTCCTCTTGTAACCAAGCTCACGCAAACCACCCCACCAACTCCCTCAGTGTCAATTTCCTCCTTCCCCAGGAATGCCAATAGTCCTGCAGGCCATGTCACTGGCAAGTCTGACGAGTCCTCTCCTGCCTGGGATTCCTCCGATGCATCCTTGCGTGTAACGCCTACTGCTGCTGGCGCTGCTGTTGTTGCCGCTGGGAGTCGATGGTCATCCCAGAGGGGAAGTCGTAAGCCCACTTGTACTACTTCCAGTAAGCAATTGACTGTTCAACAGTCCTTTGCGAGGAAGATGAAATATCACAGCAGTCATCCTACTGCAAAGCGGATAACTGAGTCCTTGACAACTATGTTGGTGTTAGACGTGCGTCCGGTATCCGCCGTTAGTTCACAGGGAACTAGACAATTTATTGAGGCAGTGTGCCCCCGTTACCAAATACCATCTAGGTTCCACTTCTCTAGGCAGGCGATACCGAGAATGTACACGGACGTCAGAAAAAGACTCACCAGTGTCCTAAAAAATGCAGTTGTACCCAATGTCCACTTAACCACGGACATGTGGAGCAGGGCAGGGTCAGGACTATATGACTGTGACAGCCCACTGGGTAGATGTATGGACTCCCGCCGCAAGAACAGCAGCGGCGGCACCAGTAGCAGCATCTCGCAAACGCCAACTCTTTCCTAGGCAGGCTACGCTTTGTATCACCGCTTTCCAGAATACGCACACAGCTGAAAACCTCTTACGGCAACTGAGGAAGATCATCGCGGAATGGCTTACCCCAATTGGACTCTCCTGTGGATTTGTGGCATCGGACAACGCCAGCAATATTGTGTGTGCATTAAATATGGGCAAATTCCAGCACGTCCCATGTTTTGCACATACCTTGAATTTGGTGGTGCAGAATTTTTTAAAAAACGACAGGGGCGTGCAAGAGATGCTGTCGGTGGCCAGAAAAATTGCGGGACACTTTCGGCGTACAGGCACCACGTACAGAAGACTGGAGCACCACCAAAAACTACTGAACCTGCCCTGCCATCATCTGAAGCAAGAAGTGGTAACGAGGTGGAATTCAACCCTCTATATGCTTCAGAGGTTGGAGGAGCAGCAAAAGGCCATTCAAGCCTATACAATTGAGCACGATATAGGAGATGGAATGCATCTGTCTCAAGTGCAGTGGAGAATGATTTCAACGTTGTGCAAGGTTCTGATGCCCTTTGAACTTGCCACACGTGAAGTCAGTTCAGACACTGCCAGCCTGAGTCAGGTCATTCCCCTCATCAGGCTTTTGCAGAAGAAGCTGGAGGCATTGAAGAAGGAGCTAACACGGAGCGATTCCGCTAGGCATGTGGGACTTGTGGATGCAGCCCTTAATTCGCTTAACAAGGATTCACGGGTGGTCAATCTGTTGAAATCAGAGCACTACATTTTGGCCACCGTGCTCGATCCTAGATTTAAAGCCTACCTTGGATCTCTCTTTCCGGCAGACACAGGTCTGCTGGGGTTGAAAGACCTGCTGGTGACAAAATTGTCAAGTCAAGCGGAACGCGACCTGTCAACATCTCCTCCTTCACATTCTCCCGCAACTGGGGGTGCGAGGAAAAGGCTCAGAATTCCGAGCCCACCCGCTGGCGGTGATGCAGGGCAGTCTGGAGCGACTGCTGATGCTGACATCTGGTCCGGACTGAAGGACCTGACAACGATTACGGACATGTCGTCTACTGTCACTGCATATGATTCTCTCAACATTGATAGAATGGTGGAGGATTATATGAGTGACCGCATCCAAGTAGGCACGTCACACAGTCCGTACTTATACTGGCAGGAAAAAGAGGCAATTTGGAGGCCCTTGCACAAACTGGCTTTATTCTACCTAAGTTGCCCTCCCACAAGTGTGTACTCCGAAAGAGTGTTTAGTGCCGCCGCTCACCTTGTCAGCAATCGGCGTACGAGGTTACATCCAGAAAATGTGGAGAAGATGATGTTCATTAAAATGAATTATAATCAATTCCTCCGCGGAGACATTGACCAGCAGCAATTGCCTCCACAAAGTACACAGGGAGCTGAGATGGTGGATTCCAGTGGGGACGAATTGATAATCTGTGAGGAGGGGGATGTACACGGTGATATATCGGAGGGTGAAGATGAGGTGGACATCTTGCCTCTGTAGAGCCAGTTTGTGCAAGGAGAGATTAATTGCTTCTTTTTTGGGGGGGGTCCAAACCAACCCGTCATATCAGTCACAGTCGTGTGGCAGACCCTGTCACTGAAATGATGGGTTGGTTAAAGTGTGCATGTCCTGTTTTGTTTATACAACATAAGGGTGGGTGGGAGGGCCCAAGGATAATTCCATCTTGCACCTCTTTTTTCTTTTCTTTTTCTTTGCATCATGTGCTGATTGGGGAGGGTTTTTTGGAAGGGACATCCTGCGTGACACTGCAGTGCCACTCCTAGATGGGCCCGGTGTTTGTGTCGGCCACTAGGGTCGCTAATCTTACTCACACAGCTACCTCATTGCGCCTCTTTTTTTCTTTGCGTCATGTGCTGTTTGGGGAGGGTTTTTTGGAAGGGACATCCTGCGTGACACTGCAGTGCCACTCCTAGATGTGCCCGGTGTTTGTGTCGGCCACTAGGGTCGCTAATCTTACTCACACAGCTACCTCATTGCGCCTCTTTTTTTCTTTGCGTCATGTGCTGTTTGGGGAGGGTTTTTTGGAAGGGACATCCTGCGTGACACTGCAGTGCCACTCCTAGATGTGCCCGGTGTTTGTGTCGGCCACTAGGGTCGCTAATCTTACTCACACAGTCAGCTACCTCATTGCGCCTCTTTTTTTCTTTGCGTCATGTGCTGTTTGGGGAGGGTTTTTTGGAAGGGACATCCTGCGTGACACTGCAGTGCCACTCCTAGATGTGCCCGGTGTTTGTGTCGGCCACTAGGGTCGCTAATCTTACTCACACAGTCAGCTACCTCATTGCGCCTCTTTTTTTCTTTGCGTCATGTGCTGTTTGGGGAGGGTTTTTTGGAAGGGCCATCCTGCGTGACACTGCAGTGCCACTCCTAGATGGGCCCGGTGTTTGTGTCGGCCACTAGGGTCGCTAATCTTACTCACACAGCTACCTCATTGCGCCTCTTTTTTTCTTTGCGTCATGTGCTGTTTGGGGAGGGTTTTTTGGAAGGGACATCCTGCGTGACACTGCAGTGCCACTCCTAGATGGGCCCGGTGTTTGTGTCGGCCACTAGGGTCGCTTATCTTACTCACACAGCGACCTCGGTGCAAATTTTAGGACTAAAAATAATATTGTGAGGTGTGAGGTATTCAGAATAGACTGAAAATGAGTGTAAATTATGGTTTTTGAGGTTAATAATACTTTGGGATCAAAATGACCCCCAAATTCTATGATTTAAGCTGTTTTTTAGTGTTTTTGGAAAAAAACACCCGAATCCAAAACACACCCGAATCCGACAAAAATAATTCGGTGAGGTTTTGCCAAAACGCGTTCGAACCCAAAACACGGCCGCGGAACCGAACCCAAAACCAAAACACAAAACCCGAAAAATTTCAGGCGCTCATCTCTAATGTATGTAAGTACATTGTCTATGTATGTACAGTGTATATGTATGTGTGTTCAGTGTGTATGTATAGTGTGTGTGTATATATATATATATATATATATATATATATATATATATATGTGTGTGTACAGTGTGTATTTATGTGTGTGTATGTATGTACAGTGTATATGTATGTGTGTTCAGTGTGTGTGTGTATACTGTATGTATGTATGTATGTACTATGTACAGTGTGTATGTATGTACAGTGTATATGTGTGGTGTGTTGACAATGCTAAATTCCTTTGTCGTATAAACAACCCTTTATGAAGCTAAGAACACTGTACGCTGTTTACTTAAGAAGTACCGTAATGGTACGCTAGTTGCGTAACGATCGCTCAGCCGTAGGCGAGACGCTCAAGCGTCACGTTCGCTCACGGCCCAGGGATCACAGGACACGTTATTGGTTATGTCTAGGGGAATGATTCGCTGTAGCGTAGCATACGCTCGAGACCACGAGGAGGTCACCAGCGATGCAGACGCTTACAACACTATACCTTTATGATAAAACCTTATACCAATGAAATACACTGAATACCTTAATGTGAGTACAGGGTGTAAGTGCAACCTTGTGTAACCTGACTAACTACAAAGCTGCTTGAGCGTCACCGACGCCCAAGTGAACACTTAACACTATAGGAAATACACAGATGCTGGTTTAGGTTCCAAAGCCTATTAACTGTATTATATCTAATATACTTGTAAAAAGGGGATAACAGTACAAATGATACACTACAATATAACAGACTTCCTAACCACAGAACTGAACAATAAATACAAAAAGACAATACTACACTGACCTAAATGCAATACAATACAATACTATCTAATACAATACAATACTAGCCTAGTCTAGGGGAGATATGATAGAACAGAGAGAGAGAGAGAGAGAGAGAGATGAGATGAGAGAAATTGGCTCACAGAAAGACAATGATTACGGAGAGAAACTTACGCACAAAGGGTATGATCGCCTGCGCCTCGATATCCAGCTCCCGGCTATCAGCAGATAACCGTTGATGAGAGAGTGAGAGCTGGATGTGGTCGGCCTGCCTATTTATGCCCCACACACAATGCAATCTCCTGGTCCTACAATCCCATTGTCCATTGGCCGAAGGAATTCGGCCCTGTATCATAACAAAAGGTCATAGGGTGATTCATACAGGTGGGCTGTGACGATTTCCAACAGCTCAGGTGGGTGGGAAACTGGGTTTCCCGCCGCATACCTGAGTATGTGTAAATAATAGAAATGGACATAAACTTCTTATGTCCATAACTATTCGCACGAGCGATTAATACGCTCCAAACCAACACCGGAATATTGCTAATTAAATACTCTTCCGATGGGTACCAAACACTGCTGTATGATTCCTGTTAGACCCTTTGTACGATATAAAGAGGGATTCCTCAGCTCTGGGACATTGTATTTTAACCAAACTTTCAGAATCTATCAAAGGGACCATGATCTATAAACTACATTAATTGTGAACATTTGTAACGAATGAGTCGCACGCTACGACTACATAAACTCTACCGTAAATACGCATACCGCGCCTGCGAGTGCACGTTATTGCGGGTATGCGAATCCACGGGAGAGCGCATGCACGCGCAGCGCGGACCAGTGTGCGGTGCAAATATGGCAACGTGCATTGAGACATTTTTCTGACTTTGACAGTCCACCCTTTGGCAGTCAATAATAACTGCCACAAAACATTTAAGGAGAAAAATGTAAGTCAGGGGTTAATTGATTTCCATGGTTGGGTAGGGGAGGAGAGAGGAGAAGGTGTGAAGAGGGTATGACCTAGTGAGAAAGCAGAAGCATGTGTGTATGAGTCCATGTTTGGAGGGTCATGTATCATCGTGCCGTACGTGTGGTAAATCAAGCTTCGAGGTATTGCGAAGTATACATTTGAATTCCTTCTTATCCTGTGGTACAGGTCTGTGGATGGGCTGTCAAACTTTACCGAGCTCATTTCGGCTGTGGTTGTAACAAAATGGGGATGCACATTTTAGTTGATGATACATGAATGGGGGAGGTATGTGGTTGCTGATATCTGTGCCTGTATTCCCTATCGTCTATGTGTGTCGTTACCTGAGGGTTGTAGAGATGAAGATAAAGAACACTTACGAAAAATGCAATGATATTCTATGTCAGGGAAATGTACATCTGTCGTCGAAGTTGTGTTCGGTATCTGTTGAGAGTCGTCTTCTTTGCGCTGTTTTGCTCCTTAGGCATGAGCAACAAGCTTTGTCAGTGCCATCAGATTTACAAAAATGTTGGGCTAGCGTGAGTTTAAAAATACTAGGGAAACTGGGGATCCATGGCAAAGTTCATCAAGTGTCCATATTTAAAGTTGTCAAATCTTCTTCTTTGGTCAATCCGTTGTCTGTATACATCTCGTCTCGTCAGCTTCCTCGTCCAAGGGGGTCTTTGTATCTTGGAGAAAAGCAGAAAAACAGGTGAAAGAAACGGACCGTATAATCGCATTTTCATCACATCCTGGTTTCTATCATTGGGTCATAAATCAAATCCAGGTTAATTACAGTTTCCTCACTCCTCAAGCTCATCACTTTTGTACTTTGTTTGCACCTCATTAAAGCCTGCCCGCATCTAAATATCAATCCAATCGATATAACGACACCCAAGATACATAGTAGAAACTTTCCAACATCCATTATGACTCCTTGAGCCCAGTCTCCTAAACCGGAGAACCAATTTCGCGGGTTCAACCATGACACCCAACCAGTCAGCTCATTACCTACAGCAGCAAGGGTGAGATTGTGTTTTCGACGAAATTCCCACTTCAATTGGAGAATATCGTCCATCTTTTGGTCTATGACCTCTACCGGATCCTCGGTGCTATTTGTGATATACGTGCAACACTTTATGCCGTACTGTGTTGCCAATGTAACACAATATCCGCCTGTTACTGCTGTAAGATAATTAAGAACCATCCTATGCTGAACTAGTTCTGTTTTATAAGCTTGAAGTTCTCTTCCAGTGTATCTAAACGTGTCATCATACATTTCAGTGATATTATCTAACAAATTGGCGAGTGCGGAAATGTATTTATAATTCATCACTCCTCGAGCGGTACGAGTGAAATCTAACGCTACCAGAACCTGAATCCCGGTGGATTCATGGATAAGATCAGAGGCCGGATGCTCTAACCTTTCTGACAGTTGTCTTTTAACTCGGTGCTCGTAATGAGTGTGAGTATAAGGAGCTTGGGCACCACGGTGTATGTCCTTCATTTTGTCATGTGTAACAGTCATCACTTCAGGCAATACTTTTCCAATGTAACACAATCCTTCAGAGTTTGGGGCAAGCCACTTGTACGCCTTTCTCCCGCATATGAAATATGCATCATCGGGGAGAACATAAGGGACGGAGAAGGACATGACCATGTTACAAACCTTCCAGGTGAAATCTCCTGACCCTAATTCTTCCAACTGCTTAATGCACGTATCGGTTTGTACGATATGTGCACAGTATCCTGGTGATACCTCTCCAACTCTAGTAATCCTATTTCCTAAGGTATATCGATACCGGAAAGATTTTCCTCTACTGGCTATATGGCGTACGAGCTCTGTATCTGTAGGCATTCTATCTGCTCTGTGTGAAAAGGTCATGGTAAGGTTGCTCCACGACACTTCCCAATTTCCCGGTTTTCTGGGATTGGAGATGTTAAAACATAAGAGGGACCTATCCACATGGTATTGGTGGAGCTTCAAACTAGGAGGGCTGGAGATGTTAAACCTCCGGTCCACCGGTCTCCCACCACTTAGCTCAAGTACCTCCCCTAACGTTAAAGGAAATGGTACTAGCCTTGATTTGCTGTGACCCTGAGGTACTTGAGAGCATACCCAACAATCTGTTTGGTTTAACACGTTACCCACTAAGGAGTGATAGTCACTCAATGGATGCCGGTCTATATGGATATTAAAACTAGATTGGCATTTCTTTATGCATCCATCTTCAACCAGATTATCACAGAGCCTACAGATACAATTTTCTTCAGCTAACAATCCATCACAATTTCTTCTATCGGATCGTTTTCTGATACTCGCCTTTGCTTGTTGGTTTGGTTGATCTTGGAAAACTACGCCTCCATCATCATAATCGGAACCCATTCCAGAACCTCTTTCGACCTCTATGGTACTCTCGCCGGAACAGACTGCTCTGGTCAACATCATGGTTAACATCAAAATCCGGATCACAGTCTCTTGGGGCAAGTCCATCTTTGAGGAGGAAATAGAGAAGAATGAGGAGGGGGAAAAAGAAATTTTAAGGGAGAGGGGCTGGGAAGTGGAGAAAAACAATAAAAGGGAGAAGGGAGTCGACAACTGCTTTCGGTCTTCAAGGCTCAGGTGCCGCCTCAGTCCTCCTGGAACAGACACTCCAGTGATACAACCTCTACCGTCTGTTCCTTATCACGGGACTTCTCTGGATCAGCAACCTTTTTGCAGTGGGATGAATGGACCCAAGTCTCTCTCTCAGCAACCTTCAATGCTGTGGTGCTAGTCAATAAGACCTGGTATGGTCCTTCCCATCTATCAATAAGACAACCTGAGCGTAGAAAATTTCGTATCATTACATAATCCCCAGGTTCAATGTCATGACAATTACTATCTGGTAAATCAGGAATCACCAACTTCAGATTATCATTTTGATTCCTCAACTGTTTACTCATGTTAATCAAGTACTTTACAGTTACTTCATTGTTACATTTCAAATCATCCTGAGGGTTAATCATGACATGCGGTTGTCGACCAAACAGAATTTCAAAAGGAGACAGATTAAGAGGGGACCTGGGAGTGGTTCTGATGCTATACAAAACAATGGGTAAAGCTTCTGGCCACGTCAATCCTGTCTCTGCCATTACTTTACTCAATTTATTTTTAATAGTGCTGTTCACTCTTTCGACCTTCGCACTCGCCTGTGGACGGTACGGAGTGTGCAGCTTGCTATCAATACCCATCAATTTACACATTCCTTGAAAGACATCACCTGTAAAATGGGTACCCCTATCACTTTCAATGATTCTAGGGATACCATATCTACATACAAATTCCTGCACAATTTTCTTAGCTGTAAACATAGCGGTATTTGTAGCTGCTGGAAAAGCCTCGACCCAATTCGAGAAAACATCTATACAGACAAGTACATATTTCAAATTTCGACATGGGGGTAATTGAATGAAGTCAATTTGTATTACCTGGAAAGGGCCGCCGGCAGGTGGGATATGGGATGGTTCTGTAGGTATTGCTTTTCCAATATTCTTTCTCAGACAGGTAAGGCATGACATTGCTCTTTTACTCGCATGAGAGGAGAATCCTGGGGCGCACCAGTATGCTCTTACCAATTTGCACATCCCCTCCTTGCCTAGATGAGTCAGCCCGTGAGCTGCTTCAGCCAGACATGGAAGGTATGCCCTGGGGGCCACTGGTTTACCATGTCCATCCGTCCAGAGCCCTGAGGACTCCTGGCCATATCCCTTTGCCTTCCAGACTGCTCTTTCCTGTGTGGAACACAAATTCTGCATCTCACACAACTTCTGTGTGTTGATGGTATTAAATACCATCAACTGTGTGGTGTCTGTCCGTGTGGGGGTAGCAGCTGCAAGCTTTGCGGCTTCGTCTGCTCGGCTGTTACCAAGGGATACTGGGTCTTGGCTATATGTATGTGCTTTACATTTGATAACAGCCACTCTGTCGGGTTCCTGTATCGCTGTTAGAAGCCTTTTTATGTGAGCTGCATGCGCTATCGGTGTACCAGCCGCCGTCATGAAATTTCTGAGCCGCCATAGGGCTCCGAAATCATGGACTACCCCGAACGCGTATCTGGAATCGGTGTAGATATTGGCTGACTTACCCTTAGCCAATTCACATGCTCTGGTTAGGGCGACCAGTTCAGCAACCTGGGCTGAGTGAGGTGGGCCTAGCGGTTCCGCTTCTATGGTGTCTTGGTCATCTACGACTGCGTATCCAGTACACAAGTCTCCCGAGTCTGACTGTCTGTGACAACTACCATCCGTGTAGAACGTGAGTTCTGCATCTTCCAGTGGATTGTCACTGATGTCAGGCCTTGCGGTAAAATTTTGGGTCAAATATTCCATACAATCATGTGTATCTTCCTTTGCATTAAATCCTCCTTCCCCATCACTCTCACCTTCCACCCTTTGTGTCTGACCAGGCACACCTGGGAGAAATGTTGCAGGATTTAATGCGCTGCATCTCCTTATGGTGATGTTTACGGGGGCCATTAATGCCAATTCCCATCTTGTAAACCTTGCAGATGAGACGTGTCTGGTTTGGGCAGAATTCAATAAGGCAGATACCGCATGCGGTGTATGGATTGTGAGGTTGTGGCCTAGCACAACATCTTCGCTTTTTGTCACTAGCAATGCTATCGCCGCAACGCTACGCAAGCATGTGGGGAGGGATCGCGCTACCGTATCTAGCTGGGCGCTGTAGTATGCAATTGGCCTGCTGGCATCACCGTGTTTTTGTGTTAGTACACCTGCTGCGCACCCAGCACTTTCTGTTCCGTATAGTTCAAAGGGTTTCCCATAGTCTGGCATACCTAGTGCTGGTGCCTGCGTTAGGCACTGTTTGAGTCTCTCAAATGCTGTTTCAGATTCGTCTGTATGCGAAATCCGATCAGGTTTGTTTGAAGAGACCATTTCCTGCAAAGGTAGCGCCAATATGGAAAACCCTGGGATCCAATTACGGCAATACCCACACATTCCTAAAAACGTCCTGATCTGTTGCTGGGTTTGTGGCAGTGTCATGTCTCTAATGGCTTGGATTCTATCAGTGGTCAGGTGTCTCAGTCCTTGTGTTAGACAGTGTCCCAAATATTTTACCTTAGCTTGGCATAATTGCAACTTGTCTTTGGAAACCTTGTGACCTGTGTCTGAAAGATGAAACAGGAGCTGTTTCGTATCCTTCAGAGATGCTTCCAGTGAATCTGAACACAGTAATAAATCGTCCACATACTGTATCAATACTGATCCACTGTCTGGTTGGAAAGACTGTAAACAATCATGCAAAGCCTGAGAAAATATACTTGGACTATCTATGAAACCTTGGGGTAACCGAGTCCACGTGTATTGGACTCCTCTGTATGTGAATGCAAACAAATATTGGCTGTCAGGGTGCAGAGGTACCGAAAAGAAAGCGGAGCAGAGGTCAATAACAGTGAAAAATTTGGCAGTGGGAGGAATTTGCATTAGGATGACAGCTGGATTAGGCACTACGGGGAACTGACTCTCAACTATTTTGTTAATCCCCCTTAGATCCTGCACTAGCCTGTAACCCCTCCCCCCACTCTTTTTAACAGGGAAGATGGGACTATTTGCGGTGCTGGACGTTCTTACTAGAATGCCCTGTTGTAGCAAGCGCTCTATTACGGGAAAAACTCCTAGCTCCACCTCTGGCTTCAGAGGATACTGTGGGATTTTTGGAGCTATCCTACCATCTTTTACTTGCACAACTACTGGAGCTACGTTTGCCATTAATCCAGTGTCCTGTCCATCTTTTGTCCAAAGTGACTCTGGTATCTGAGATATCATCTCTTCTATTTGGGATGGATTCCTATTTGTCATAATGGAATGTGACATTAATTTTGATGGGGAGTCTAACATGTCTCGTACTTCCTGAGCGTGATTCTCAGGAATGTCCAAGAATACACCTTCAGGAGTACAATAAATGACGCAACCCATTTTACATAGTAAGTCTCTTCCCAGGAGATTAGTTGGTGCAGATGCAGCCAGCAAAAAGGAATGCTTGGTATGCAAAGGCCCTATTGTAATCTCGGCTGGTTTGCTAACAGGGTAGTGCTGGACTACTCCTGTTACTCCCATGGCTGGAATTGTCCTACCAGTGGTTCTCATGCCCACTGTCGAATTTATCACTGACTTGGCCGCCCCTGTGTCTACAAGAAAGTTTAAAGTTTTACCAGCCACATTGATTGCAATCTCTGGTTCGCTTCCAAGACTGGCAATCAACTTAACTGGCTGCAGATTACAGGTATGGCCACACCCCTATTGGGTATGCTGACCTCCCTGAATCCCACTGGCAGCAACTACTTGTGAGGGAGTTAGCTGGGAACTACCAGAGGCATGCCAATCTCTGTTCGGGGGATATCTTTTTGTTTCCCCTGTATGTGGCTCAAAACTCCGCCTCTGTGGACCCTGCTCCCAATGTCGTGTGTTGTGTTGTTGTCTAGGGGGTTGAAAAGATCTTTGTACATTCTTTGTTCTACATTCTCGTGCAAAGTGTCCCGGTCTGTTACAAGAAAAACATGTTATTACACTTGCCTTACCCACAGGATTCGGTGGTACATACGCAGGCTGCCTTGTGGTCAGCGCCTGTATACTTACGGACATCAACTTATCACTTTGCGATTCCCTGTGCCTAGTGATGTTTCTGTCGTGATCAATAGCAGCCTCTCTCAAGCCGGACACTGACAGACCTCGCCAGCACGGTTGCGTGGTCTGAACCCTAGTCTTTAATGTTTCCTTTAAACCATCCATCAGTACAGATACTGCTACTTCTCGATGGTTTGGGTTGGTCTTAATGTCTTCTATACCAGTGTACTTTGCCATTTCTAATAGTGCCCGGTGAAAATATTCTGTTGCCGTTTTGGACTCCTTTTGCTTAATGGAAAATATTTTATTCCATTTAACAACGGCTGGGAAATACTCTTTTAGCTGTAAATTTATCCTTTTTACATTATCCTTGTTGTACACGTCTGTAAGCGGTACATCTTTATCCAATGCACAATCAGCTAAAAACTGAGTTGCATCAACATTGGAAGGTAAACAAGCTCTTAGCAGTATCTGCCAATCCTTGTTGTTGGGTTCTACAGTGTTACCTAGATCCCTGATGTATTTTTGGCTAGCAACTAAATCCTTCCTGGGGTCAGGAAATTCGGACACTATTGTTCTTAATTCCATTCTGGAAAATGGAGTGTACATGGCAATGTTCCTTATGGGAGTGGCTCCAGACACATCTGTTTTTCCATTGGGAACTGCTATTACCCTTACAGGAGCAATTCTAACAGCCTCTTCCTGTGTAGATTCTACAGCTTGTTGTGGTACAATTGTTTCAGTGTAGTGCATGGTGCCGTACTTACCCGTTGACACGACCTCACCTATCCCTCCGCTAGGGGCTTTCACTAATCTCGTGGGTGTCGCTGTGCCTACTGTGGTCTCTGCTATGGTGGCTGCAAGAGAGAGAGCTGAAATTGTTGCTGAATCGTCTTCTTGATCACACTCCTGAGGAAGGTTCAAAACAGGGTACATCTTGCACGGGTTAATACTTGCATGAGTTATTTGGTTAACATCATTAACATTTACAGGGTTACTAAGAGTTTGTGTTTTACAACCCAGTGCGTTTCTCTCCGCAATCAACTTCTCTCCTGCAATGTATGGTGGAGGAGGAGCTGTGGCAATCAACTTCCTGACTGCCCCAGATCCTGCCGCCAGAGCCAAACCTCTCTGTATCTCACCTTCCTGGTGCCATAACTGTAAACAATCATGATGTTGAATTCGTCTCTTTGTTGATTTTACGAGACATATCCTCCTCCTTAAATTTTGTAACACTTCTGGACTAAAGCTACCTATTCTTGGGAACTTGTCCCTGTCTTGTACAGTCATTCTCTCCCATTCATCACATAAAGATTCGGTGTGAATTCCATATTTTTCACACATTACATATCGTGCCGACCCAACTGGTCGGTTCACAGAATCAACCTGAACCAGGGTTGATCGCCCCCTACCTGAACAAATGGCCCCCATAATCTGCAGGCGTTGCTTATTCCTCCTTGAATATCAAGGCTTTCAGCGAACCCTTACAAACAAACCAAGATGTCCTTGGGCAGGCCGGCGGTGGTGGTTTATCAAGTACCCCACTTACTTCTCGCCCACGTTGGCCTGTGCTGCAATCACTGTAGCCAGAGCTGCTGGACCCAACCTAGGGCCCCTGTGAACCTTTAGTTTACTGGAACATATGAGGGTTACCCGCAGGACACTTACTCTTTCCAGTAAAGTTGGGGTTGTTAGATAGTTCCTGAGTGACCAGCGAACTTCCCTTCCAAAAATAAAAAATTACACAAATCACGTCAGAATGTACAGATAGCGTTTGTGACCACTTTACTCTAATGGTATTAGGTCAGATTACTAACTACTGCACACAATAACGTGCGGTCCAATCGTTCAGTATACGAGCACTACTTGTCATGTACTGAAAGATCAATGGAATCTATGTTTCCGGCTGCGATTCCTTCAGCCAGAGCTTGTATGGCCTATATGGGTTCTGCACCAACACCCCAGGCGTTGTGCCACTGGACTTTTATAGCGGACCTTTTACCTTACGACCTCCTGGTCTTGTTACCTTATGACCTCCTGGTCTTGTTACCTTATGGTCCGCTATACTCTAATGCTCAAATATTATTTAACCAGGGATGCCTCCCTGGCCACCGTATATGTCACTTACACGTATGTCCCTTGACGAGTACCCGGCTTTCCTTTTGGTTCCACCTTAAAGTTATATAAACTTTTGTATACAAAACACACTCACTCAACACATGTACACTTTTGTTTCTATATCTATTTCTGCGCAGAAATTGTCTTTAGGCCAAAAGTGTTACCAATTAGGAGCAGGATCTGTTAAACTAAATTTCAGATTTTCCAAAAATAGATTTGCGTTATTTACCGCTTCGCGTTATCTATCGCCTTTGCGTTAATTCAACTTTTTCGTGACTTGAGCTACGTGAGCGTAACCGGACGCTACGTTGCGTAATGAACGCTGCGTGCGTCTGCCTTTTGGATTGCGTACGCTAGTCTTTGTTAGCGACACGTGTACGCAATGCAAAGGATCCACCGTAACACAATATATTTTTATCAATGTAAATGATCCCTGATCATCTACCGCAATCCACACTGACTGCCTTGTATCTCAGACAAACCGTGTGTTTGTTCTATACTTTAACTATCACCTCTACTATGAAATAACAGCAAATCTCTTTTTAGCACTTTCTATCAACTATAAAATTTGGCAAACAGGAATAGTGATATACGAAAAATGAAATACACAAGTGAAAAGAAATGCAGGTATGTATGCGTACGCAAGACAAAAGAAAAATAAACAGTTTTAAAAAGACACAAGCGTTTTGTTCTTACTTCCGGTTACCGGATTCCTTCAGCACTCTTTATCTAAGCGAAGCAGACGCTTATCCCGTCAGCACTGTGAGACAACCTCCCACCCTTTGCTGGAGGGATAATGTCTGCTGATCTACCTAGTGCAGATGTGAGAAGTATAGGACGAGCCCGCAATTGACAATGCTAAATTCCTTTGTCGTATAAACAACCCTTTATGAAGCTAAGAACACTGTACGCTGTTTACTTAAGAAGTACCGTAATGGTACGCTAGTTGCGTAACGATCGCTCAGCCGTAGGCGAGACGCTCAAGCGTCACGTTCGCTCACGGCCCAGAGATCACAGGACACGTTATTGGTTATGTCTAGGGGAATGATTCGCTGTAGCGTAGCATACGCTCGAGACCACGAGGAGGTCACCAGCGATGCAGACGCTTACAACACTATACCTTTATGATAAAACCTTATACCAATGAAATACACTGAATACCTTAATGTGAGTACAGGGTGTAAGTGCAACCTTGTGTAACCTGACTAACTACAAAGCTGCTTGAGCGTCACCGACGCCCAAGTGAACACTTAACACTATAGGAAATACACAGATGCTGGTTTAGGTTCCAAAGCCTATTAACTGTATTATATCTAATATACTTGTAAAAAGGGGATAACAGTACAAATGATACACTACAATATAACAGAGACTTCCTAACCACAGAACTGAACAATAAATACAAAAAGACAATACTACACTGACCTAAATGCAATACAATACAATACTATCTAATACAATACAATACTAGCCTAGTCTAGGGGAGATATGATAGAACAGAGAGAGAGAGAGAGAGAGAGAGAGATGAGATGAGAGAAATTGGCTCACAGAAAGACAATGATTACGGAGAGAAACTTACGCACAAAGGGTATGATCGCCTGCGCCTCGATATCCAGCTCCCGGCTATCAGCAGATAACCGTTGATGAGAGAGTGAGAGCTGGATGTGGTCGGCCTGCCTATTTATGCCCCACACACAATGCAATCTCCTGGTCCTACAATCCCATTGTCCATTGGCCGAAGGAATTCGGCCCTGTATCATAACAAAAGGTCATAGGGTGATTCATACAGGTGGGCTGTGACGATTTCCAACAGCTCAGGTGGGTGGGAAACTGGGTTTCCCGCCGCATACCTGAGTATGTGTAAATAATAGAAATGGACATAAACTTCTTATGTCCATAACTATTCGCACGAGCGATTAATACGCTCCAAACCAACACCGGAATATTGCTAATTAAATACTCTTCCGATGGGTACCAAACACTGCTGTATGATTCCTGTTAGACCCTTTGTACAATATAAAGAGGGATTCCTCAGCTCTGGGACATTGTATTTTAACCAAACTTTCAGAATCTATCAAAGGGACCATGATCTATAAACTACATTAATTGTGAACATTTGTAACGAATGAGTCGCACGCTACGACTACATAAACTCTACCGTAAATACGCATACCGCGCCTGCGAGTGCACGTTATTGCGGGTATGCGAATCCACGGGAGAGCGCATGCACGCGCAGCGCGGACCAGTGTGCGGTGCAAATATGGCAACGTGCATTGAGACATTTTTCTGACTTTGACAGTGTGTGTGTGTGTGTGTGTGTGTGTACTGTATGTATGTGTGTATGTACTATGTACAGTGTATATATGTATGTGTGTACAGTGTGTGTATGTACAGTGTGTGTGTGTGTGTGTGTGTGTGTGTGTATAGCAGTGGCAGATTTAGGGGGGGGCACAAAGGCACGTGCCCCACTGTCTTTCATTCATTTAAACCCGCAAGCCCTCCCGTGTCCAGGATGAGGGAGTCAGCTTCTTGGCCCTCCTGTCGGGCGGGGAGAGAGAGGTGAGGGAAAGACTACAGTAGAGGCTGTGCACACTGCTATTAAGGGACCTGAGCCGGCAGCTATGTGCTAAGTCACACTGACTCACCATTAATAGCCGCCGCACCGTGCAGGGACGGCACCAAGCAAGAGGTTCTGCCGGCGTCTCAGGCGGGGAGCAGGATTGTGCTAGCACAC
The DNA here is from genome assembly GCF_028390025.1 of Pseudophryne corroboree. NCBI lineage: Eukaryota > Metazoa > Chordata > Amphibia > Anura > Myobatrachidae > Pseudophryne > Pseudophryne corroboree. Next base: position 129,176,279 of record NC_086454.1, on the reverse strand, counting down.
TTTAAAGCTACGGCGCCGTAGCTTTAAAGTGTGCTGGCACAATCCTGCTCCCCGCCTGAGCCGCCGGCAGAACCTCTTCCTTGGTGAGCGCTGGTCTCATATTCTGGTGGTTCAGGCATGGCCCGGAACTGCCATCTCTTCTGCTCAATGCCTGTGGGGAAGAGGTCTGTGCTGGTTCCCCAAGATATAACCATTGCCCCTGCCTGGGACATACAGTTGGTCTGAGGTCTCAGCTGTGTAAGGTACAGTGGAGTTCCAGCTTTTGCCTCAGTGGCAGTTATCTACAGTAGACAGTATGAGGCTAATCAGAGGTGAATGCAGACGTCTGGAGCAATTTTCAGACGTCTGCACACGCGCATTGGCTGCAGTACGTGTGCACAATCAATCATTATGCGATCGCATCCTGGAAGGATGCCTTTGCATCATGATTGATAGACGGCGGGCTTCTGGGGGCGGTAACGCAGTATTGGGGGGAGTGCACCATGAAATGCAGGCGTGTCATGGCCATTTTCGGAGCTGACCAATGATGTCACCTGCATTTCCTGAGATCGCATGGCGGCGGTGCACCTGCCTGCGCAGCCATGAAGTCGACCTCTATTTGAGTTTTTCACAATGCGATCGAAATAGAATTGTGATCTCATCGCGGGGCGGCACCAAACATGCTGGGTGACTTTGCCATGTGCAGGGCGGCCCCCCACTGGATGTGATTTTAGTGGTTGCAGATTATGCTAAAATAGCAAAATCTGCGACTAACTCTGAATAACCCCCAATGTCCTTATTATTAAGGCATACCAGTAAAATATAGTAATTACAGGGTTTTGTTTTTTTGCTTAATTGTAAAGCAACTAGGGTGACAATGTATATAGGGTCGGCTTAAATTCAGGCTGGCATTGGTGATCACTAAAAGTGGTTGTGAATTATTTGCTTGAGTGATGGAGAAGGGATAGCAGGAGCAGAGAGTGTTCTACAATAATTTGTCTTATTTCTATTAGCTGTTCAACAGTTACCTAGTTAGCATGTGATTTAGATAGTGGCAAAGTAGCTACTGGACTGGGGATGTTAGATGGTATATGGTGCTGTGGATGGCACCTGGCCTGATTCCTGTGCCACCCCAGACAGCCATTGCTCCTGGAAGGTCCAGCTCTGGTTCGGGAAAGCCGGGAACACCTCCTCCAACATGGGACAGGGAGAGGCCGTTCCCGCTAACAGAACACTCTCTTCACTGGTGAGGACTCTCATTATATGAATACACCTTACTGCACCTGTCCTGTGTAATTAGCAATTATACCATGTATGTCCTGTACCATGCAAGGACGTAGCTATAGTGGGTTTAGGGGGTGCCATCGCTACGGATCCCAGAGACTTATAGGGCCCAAGTAACCATCCGTCTCTCCAAAGCATTAACCTCTCGCCGTGAACCTCTGCATCTACCTGTCACCCACTTCTTATCCCTGTCAGCCTCTCCCCATTAGCTTCTCCCTGTCACCCACTGCCTTTTCCCATAACCCTTTCCTGTCACTCACTACCTCTCCATCTCCCACTATCTGTCCTGTCACCAACTGCAACACCCCGTCATCCTCTGTCACCCACAGTCTCCCCCAGGGATCACTCACTTCCTCACCCTGCCACCCATTCCCTGGCATCACCCACTGCCTCCCGCTGTCATCCATTCCCTGAAGTCACCCACTGTCTCTCACTGTCACACTCTGCTTGTCCCTGTCACCCATTGCCTCTCAGTCACCCATTGCCTCACCCTCTGCCTCTACCCTGTGTAACTATCTCTCTATCACCCTCTTTTTCCTGTCACCATCTGTCTTTCTAAGGCATCACCCGCTCCCCATCATATGAATATGGCATTACCTTTGAGGCCACGCCCCTTGCTGAGAGGCTATGCCCCTATTGAGAGGCCATGCTCACTTTTCCAAGAACATGCGCCTTTGGCGTGCACTAGTAATACCCCCCTCTTCCTCGTCATAGTACCCCCCCCCCCCCCCCCCTGTCATTTTGTTCTGGATCCGCCCCTGGTGTACAGTGTATATGTATGTGTGTTCAGTGTGTATGTATGTGTGTGTGTACAGTATGCATGTATGTGTGTATGTACAGTGTATATGTATGTGTGTACAGTGTGTATGTGTACAGTGTGTATGTATGTGTGTATGTACAGCGCATATGTATGTGCGCTCAGTGTGTATGTATGTGTGTTTAGTGTGTATGTGTTTGTGTTCAATGTGTATTAGGGACGTGCGGTGAACTAAATGGCTCAGGAGGCACTGGCTAGCACCAGAGCCAGATTTAAACGCAGTATATGAGCCAAAGGGTACATCTGGGCATTATACACAGGTGCAGCAGTATAAACTTCTGGAAATTTGGTGAGTTTTGATCTGAGAAGTGCAGAAAAGGTCAGCAGGTGAGGCACTGCCTAACCTGCCATGGACTTTTTACTCCAGAGTTTTGGCTATAACAATGATTAAAATCATGCAAAGAAGATATTTCAAACATATTCTTTGTATTTTTCATATACTTTATACAATCAAAACTCTGATACAAATGTAAGTATGACAGGAAAGGCTCTGCTTCAGCCCACCGCACGTCACTGATGTGTATGTATGTGTGTATGTACAGTGTATATGTGTGTATGTACAGTGTATATGTATGTGTGTACAGTGTGTATGTATGTGTATACAGTGTGTATGTACAGTATGTGTGTATGTACAGTGTATAATTATGTGTATGTACAGTGTATATGTATGTATGTATGTGTGTATGTATGTGTGTATGTACTGTATGGTAGGAACTTTGAGGTCAGCGGTGAGGTTACTTTCGGTCAACCGCTGACCACAAAGTTCCCACCATTGGTTACATAGGCGCTACATTGTATCACTGCCGTGTGCTGCCTGACAGACACTACAGGAGCACACAGCCAATCAGGAGGGTGCCACGACGTGGCGCTCCCTGATTGGCTGAAGGAACCCTCTTAGACAGAAGTCAGGGGGGGGTTCCTGGCAGTCAGGGAAAGGGGTCCCATGTGAAAACATGGGGCCCTTTTCAGTGCGTGGTCGGGTGTCCATTTTTTTATTTTGCAAAGTACGTGGATTACAAATAGAACAGAAGAGGACCGATATACACTGTATTATGTGAGTATAATTTTTCCAACAGGTACCCCATGGATTCTACATGGAGAAGAGGACCGACCCTCGTGTGAACATAGGTAAGTATGTATGTTTGGAGGTGTGGATGTATGTAATAAACTTTTACTTTCAACGTGTGTGTCTCCTGTTTTTATTGGGGTATTTTTTTAGTAGTAGTACTACAGGTACCAGCGGGCCCGGTTTTCCACCGCATGCTGGTACTTGTGGTTCTCCAAGTACCAGCTTGCGGGGGAGGCTTGCTGGAACTTGTAGTACTGCTACTAAAAACAATATTCACATTTTGACAAAAAGGCTATCAGCCCCCCATCCGCCGCACTTGGATGGGGGGGACAGCCTCGGGTTTCACCCCTGGCCCTTGGGTGGCTGGAGGGGGGGGACCCCTTGATTGAAGGGGTCCCCACTCCTCCAGGGTACCCCGGCCAGGGGTGACTAGTTGGGTATGTAATGCCAGGGCCGCAGGGACCAATATAAAAGTGTCCCCCGGCTGTGGCATTATGTATCTGGCTTGTGGAGCCCGGTGCTGGTTTCAGAAATACGGGGGACCCCTACGCTTTTTGTCCCCCGTATTTTTGGAACCAGGACCAGGCGCAGAGCCTGGTGCTGGTTGCTTAAATATGGGGGAACTCCTGTCACTTTTTTCCCCATATTTTTTCAACCAGGACCGGCTCAAAGAGCCCGAGGCTGGTTTTGCTTAGGAGGGGGGACCCTACGCATTTTTTTTCAACAAATTTAACACTTTCCCACCCCTTCCCACTGATAAACATGCACAGATCTCATGGATCCGTGCATGCCTATCAGAACACGGTAAAAAAAAGCAGGTCTTTTTTATTTTAGCACTTTTTTACGATTTGTATTTTTTCAGTGTTTGGCTATTGCCGGCAGTGTTTGTGAATTACACTTTTTAGTAAATTACCGAGTTCTACCAAATTACAGGCGTATTTGACCGATGGTGTTTTCATTCGTAATTTTTTTCTTTGAGTTCCAAAAAAAATACGAATGCCCTCATCACTGCCGTGATTTGAGTTTAGTAAATTCCCGAGATGACACTTTGAAGAAAAAACACCATCTCGGTCAAAATCGGGATTTTAGTAAATATACCCCATAATGTCCCTTTCACATATGCCGCACATTATTAATGCACTTATACACATGACACACGTAGTGCCCCTTACACATTTGCCGCACATTAGTAATACATTTATACATATGACACACATAATACCCCTTACACATATGCCGAACACTACTGCACAACCAACCCATCCGCACACAGCACTCACATGGCTGCTAAAACTGTGACCTCTGCCTCTGCTTGGATACAGATGTGTCCTCATACATCTTGCCTCAATACGCCATGCAGCAAGAAATGCCTAGCGTGAGTCATCTGGTAGCTCTGCTAATGTTGGGCACCTTTCTTTGAATGAAAATGCATCTTATTTGCATAACTATGTGGCTAGGGTGCAAAAGCAGCTTCTGCTGATTAAAATGATATGTGGCATGCCTATATTGTGTTAGCGACTGTGACTGTATCTGCATACGAAAGGCTACGTTACAGTGATTTCCAGGAATACACTAATGTAGCATTTCGTATGCAGATACAGCAGCAGTCATACACAGAATATAGGCATGCCAAATATCATTTTAATCAGCAGAAGCTGCTTGTGCCACTAGGCATACCAAATGCCCTAGGCATTTGACTAGTTTGCCTATGCCTAGGGCCGAATCTGTCTGTCTGCACCCATGTGTGCCTCTGTTCCTCTTTGGTATTTGTGTTTATCCCTGTCTGTGTGGCTGCTGACTGTTTTCTCATCTCCCCCATGTACATAAAGAATACATACAATAAAATGTAGTTTTTAAAACTTAAAATAAAATCTTCCGCTTATTACTTTTAAATTACATGGACAACACTGTAGCTCACATGCAATGTGATGCAACCTTCTCTGAGCTACTTTTAATTATTTTGCCACTTGGCTGATATGAGCCAGGCGTGGTACAAGAGGGTGAAGCAGTGTAATTCTACTGAGCTAAAGCTGCGTATCGGTAAGTGTGGCACCCCCAGACAGTTGAGTATACCCATTTAAAATATAAATGACAGTGTGCAACCTGATGACTCATTTGGCTGGTACAGCAAGAGTTAAGTGATGGACCAGAGTCAGGTCACATGCCCCATTTGTGAGGTGGCAGAATCCGATTGTAGAGAGACTGCAAGAGCAAGCAAAGCCTTGTGGGAACAAGAGGGTGGTGATGCAGGTTTTTGGATAGAAGCCATTGAAGGAGTTGGATGTGTGGCGAGGAGCGGAGCAAGAATGCTGATTTGGCGTGCACCAGGTAGTTATGCGAGGAGACGGAGAACAACTCTGCAAAGTAAAGGCAGTGGGGTGCTTCCGTAGTGTGGAGAACTGGTGAGTGATGCAGCAGCCAGACGGCAGACACCACCAGGCCTGTGCAGAGGTGCGGATGCCACGGCCAGTTTATGCGAAGCTGAAACCACTGAGGCAGATTCTGAGAGAGATTGAAATAACCTGTGTGGTTCAGAGTGAGCAACAGAGACTGTTGTTGCAGACTGCAGGAGGGTGAGTGCTAGCCCCACTGTACATTGTCACAAATATACTACTCATAACCGCGTGGAACTAAGGGATGCTACCAGACACTTGACTGAGAATCACGCAGTGACCCCTTATAAACCACAGTATTAACCAGTACAGAGACACTACTTGTAAGAAGAATATTCATTCCTAGAGATAATTACTAGAGACAGTTGCTTGTTAGAGATTCTCTGACACTGTTGTTACCTACATCCTTATAAAACATTGGAGCACAGTGATATTTACTAACTGAACCCAGAAAGAACCATTCTTCTAAAAGTGCAGTTATACCACAGCCACCATTGCGATACTGTAGTGCTGTAGGATCTCCATTCCTTGTGCAACTTGTATAGTCCTACCACAGCCCCCATTGCAATACTGTGACACTGTAGAATCCATGAGCTCCAATGTAAATTGTCAGTGAAGATTGGGACATTTTTTAAATATCAAGGATATGTAGAAAAGTAGCAATTGATAATGAAAACAGTATTCTTAATCACATTCTTCACTGTTTTTCTGGCTGTATTATTTTTCTTGGAGTATGCATATATCTGCATTAGATTGAAACCATTGAATTATTGAATGTCTCAGTGTAATGTGAGCTGTAGCTAAATGTGATTTTCTTGTAATCGATTTCTTCCATTTTCATTATTGTGATTATCCAATTCTTGCCAGAAACTAATCACCATCTATAATCCAGAAATCCTTGCGGCCTAATAAAAGAACTTCCTGTTGGAAATTGCTGTCATTGAATCACTGTTGCATATCAATCTATCTTACTGTACCTCTCTGAACCTGATACAAAGAACAAGGTATGGGGGTAAACATCTTATTGAAAGGGTTAATCAACTAGCCACCGAACATATGTTCTAACTCCTCCAACCACCGAGACAAATGCCACCCGCGGGGTGTTACATAAGTACCTTTATTTTTTTTGTATAAAAAATAATGTAACTAGTAGTGTACTAAACTAACGTTTTGTTTAAAAATTCAAGCATTTCTTAATGCTTCTGTTCTGGCAACACCATGAGAGAATAATGATACCAGAACCAGGGGTTCCACCTTAAGACTTAATAAGAATGTTATCTCCGCATGGATATTATGAGCAATAGCCATATTATAAATATAATATATTTGAATATAATAAAATATGTTTCTAATATATTCTTTGTATTTTTCATACTTTATATAGTCAAAACTATGGCATATACAGTTGCAAGAAAAAGTATGTGAATCCTTTCGAATTTCCTGGATTTGTGCATAAATTGGTCATAAAATGTGTTCTGATCTTCATCTAAGTCACAACAATAGACAAACACAGTCTGCTGAAACTAATACCACACAAACAATTATATGTTCTCATGTTTTTATTGAACACACCATGTAAACATTCACAGTGTAGGGTGGACACAAATAATGTAAGGGGCATGAATCAGGATTATTTTTTTTCCTGTCTCAGGGGCATTGCAGTGTGTGGCATAATGTATAACGGGCATTGCGGTGTGTGGCATAGGGTATAACGGGCATTGCATTATGTGTCACAGGCATTACGGTGTGTGGTATACTATATCACGGGCATTGTGGTATGTAGTATAATGTCTCAGGGTCATTGCAGTGTGTGGCATAATGTATCACGGACATTGCGGTGTGTGTCATAATGTGTCACAGGCATTACGGTGTGTGGTATACTTTATCACGGGCATTGTGATATGTGGTATAATGTCTCTGGGGCATTGCAGTGTGTGGCATAATGTATAACAGGCATTGTGGTGTGTGGCATAATGTATACTAGGCATTACTATAAGGAGGAAAAATGACAAATAATGTAAGAGGCATGAATCAGGATATTTTTTTTTTCCTGTGGTGGCCAACGTCTGGGCGTGCAGGTTGCAAAACTGGGGTATAAGGTAGTCTTTTCCTGCAATGCCATGCCCCTTTATGCAAAGCCACGCCCATTCAGCAAGGCCACACCCCTTTTTGTGCAGATTCATCGCTTTACTAGTGCCAAATATGGGGGGGAACACCAGAGAATGTTTTGGCTTGGTGGAGAAAAATTTCTAATTACGCCACTGAGTGGAGGCTGGGAGACACAGTGTGTGGATGAAGCTGAGAGAAACAGCGGAGGTTGGGAGACACAGTGGGTGGGTGAGGCTGGGAGAAACACAGTGGGTGGGTGAGGATGAGAGACAAGGGGTGGTTGAGCCTGAGAGACACAGTGGAGGCTGGGAGATAGTGCGTGGGTGAGGCTGAGAGTCACAGTAGAGGTTGGGAGACACAGTGGTGCGGGAGGATGAGAAGATGATCAGCTCAGTGTTAGACATGTTAAGTTTAAGAAAATGCAGGGGCATCCAAGAAGAGATAGGAACAGACAGTTGGAGATATTAAAAGTGAGGAGAGCTGGGAGAGGTCAGGGGAGCAAATGTAGATATGAGTATCATCATCATATAGTGATATTGTAAGTCAAAAGTGCTAATGAGCTCACCTAAAGAGGAAGGGAAAAGGCGAGGACCAATAGCAGAACCTTGGGAGACACCTACCGTTAGTGGAAGTTGGGGGAGGTGGATTCATAAGAGGAGACAGAGAAGGAACAGTTAGAGAGGTAGGAGGACAGCCAGGAGAGGGCAGTATCACACACACTAAGGGAGTGAAGGATTTGCAGTATGAGAGGGTAGTCTACAGTGTCAAAAGCAGCAGAGAGGTCAAGGAAATTAAGCAGAGTGTAGTGGCCTTTGGATTTAGCAGCAAGGAGGTCATTGTAGACTTTTGTGAGGGCAGTTTCAGTGGAATTGAGAGGATGGGAGCCAGACAGTATTGTGTAAAGCAGTGAGTGGTAGGAAAGAATATAAGCAGTATTGAAATAGAATTTGCCTGCTAATCTTAAAGCTATACAAAGGCGTTTAGGATTCATCAACTATTATAGAAGATGTATTTGTGACTTTTCATTAAGGTGGCTCCATTGATGCTCTGACTAAACAGGGGCAAATACTGCTCCATGGTCTCTATCTGGTCTGCAATCCTTTGCCTGTTTTAAAAAAGCATATTTATCCTTGTCATTCAGATTCTGAGTTATCATTTATCATCGAAGTTGACACATCAGATACAGGAGCTGATGGTATTCTGTCTCAGGTATCTGTTAGTGATCCAAAGTGGCATCCATCTGCTTTCTTCTGTAGACGTTGGCCACCAAGAGACATTATACCACATACCACAATGCCCGTGATATAGTATACCACACACCATAATGGCCAATGTAAGGGGCATGAATCAGGATTATTATTTTTTTCCAGTGGTGGCCAACATCTGGGCGTGCAGGTTGCAAAACTGGGGTATAAGGTAGTCTTTTCCTGCAATGCCACACCCCTTTATGCAAAGCCACGCCCATTTCAGCAAGTCCACGCTCCTTTTTGCGTCTTCATCGCTTTACTAGTGCCAAGTATGGGGGGGCGCCAGAGAATGTTTTGACTTGGGGGAGAAAATTTTTTAGTTACGCCACTGGTAGCGTCTCAACAATGTTTATTTATTTAATAATATTCTAAATTTCAGAGGAAGGAGGACATTTTATTATATGAGAGTTGAAAAGTTGGTGTGGGTAGGTTTATTTATTATATGTGAATGCTATTAATTTAATGTTGGGGCAGCTCAGATGCTATAGGTCTATTTATCAAATGTGAATGCTATTAATTTGCCATCTTGCAGCGAGACGTCATGTACACTGCCACAGGTACATAAACAAAGCTTTATTGTGTCGGCAGCCAAGCTGTCAGCCAGTTTGTCAGATAGTTATTTATTCTATCTGCTACTTGGTACATAAAGATAGATATATATTGGCCTAGGGGTGCCGCAAAAAAAATTGATGAAACACTAAAGGTGCCATGAAGTTAAAAAGTTTGGGAACCATTGCCCTAGGGAAATGAGAACATCCCCCAAACCAAATGGGGTCACCCCTCTCTAAGGACAACCAGCCATGGGCTGAAAGCATAGGACATTTCTCTGTACCTCCTGTGTTTCGGTTAGGATCTGTAAGAGTCAACTATATTTTTTAACGGTTGCCTACAGGTTCAAGCAAGCCTTCCCTGGCATGATAGCACTTGTCAAACCATAGGTGCCAGCATGTCTGGACATTAAGGGCCCATTGGTATCTGTAGTACGTCTGTAAAATAATATTTGCCAATAGACAGTACACACAAATCTTATGTTGTAGTCATTTATTAAATAACACACCACCACACATACCCCTTTCGACAATATATTACTTACAAAATGCCAGGATCAAGTCATCTTTGTTCCATGTAAGCATTCTGATACTTGTCAAAACAAAGAAAATATGAATTTGCTCTGTACAGAGCCCCGGTATGAGTGACAGGGTAATTCCTGGTTACTCTCTATACAGGAGCGTAGGTACCATAGGGGCAGGGAGTGCAGCTGTTATGGGGCCCAAAGCTGAGAGTGGCCCTCCTTCCCTGTCACAGTTACATGTGTTATAATTATCTTTCACCATTGGGTGGCACTGTACACAGGGGCCCATACAAACTTTTGCTTGGGACCTACAATATATCTAGTTATGCCTCTTGACCTGCTCATTGTAATATGGTATAAAATGAGCTGGAGGGCATTACGATGTTACATAATATGAACTGAGGCACTGTAATGTGACACAATATGAAAATATAAAGTGGAGATACTATAGTTACTCTCCCACCCGTCCTCTTCGCTAATGCACGCCGACTATCCTACCTACGGATTACTTCCTCCCACTCCTACCTCCAAGATTTTTCACGTGCTGCACCACTGCTCTGGAATTCACTACCTCTCCCCTTCAGACTCTCCACCTCTCTACAAAACTTTAAACAGGCTGTCAAGACCCATTTCTTCACCAAACCCATCCAAATCTCATCCTAACCCTCTGTTCCACGCTCTTTATGTACCCCATATGTGTCACCCCTGTCTATCTACCCCTCCCCTTTAGAATGTAAGCTCTCACGAGCAGGGCACTCTTCCCTCATGTGCTTATCCTTTTTTCTTACTTTAATAATCTTCAACTGCACCAAATCCAGCAGTCTTCTGCCACCTGATACTTATTCCAGTGTCATCTGCTGATGTAGCTATGTTTATTTACCCTGTTACCTGTCCTATATTGTCATCAACTGTAAGTTGCTGTTTTCCTGTTTGATTATTTGTTTATGTACTCTGTAATTGGGCGCTGCAGAACCCTTGTGGCGCCATATAAATAAAGGAGAATAATAATAATAAATAGTGTAACATAGTATGAATGTGGGGCAGCAGTGTATTGTGTCATAATACAAACTGGGTCATAGATTGTAAGCTTGCCTATAGATTGTAAGCTTGTGAGCAGGGCCTTCCTACCTCCGTGTCTGTCTGTTTTTGCCCAGTTTTGATCTATAACTATTGTTCTAATTGTAAAGCACAACGGAATATGCTGAGCTATATAAGAAACTGTTAATAAACAAATAAATAAAATATTATAAAAATAAAAAAATATGTGAATTGGGGATACTGTGGTGCATAATGTATACAATGTGACATAACTATGTTTCATAAAATAAACTAGGGCACTATTATGGGGCATAACATTAACAACACTTGTGGAGAGGTGTCTCTCTAGAAACATTGGGACAAGGGCCACTTCAAAATGTTGCTATGGGGCTCACAAAGTTCTGGCTACACCCCTGTCTCTATATAAATGAATGGGGACACGCTGATTGGTCAGGGCATGGAGTCCTGGAGTGCTGCCCTTTACACTGGATTTCTGTGTCCTTCCACATCATGCTCATCTTGTGGTTCTGGCAGGCAGTTGACCAGTGCTGCTGTAAACTGGATTTGAAGTCTGGCTGTACTTTTGTTGGATGAGGACTAGAGATGAGCGGGTTCGGTTTCTCTGAATCCGAACCCGCCCGAACTTCATGGTTTTTTTCACGGGTCCGAGCAGACTCGGATCCTCCCGCCTTGCTCGGTTAACCCGAGCGCGCCCGAACGTCATCATGACGCTGTCGGATTCTCGCGAGACTCGGATTCTATATAAGGAGCCGCGCGTTGCCGCCATTTTCACACGTGCATTGAGATTGATAGTGAGAGGACGTGGCTGGCGTCCTCTCCATTTAGATTATAAGAGAGAGAGATTTACTGGAGTTTAGGACTAGGAGGAGTACTGTAGAAGTGTAGAGAGTGCAGAGAGTTTACTAGTGAGTGACCACCAGACAGTGCAGTTTATTTAATATATCCGTTCTCTGCCTGAAAAAAGCGATACACACAGTGACTCAGTCAGTCACATACCATATCTGTGTGCACTGCTCAGGCTCAGCCCAGTGTGCTGCATCATCTATATATATTATATATCTGTCTGACTGCTCAGCTCACACAGCTTATAATTGTGGGGGAGACTGGGGAGCACTGCAGTGCCAGTTATAGGTTATAGCAGGAGCCAGGAGTACATAATATTATATTAAAATTAAACAGTGCACACTTTTGCTGCAGGAGTGCCACTGCCAGTGTGACTGACCCGTGACCTGACCACACTGACCACCAGTATAGTTAGTAGTATACTTATATTGTGATTGCCTGAAAAAGTTAAACACTCGTCGTGTGACTTCACTTGTGTGTTGTTGTTTTTTTTATTCTATAAAAATAAAACTCATTCTGCTGACAGACAGTGTCCAGCAGGTCCGTCATTATATAATATATAATATATACCTGTCCGGCTGCAGTAGTGATATATATATATTTTTTATATCATTTATCATCCAGTCGCAGCAGACACAGTACGGTAGTTCACGGCTGTGGCTACCTCTGTGTCTGCACTCGGCAGGCAGTCCGTCCATAATTGTATACCACCTAACCGTGGTTTTTTTTTCTTCTTTATACATACATACTACTACGACATCTCTTTATCAACCAGTCTATATTAGCAGCAGACACAGTACAGTACGGTAGTTCACGGCTGTGGCTACCTCTGTGTCTGCACTCGGCAGGCAGTCCGTCCATAATTGTATACCACCTAACCGTGGTTTTTTTTTCTTTCTTCTTTATACATACATAGTTACATAGACATCTCTTTATCAACCAGTCTATATTAGCAGCAGACACAGTACAGTACGGTAGTTCACGGCTGTGGCTACCTCTGTGTCTGCACTCGGCAGGCAGTCCGTCCATAATTGTATACCACCTAACCGTGGTTTTTTTTTCTTTCTTCTTTATACATACATAGTTACATAGACATCTCTTTATCAACCAGTCTATATTAGCAGCAGACACAGTACAGTACGGTAGTTCACGGCTGTGGCTACCTCTGTGTCTGCACTCGGCAGGCAGTCCGTCCATAATTGTATACCACCTAACCGTGGTTTTTTTTTCTTTCTTCTTTATACATACATAGTTACATAGACATCTCTTTATCAACCAGTCTATATTAGCAGCAGACACAGTACAGTACGGTAGTTCACGGCTGTGGCTACCTCTGTGTCTGCACTCGGCAGGCAGTCCGTCCATAATTGTATACCACCTAACCGTGGTTTTTTTTTCTTTCTTCTTTATACATACATAGTTACATAGACATCTCTTTATCAACCAGTCTATATTAGCAGCAGACACAGTACAGTACGGTAGTTCACGGCTGTGGCTACCTCTGTGTCTGCACTCGGCAGGCAGTCCGTCCATAATTGTATACCACCTAACCGTGGTTTTTTTTTCTTTCTTCTTTATACATACATAGTTACATAGACATCTCTTTATCAACCAGTCTATATTAGCAGCAGACACAGTACAGTACGGTAGTTCACGGCTGTGGCTACCTCTGTGTCTGCACTCGGCAGGCAGTCCGTCCATAATTGTATACCACCTAACCGTGGTTTTTTTTTCTTTCTTCTTTATACATACATACTACTACGACATCTCTTTATCAACCAGTCTATATTATTAGCAGCAGACACAGTACAGTACGGTAGTTCACGGCTGTGGCTACCTCTGTGTCTGCACTCGGCAGGCAGTCCGTCCATAATTGTATACCACCTAACCGTGGTTTTTTTTTCTTTCTTCTTTATACATACATAGTTACATAGACATCTCTTTATCAACCAGTCTATATTAGCAGCAGACACAGTACAGTACGGTAGTTCATGGCTGTGGCTACCTCTGTGTCTGCACTCGGCAGGCAGTCCATAATTGTATACTAGTATCCATCTCCATTGTTTACCTGAGGTGCCTTTTAGTTGTGCCTATTAAAATATGGAGAACAAAAATGTTGAGGTTCCAAAATTAGGGAAAGATCAAGATCCACTTCCACCTCGTGCTGAAGCTGCTGCCACTAGTCATGGCCGAGACGATGAAATGCCAGCAACGTCGTCTGCCAAGGCCGATGCCCAATGTCATAGTACAGAGCATGTCAAATCCAAAACACCAAATATCAGAAAAAAAAGGACTCCAAAACCTAAAATAAAATTGTCGGAGGAGAAGCGTAAACTTGCCAATATGCCATTTACGACACGGAGTGGCAAGGAACGGCTGAGGCCCTGGCCTATGTTCATGGCTAGTGGTTCAGCTTCACATGAGGATGGAAGCACTCAGCCTCTCACTAGAAAAATGAAAAGACTCAAGCTGGCAAAAGCAGCACAGCAAAGAACTGTGCATTCTTCGAAATCCCAAATCCACAAGGAGAGTCCAATTGTGTCGGTTGCGATGCCTGACCTTCCCAACACTGGACGTGAAGAGCATGCGCCTTCCACCATTTGCACGCCCCCTGCAAGTGCTGGAAGGAGCACCCGCAGTCCAGTTCCTGATAGTCAGATTGAAGATGTCAGTGTTGAAGTACACCAGGATGAGGAGGATATGGGTGTTGCTGGCGCTGGGGAGGAAATTGACCAGGAGGATTCTGATGGTGAGGTGGTTTGTTTAAGTCAGGCACCCGGGGAGACACCTGTTGTCCGTGGGAGGAATATGGCCGTTGACATGCCAGGTGAAAATACCAAAAAAATCAGCTCTTCGGTGTGGAGGTATTTCACCAGAAATGCGGACAACAGGTGTCAAGCCGTGTGTTCCCTTTGTCAAGCTGTAATAAGTAGGGGTAAGGACGTTAACCACCTCGGAACATCCTCCCTTATACGTCACCTGCAGCGCATTCATAATAAGTCAGTGACAAGTTCAAAAACTTTGGGTGACAGCGGAAGCAGTCCACTGACCAGTAAATCCCTTCCTCTTGTAACCAAGCTCACGCAAACCACCCCACCAACTCCCTCAGTGTCAATTTCCTCCTTCCCCAGGAATGCCAATAGTCCTGCAGGCCATGTCACTGGCAATTCTGACGATTCCTCTCCTGCCTGGGATTCCTCCGATGCATCCTTGCGTGTAACGCCTACTGCTGCTGGCGCTGCTGTTGTTGCTGCTGGGAGTCGATGGTCATCCCAGAGGGGAAGTCGTAAGCCCACTTGTACTACTTCCAGTAAGCAATTGACTGTTCAACAGTCCTTTGCAAGGAAGATGAAATATCACAGCAGTCATCCTGCTGCAAAGCGGATAACTGAGGCCTTGACAACTATGTTGGTGTTAGACGTGCGTCCGGTATCCGCCGTTAGTTCACAGGGAACTAGACAATTTATTGAGGCAGTGTGCCCCCGTTACCAAATACCATCTAGGTTCCACTTCTCTAGGCAGGCGATACCGAGAATGTACACGGACGTCAGAAAAAGACTCACCAGTGTCCTAAAAAATGCAGTTGTACCCAATGTCCACTTAACCACGGACATGTGGACTAGTGGAGCAGGGCAGGGTCAGGACTATATGACTGTGACAGCCCACTGGGTAGATGTATGGCTCCCGCCGCAAGAACAGCAGCGGCGGCACCAGTAGCAGCATCTCGCAAACGCCAACTCTTTCCTAGGCAGGCTACGCTTTGTATCACCGCTTTCCAGAATACGCACACAGCTGAAAACCTCTTACGGCAACTGAGGAAGATCATCGCGGAATGGCTTACCCCAATTGGACTCTCCTGTGGATTTGTGGCATCGGACAACGCCAGCAATATTGTGTGTGCATTAAATATGGGCAAATTCCAGCACGTCCCATGTTTTGCACATACCTTGAATTTGGTGGTGCAGAATTTTTTAAAAAACGACAGGGGCGTGCAAGAGATGCTGTCGGTGGCCAGAAGAATTGCGGGACACTTTCGGCGTACAGGCACCACGTACAGAAGACTGGAGCACCACCAAAAACTACTGAACCTGCCCTGCCATCATCTGAAGCAAGAAGTGGTAACGAGGTGGAATTCAACCCTCTATATGCTTCAGAGGTTGGAGGAGCAGCAAAAGGCCATTCAAGCCTATACAATTGAGCACGATATAGTAGGTGGAATGCACCTGTCTCAAGCGCAGTGGAGAATGATT
Source organism: Pseudophryne corroboree (assembly GCF_028390025.1). Taxonomy (NCBI): domain Eukaryota; kingdom Metazoa; phylum Chordata; class Amphibia; order Anura; family Myobatrachidae; genus Pseudophryne; species Pseudophryne corroboree. Next base: position 129,160,157 of record NC_086454.1, on the reverse strand, counting down.
TCAACGTTGTGCAAGGTTCTGATGCCCTTTGAACTTGCCACACGTGAAGTCAGTTCAGACACTGCCAGCCTGAGTCAGGTCATTCCCCTCATCAGGCTTTTGCAGAAGAAGCTGGAGACATTGAAGGAGGAGCTAACACGGAGCGATTCCGCTAGGCATGTGGGACTTGTGGATGGAGCCCTTAATTCGCTTAACAAGGATTCACGGGTGGTCAATCTGTTGAAATCAGAGCACTACATTTTGGCCACCGTGCTCGATCCTAGATTTAAAGCCTACCTTGGATCTCTCTTTCTGGCAGACACAAGTCTGCTGGGGTTGAAAGACCTGCTGGTGACAAAATTGTCAAGTCAAGCGGAACGCGACCTGTCAACATCTCCTCCTTCACATTCTCCCGCAACTGGGGGTGCGAGGAAAAGGCTCAGAATTCCGAGCCCACCCGCTGGCGGTGATGCAGGGCAGTCTGGAGCGACTGCTGATGCTGACATCTGGTCCGGACTGAAGGACCTGACAACGATTACGGACATGTCGTCTACTGTCACTGCATATGATTCTCTCAACATTGATAGAATGGTGGAGGATTATATGAGTGACCGCATCCAAGTAGGCACGTCACACAGTCCGTACTTATACTGGCAGGAAAAAGAGGCAATTTGGAGGCCCTTGCACAAACTGGCTTTATTCTACCTAAGTTGCCCTCCCACAAGTGTGTACTCCGAAAGAGTGTTTAGTGCCGCCGCTCACCTTGTCAGCAATCGGCGTACGAGGTTACATCCAGAAAATGTGGAGAAGATGATGTTCATTAAAATGAATTATAATCAATTCCTCCGCGGAGACATTGACCAGCAGCAATTGCCTCCACAAAGTACACAGGGAGCTGAGATGGTGGATTCCAGTGGGGACGAATTGATAATCTGTGAGGAGGGGGATGTACACGGTGATATATCGGAGGGTGATGATGAGGTGGACATCTTGCCTCTGTAGAGCCAGTTTGTGCAAGGAGAGATTAATTGTTCTTTTTTGGGGGGGGGGTCCAAACCAACCCGTCATATCAGTCACAGTCGTGTGGCAGACCCTGTCACTGAAATGATGGGTTGGTTAAAGTGTGCATGTCCTGTTTTGTTTATACAACATAAGGGTGGGTGGGAGGGCCCAAGGACAATTCCATCTTGCACCTCTTTTTTCTTTTCTTTTTCTTTGCATCATGTGCTGATTGGGGAGGGTTTTTTGGAAGGGACATCCTGCGTGACACTGCAGTGCCACTCCTAAATGGGCCCGGTGTTTGTGTCGGCCACTAGGGTCGCTAATCTTACTCACACAGTCAGCTACCTCATTGCGCCTCTTTTTTTCTTTGCGTCATGTGCTGTTTGGGGAGGTTTTTTTGGAAGGGACATCCTGCGTGACACTGCAGTGCCACTCCTAGATGGGCCCGGTGTTTGTGTCGGCCACTAGGGTCGCTAATCTTACTCACACAGCTACCTCATTGCGCCTCTTTTTTTCTTTGCGTCATGTGCTGTTTGGGGAGGGTTTTTTGGAAGGGACATCCTGCGTGACACTGCAGTGCCACTCCTAGATGGGCCCGGTGTTTGTGTCGGCCACTAGGGTCGCTAATCTTACTCACACAGCTACCTCATTGCGCCTCTTTTTTTCTTTGCGTCATGTGCTGTTTGGGGAGGGTTTTTTGGAAGGGCCATCCTGCGTGACACTGCAGTGCCACTCCTAGATGGGCCCGGTGTTTGTGTCGGCCACTAGGGTCGCTAATCTTACTCACACAGCTACCTCATTGCGCCTCTTTTTTTCTTTGCGTCATGTGCTGTTTGGGGAGGGTTTTTTGGAAGGGACATCCTGCGTGACACTGCAGTGCCACTCCTAGATGGGCCCGGTGTTTGTGTCGGCCACTAGGGTCACTTAGCTTACTCACACAGCGACCTCGGTGCAAATTTTAGGACTAAAAATAATATTGTGAGGTGTGAGGTATTCAGAATAGACTGAAAATGAGTGTAAATTATGGTTTTTGAGGTTAATAATACTTTGGGATCAAAATGACCCCCAAATTCTATGATTTAAGCTGTTTTTTAGTGTTTTTTGAAAAAAACACCCGAATCCAAAACACACCCGAATCCGACAAAAAAAATTCGGTGAGGTTTTGCCAAAACGCGTTCGAACCCAAAACACGGCTGCGGAACCGAACCCAAAACCAAAACACAAAACCCGAAAAATTTCAGGCGCTCATCTCTAATGAGGACCTCACTTGTCATGCATGGAATCTTAAGATTCTTGTGAGCAGATTAATTGTTAGCTCTTATAAGTATCTTTTGTTAAGGGTAATGCACCTGTTTGGCTATTATCTTTCACCTTTTCAGTTTCAGCTTTTGCATAACATCTGTTGTAGAGAAATTGAATGGTGTGAATTGTAATAAAACCTTCAGATTAGTTTACAATCCTCTTTATGCACTTCACATGAATTTTGCTTTACGGGTATAATACACTGTGGGAGCTCACTCGTCTTTGTAGACTTTTTGCTAGTATTTGTGTGGGTGAGAATAAAAGTAAGAGGGGGACCGAATCGGTTGACAGTGTTGGGGGTACAGAGAATTTTGCTAGAGGTTATACATCCGAGGTACTGATGAGGTTATCGAGGAAGCTGAGATCCAAGCACACAGCTTGTGAGTAAATCAACAGTATCTCAACTGTTACACTTCTTCATGTACTCCACTAGTGAGAGGCAGAGCCTTTGGGGTCAATCCAATTCACTGCAAAGGGTGCAAAATGCCATTGTCAGGCATATAAATGCCCGCACCAGCACCCAAACTCGCACCTATTGCTGCCCCTGTTGGAGGTACAGCAAGTATGGCACTAAGTCACAACCATGATGTCTTTGCAGGTAATTGGATTGACCCCTATGTATGGCAAACTGCCGGATCAGAAACATCCTGAGCACAGAAAGCACAGAGAGGAATGGGAGCAACAGTAAGGTACGAAGACGAATGCCCCTGCACCTATCTGCCTCTCCCCTGCACCTATCTCTGCCAACCACTCAGCCCTTCCTTACTATCATTGTCTACCCCTTCTTCTGTATGTGCCAGTTTTTCATCCCACTATGTGTCTGCATTGGTATGTGTGTATATCTGTTCCCTCCAACCCCCACAGTCTACCCCTAACCCTCTCCGGTAGTGCCTCAACCTTACCGCCCCTCCCCACAGCCAAAACCTAACATCCCCTCCCTGGAGCCTAAACCTAACCCCTCCGGGCCGCAGCCTAACCCTCGACCCACAGCCTAAACCTTACCTCTCTGGCGGATGCTCGTTTGCAATCCCGGCGGTCGGGATTCCAGCACCGGGCTGGGTACCCTATTTAGGATGCCCGGTGTCGGCATTACGAATAGTGACAGGATTCCGGCATTGGTATTCTGACTGCTAGGATCCTGACCGGATCCCATTATATCTCTCCCTCCCTGTCTTCTACCATTTTCCGCCGAACACCCACATTTTCCCAGTGCCACTCGCACATTTCTTCCTGCCCAGCAGCTTCTCCTGCATCTACTTTGTACTTCCACTTTCCTATTCTTTACAACTTAAGTTTCTCCCTCTCCTGATTTAGTCAACTCAGTCCTGGCAGAAGTTAATAGGAACGCGACGTGCATGAAAGGAAGCACATCCGTGTCCAATGCCACATAGCTGGCAGGTAACCACAATCTTTTGAATAGTGAGCTTCAATATAACTTGGTGAAGACTTATCAAATCATGGAGGGATATGTTACTCATAGCATCCAATCAGCATTTAACTGTCATTTTTCTAGTACAGCCTGTAAAATCACAGAAGCTGATTGGTTGGTCCATTAACTATCTCCACTTTTTCTCTTTCCAAGATGTGATACTGTACATCTCCCCCTATGCATTATATTTATTGAACAGGTATGTACATTATATATACACACACACTAGGCATATGAGTTTCAATGTCTTTCTTCTATTGTACATGGAAACAGTTTGGTTGGAGTGGTGCATGAGAAGCTTCCTACCTGGATTCTTTTGGCACCTGGAAGAGACATGCGTTACATTCCATTTGTTTTCATCTATCTTGTGGGCAGCAGCAGTAGCGCTGAGATGGAGGGGGTAATCTTTACCCAGGCCTGGCCTGGTGGTGTCCCATCCCCACTTCCACAGCACAGTACTTTGGGCAGGGAGAAAGAAGTGACTGTGGCTGCAGCAGCCTCTCTCCCAAGCCCAGCACATGCGCTGTGGCAGAGAAGCTGCTGCAGTAGCAGTCAGTTCTCTCTTTTCCTGTGTGATGTGAGGGGGTCAAAGGGTACACACATGTAATACCCCATAGTTATTCTATTAAGGGGAAATAAAGGGACCCCCTGTGTTTTTCTTTTCTCCACACAAGTAATGCTGCCTTAATACAGACCCACTAGGTGATTCATCGCGCCCTACGGGCGCTCTAGACACCGTCCTAAGGGGCTACGTCCCCTTAACCCTTGCACGCCCTTGTGGCGTACAATATTTTTATTATATGGAGTATTACCTCCAATCATAATTGTGTGAGTGGTTAAATATTGCACTGACAAAGGGCGTGTAATGGTTAAGGGGTTGTAGCCCCTTGCAATGGCGTGAACAGCGCACGCAGGGCCTGATGAATCATCTAGTAGGTGCTGTGGTTGGGGAAGTGGTGGGTGCGGGGGAGAAGCGGCTGGTGGAGGGGGTCCGGGGGTGCCGCGGGTCGGGGAGAGGCGGTTGCGGGAGTGACGTGGGTGGGGGAGGGGCTGGTGCGGAGGTGCCGTGGGTGGGGGAGGTGCGGGTGTGTGGGTACCGGGGATGGGGTCTGGAGCCACCGCGGGTGGGGGAGGAGCGGTTGCGGGGATGCCGCGGGTAGGGGAGGGGCGGGTGCAGTGGTGCCATGGATGGGGTCCGGGCCCCCTGCAACAGCGTGAACAGCGCACACAGGGCCTGATGAATCACCTAGTAGGTGCTGTGGTTGGGGAAGTGGCGGGTGGGAGAGGGGGTCCGTAGCCATCGCGGTTGGAGGTGTGGGGGTGCCGAGGATGGGGCCCGAAGGTACTGCGAGTGGGGGAGGGGCGGGTAATGCTTCTCCTCCTGGAAGCAGCTAAGCTGCTGTCCTCCCTTTGGCAGTGGCTCTCCCGGAGACTCGCACAGCAGCCAAGCAGCCAGTCACTATTGTTAACGCCAGGGTTCCAATGTGCCGCATTACAGGGAAGAAGATGCACTCAATACACTACAGCTCCCAGCAGCCCTTAGCGCCAGAATGCTTCAGCGCTAAGGGCTGCTGGGAGCTGTATTTTATTTAGTGCATCTACTTCCCTGTAATGCGGCGCGTTGGGACACCGGCGCTAACAATATTGACTGGCTGGGAGAAGTGACTCGCTAAATCAATGTAAAAGGTAAGAGTGCTGTGCAGTGTTAGTGATACTGCACACCCGCTGCACTGCACAGCACTGTCACCTTTTACATTGATTCAGTGTCCAGACATTACCCTCTGCGATATTACCCGCTCTATTCGTTACATTAGCCATCTCGGGGGTTCCAGGCCGGCAGCCCAGGTGCTGTGTTTTGCGGAGTCATGGCCTCTGGCAATCTGGGCACGGCTGTGGTGGGGAGGCACTTCTGTGACATCACACGCAGAGGAGGCTCTGGGGCTCCGAGAGTATGTGGCGCATGGAGGGCTATGAAAGACTTCCGCTGCGACGCTTTCTTACACATCTATGCTGGTGGCCGAGGCAGCTTTTGTTCCACCTGTGCCGCGGCTAGGGAGTGGGGATTGTTGATGCTGGAGGGGGCTGGCGGACTGACAGCCGGACATATAATGCTGCAGTAAAAGGGGTTTTATTCTCCCCTATCTACAGCGCAGAGACTTGATGCAGTGGCATACCCTCCAACTGTACCTTTTTGCCAGGTACAGTACCTTTTTTTTATGGTCTGGCTCTCCAAACTTCCATTGAAAGTATAGGAAAAGGCGCCCCTTTACCTGTGGCCACACCCCCTTTTCTAATTTGTTCCTATTTTTATGTGTAAATTGTTGGATGGTATGTTGATGCAGATGCAGTGGGCCTATTTTAGGGTTTGGACCTCGAGCTGCAGCTCCGTCAGCCCCATTGTTAACCCTGCTCTGGGAACACACAGCAGCCAAAGGGCAGAGCCTCCCATTGGATGTACCTGTGTGGGAGGGCATTTCTCGCCCAATCAGCTGTGGACTGGGTGTGATAAACCTGCCACTAACCCAATGAGAGCTCCTAGCCACACCCAGCGTTAGACACACAGGCACAGAGTCACAGATCTGGGCTATTATATAGGAGATGGCAGCATGTAGGGTGAACTTTAATTTACCCTGTCAAGCTAGCTAACAGGGAGTTTGGTGCCACCCATAGGAAAAGTCTCTCATAGGCCAGCAACAGCATTTACCTGGGAAAATCCACCCAGAGGATTGGATGCTTAGGTTGCAGGGCAGAGGAGTGCAGGGGCTTGCTGTTACCAGGGGACCTCAGGCCAGTAAGAGACTGCATAACCTGAGGCAGAGGTGGACCAGGCAGCAGCAGTAGGAGGTATAAAAAGAAGCATCTGAGGGAATACAGGGAACTCACACAGATGGGAAGCGTACCTGTGCAGGAGCAGCCATGTAGAGAGACACACAGATAGGAGCCTGCTTGTGAGGAGTGCAGTGATGTAGCCACCTGTAAGGCAGAGTGGGGTCTGGCAAGAAGAGTGGGTGACCAGTGGCCAGGAGGATAGAGATACAGGAGAGTTCTTGGGGTCAGCAGCTGTGGCAATGTCATGAAACTGCTGTAGTTTGAGGATCCCGGCTGCGTGGAGTCGGTGCATGGACCCAAGAGGACCTGTGCTGAGATGGCCCTGCTGGATGTCCCTAAGGAGGCAGGCAATGCTGCAGACCCCCCCCCCCCTGTTGGCTTCAGGACCCCTTCAGCACTGCTATAAATAGGCAGGCAGCTCTGAGGACTGCCTGTCAGCTTCTGAGAGGTCCCTGGGCTCTGAAGTACCTATTGCAGTGACCTGAACTCCTGGAGTAAAGCTGCAGGGTGGGGAGATACACTGTTTAATGCCCTTCAGCTGCCAACTCTGCCTAATTGTGATAGGGTAAACAAATAAAAAGGATTAGGCTGCCCTCATCATTAGTGCCCCAGCTGCATAATTAATAAAAGAGGGTAGGCTCCCCTTCTCTCTCTGAATCCCCTTCCGCTGTGAGACTCTGCTTATGGTAGATGCTAGAATCAATTTGGAGGGGGAGGAGCCATGATACCAAGGGGAGGAGATAGGCCAGCGGGATAGTTCTTCTACTATCCATGCCACCAACTACTCCCTTTAGTAACCCGGTAGCGAGCAAAGCGGAGTGGAGCGAGCCACCAAGCCTGAAGCGTGGTGAGCGAAGCGAGCCCGCAAGGGTACATTTTGGGTACCCTGTTCGGCCACAGCACCTCCCCATTGTGACATGGCTCCTACCCCTGGTGACATCAGAAGTCCCTTCCCTAACTTGGTTTTAGACCTAACCCTCTGCTTATGAGGGACAAGGACATAAGGGGTAGGCTCCTCTCTGCGTTAATGGCAGGTAGGACATATATGAAAGGGGGTTGGCTTCCCTCATTGTTGCTGTGCCCATGCATGAAATAAAAAGGGTTAGGTACCCCGTCTCCAGTGCTACCCAGAGATGATCAGCAACATGGATAGGTTTTCTAGTGTCCCCTCTTTTCCCCTTTAAGTAGCTTGCATTTCCTTATGGTGTTTTCTAGGGAGGGGCCTTAGACTGCACACCTATAGCTGCCAGTAATGTGAGGTGCTACCTACTGAGACTTGTAGTTCTACAGAAGAAAAGGGGGTGTTGTAGATGCACTGTCTCTAGCATTACTGATATCATACAGCTTAGCATATAATAAATAGTGGAGTTTAGTTATGTATTGATCAATGCATGAAGCTGCAGCCCCGCGGCAAGGGACTCCACTCTGCTGCAGTACCTAACATTATAGGAGTTCAAACCTAGGGCACGGGACCCCCAAAAAACCACAGCCAAGCAACCCCAGGGCATCGCAGGGAATAATTATGTGTAGTGAGAAGGATTAAGGGATAGGTGAGAAAAAAAGGGGTGTTATGGGGTGGTGAATTAATATAAGTGAAAAAAATGTGTAACATGTATAATAAACAAACGGTGAAAGTGCCAAATTAAATGTAATGCTGCGATGCCCTGTTGTCACCCAGCCACGGCAGTCCAGGAGGCCCCATACCCCAGGAGCCACCCCATTTCTGGCCTATTGTTCAGAATAATTGGACTTACCTAGAATTGTGCCATATTCACAAGTGCAGACATGCTAGGTACCCTAGTTAAAATAAATGAGGGTCAGGTGCGGGTGGGTGCAAGTCTAAGAATGAAGGTGTCTCACTCCTTCAGGTGTGTCTATACAAAACACTTTTAGTTTGCTAGGGAGGGGCCTTAGACTGCACACCTATAGCTGCTAGTAATGTGAGGTGCTACCTACTGAGACTTGTAGTTCTACAGAAGAAAAGGGGGGTGTTGTAGGTGCACTGTCTCTAGCATTACTGATATCATACAGCTTAGCATATAATAAAAAATTTTCTCACCTATCCCTTAATCCTTCTCACTACACATAATTATTCCCTGCGATGCCCTGGGGTTGCTTGGCTGTGTTTTTTTGGGGGGTCCCGTGCCCTAGGTTTGAACCCCTATAGTGTTAGGTACTGCAGCAGAGTGGAGTCCCTTGCCTCGGGGCTGCAGCTTCATGCATTGTTCAATACATAACTAAACTCCACTATTTATTATATGCTAAGCTGTATGATATCAGTAATGCTAGAGACAGTGCACCTACAACACCCCCCTTTTCTTCTGTAGAACTACAAGTCTCAGTAGGTAGCACCTCACATTACTGGCAGCTATAGGTGTGCAGTCTAAGGCCCCTCCCTAGCAAACTAAAAGTGTTTTGTATAGACACACCTGAAGGAGTGAGACACCTTCATTCTTAGACTTGCACCCACCCGCACCTGACCCTCATTTATTTTAACTAGGGTACCTAGCATGACTGCACTTGTGAATATGGCACAATTCTAGGTAAGTCCAATTATTCTGAACAATAGGCCAGAAATGGGGTGGCTCCTGGGGTACGGGGCCTCCTGGACTGCCGTGGCTGGGCGACAACAGGGCATCGCAGCATTACATTTAATTTGGCACTTTCACCGTTTGTTTATTATACATGTTACACATTTTTTTCACTTATATTAATTCACCCCATAACACCCCTTTTTTTCTCACCTATCCCGCTTAATCCTTCTCACTACACATAATTATTCCCTGCGATGTCCTGGGGTTGCTTGGCTGTGGTTTTTTGGGGGGTCCCGTGCCCTAGGTTTGAACCCCTATAGTGTTAGGTACTGCAGCAGAGTGGAGTCCCTTGCCTCGGGGCTGCAGCTTCATGCATTGTTCAATACATAACTAAACTCCAATTTTTATTATATGCTAAGCTGTATGATATCAGTAATGCTAGAGACAGTGCACCTACAACACCCCCCTTTCCTTATGGTGTTTTGAAATGCAGTGGCGCACCCAGGGGGGGTTTCCGAGCACCCAGAAACCCCCCTCCACTAAAAAAAAAAAAATTTTTTTTTTTTTTTTTTAGCTGCATGAGTATTATTAATGGCTGTCTAGCGTCCTCTGCAGCCTGCTGTCTTCCTGGTGGCACTTGTAAGAGCAATAAAAGTTTATTTTAATTATAGTACATATATATATTTCCCTCATGTGCTTATCCATTCTTACTTTAATAATCTTCAACTGCATCAACTCCAGCAGTCTTCGGCCAGCTGATACTTATTCCAGTGTCATCTGCTGATGTAACTGTGTATTTACCCTGTACTTGTCCTATACTGTCATCAACTGTAAGTTGCTGTTTTCCTGTTTGATTATTCATGTACTCTGTAATTGGGCGCTGCGGAACCCTTGTGGCGCCATATAAATAAAGGATAATAATAATAATATATCCATGTGCATACATATATACACATGTATATACATACATACATATAAACACACATACACACACACACACACGATAGATATATATATATATATATATATACGTGTGTGTGTATGTATGTATATATATATATATGTCCTGTATGTGTGTACACACACACATATATATATATATATATATATATATATATGTATGCATGTTTAATATGCTATGTATATGTGTATATGCATGTGTGTCTGTATGTATGTATATGTATATATATATATATATATATATATATATATATGTGTGTGTAGATATATGTGTGTGTGTGTATATATATATATATATATATACACACACTTACTAGTTTTACGGACCCAGCATATGCTGGGTCACCTCAGTCCCCACCCCCGTGATTGGCTCCGCCCAGTTCTGGAAACCCCCCCATGCAAATCCTGCGTTTGCCACCGAAATGTTAAATACAAATGTGTTCTGTGTTATGCTAAAGCAGTTACAATATGTTGAAGTGAAGCACCTGTTGTTGTCAGGTCATTAATAGAGGTGTACACCTCACTGCTAAAATGTGATAATGTAAATGTACATTCTAGTTAAGTAAACTCTGAATTAAGTCATTTAAACTGTTTCAGCATTGCCATTGCTAAATTGAGGTCTCTTGTGGTGAGAAGTAAAGTTGCTACTTTGTTTTATGTATCAATAAAATGGAGTTGGATCCTGTATTTGTGTGTGGTCATTGTGTCTGAGGGGTAAAACAGGTCTGCCTCTCTATTCTTAACCGAACCTGTTTCATTTACACCCCACACTCAGTTTTAAGTTCCAGCACCGGATTTGTGGGTGTTAAAGTTGTTTTCGGACCCCATCGTTCAGAGGGGCCCCGAGGATCAGGTCCATGGAAATCGGTGCCACAGAACCACATAACGATTCAGGAAATGGCTTCAGGTGGCCAGAGAAGACCCTGAGCTTGGCAGCGTGAAGCCGGGTCCTGAGTCATAAGGTCCTGCTGGAGTCCTTTTGCCGGGTGGTGGTGTCCTCCACAATGCCTACGTGTTCGAGAAGTCCTGGTGTTCCAGGTTCAGGGGGCATTGCTGGCGGCAGACATGGATCCTGCATTGGCTGCCGATCCCTCGGTGGTGCCAAATTTGAAATACTTCATTCATGGCATACGGGCATCACATGTAGTGAGCCTGTGCTCAGCCCAAGCTTCCAGGGCGGTCGGAGAAGTTGAGGCAGCAGTGCATGGGTGCCCGGGGTTTTTCTCTCTGTTGAGGAAAGTAGATTGTGTGGCGTGGTGACATGCGGTGAGGTAAATAGCTCAGGAAGCACTGGCTAGCACCAGAGCCAGATTTGCACATAATATATGAGTCACATGGTTCATGTGGGCATTATACACAGATGCAGCAGTATAAACTCCTGGAAATTATGATCAGAGAATTGCGGAAAATGTCAGCAGGGGAGGCACTGCCTCACCTGCCATAGACTTTTTACTCCAGAGTTTTGACTATAAAAATGATTAGAATAATACAAATAATATATTTCTAACATATTCTTTGTATTTTTCATATACTTTATATAGTCAAAACTCTGGCACAAACGTTAGTAAAACAGGAAAGGCTCTGCCTCACCCCATTGCATGCCACTGGTGTGGCAGTAGAGGAGGCTTCTCAGCCGGACTATCCTCTGTTGGATTCCAGTGGAAAGGAGGCAGGCTGAGTGGAGGAGGAAAAGGTATCAGCTCCTTCACCCACTCCCCATCTCTCTACATGCCTGAATTATCCTCTACTCACCCCTCAGGTAATTTTTTATTCAGCAGGTATGTGGGCTTGGTGTGCAGCCTGTTTTCTTTGCAGGAAGGGAGCTGCTGCTTATGGTGGCAGCGTGGGGAATCTGTGTCCTGGGCTGGGATTACAGGCCACTTCTGATGCACTGATTATGGGGGCCTCCACAGATAGCTCTTCTAGGGCCAGCCTAGGGTAGAGATCATCTCCACTATTTTTTTTCAAGGGGGGCCTAACTATTTTGTGAGTCTCGGGCACCACAATTTCTGATGGCAGCTCTGGCTGTGTGCTTATAGAGCTAAGCATCCACTTTTCTGTTCTGTAACTTCTTTCTGCTATGCTCCCCCTCCCTTTATTGTATTGTTCCCTTAATAGACTGTCACTAGACTAGATAGATAGAGGAACAGATGCTAAACAGGCATTTAAAAACACACATCCCCCTTTGGGCCACGGATACTAGTAGCCCCCCTAGAGGCTTTGAGCGTGGACACTAGCACACACACACAGAGGTGTAGCGTGGAGCCATGGCTCCCGGAGCAAGCTCACATCATGCCCCCCCCCCCCCCCCTATACACACACAAACACATAGTTCCTGACAGGGAAAAAAGCATTGAACCCCACAGGGAAAATAAACACAATGGCCTCCACAATGGGAAAAGAAAAGCACTCTGTAGTAGTGACACTTTCACACATAACACCCCCTGTACCAGTGACACTTACAGAAGTAACACCCCCTGTGCCAGTGATGCTTACACATAATGCCCCCTTTACCAGTGACGCTTACAAACGTAATGCCCCCTGTACCAGTCATGCTTACACGTAATGCCCCCTGTACCAGTGACGCTTACACACGTAATGCCCTCTGTCGCAGTGACGCTTACACGTAACGCCCCCTGTAGCAGTGACACTTACATGCGTAAAGACCCCTGTAGCAGTGACGCTTACACGTGTAATGCCCCCTGTAGCAGTGACACTTACACATGTAACGCCCCCTGTACCAGTGCAGCTTACACACGTAATGACCCCTGTACCAGTGACGCTTACATGTATCGCCCCCTGTACCAGTGACGCTTACACGTAATGCCCCCTGTAGCAGTGACGCTTACACACGTAGCGTCCTCTGTATCAGTGACGCTTACACACATTATGCTGCAGTCATACATACACACACACCACACACACATACATACTGTACATACATTATACACATACAGAGTCACACATACATACAGTACACAGATACTGTATACACACACAACACGGTTTCACTCACTCAATCTCCATTTACTTACCTAAGGAAATCTGGCAGGCAGGAGCTGCAGCATGTCATCCTCCTGTGTTGCAGGCTGCAGTCTGGTCCCGTGTAGCTCCGCCCCAGAGATATCAATGTACCAGGCCCCAAGATTTCTCTTGCCGGTCCTGGTGGCGGAGGGCATTCCTCCCCATCAGCCCCTGGCTGTCCACCAATAGGAGCCCACCCTGTGCTTCGTGAGCACGTACATAGTTTATATTTTTACATTTTTGCACAGAGGGGGCCTGGCCAAACCTTCACAAATTGGCCATGCCCCCTTACAGTACCGACCCCCGGAACAGCTGTCGGCAGACTTTGGCACCAGGCAGGTGGTGACTATGTGACAGATGTAATATACTCTGTCTTATTCCTGTATTATATGTTTTTTTAAGGGTGTTGTAAGGCCTTATATAAAGGTCTTATTAATATATGTTTAAAAGATACTCTGTGTGATGATCATATAATTTCTATTAACGCTTTTAATGCTACATCTTTGGATACTGTGCAACCTGCATTTATCATTCTTCATTAAATGATCCAAAGATACTGCAATGGGTGTATTTAATGAAGTATTGCTGTAAGTGTGCAAAGCACAAGATTTATCTATATTTACTTGTCATATAACTTGAAGGGTTTGGTCCTTTCATGAGCACATTTCTTCCTACTGGGACTCTCACACTGAGCCTGATTTTCAGGAGTAAAGCAAAAAGGATCAAGTAATACCCCTTTCACACCACCATAATAACCTGGGTTATTGCAGGGATAACCCAGGTCGCAGCTTGTTGTGAAAGGGTCCCTGAAAATTTTCCCAAAACCAACCCGAGTAGCAAGCAAAGTTAGTCCCAGCCAGGAAGGATCCAGGTTAAGGGACAGTGTTAACAGGTGAGCCAAGTCTTCCGACCCAGGTCCCGTTAACACCCTATGGAGAGCCAGCTCTCCTGTGCTTGGAAATTATGTCATCTCCAAGCGCCAGCAGAGTAGAAGTTTGCGGCAATAACCCGTGTCCAGAATGCGGTGTTAATGGCTTTCAAGCCACTGTGACATGGCTTCAAACCTATATTTAGTGACCAGGGATTTTGGTATGAAGCTATGCACTTTGGTAAGACTTCTACTATAGCTTATGATAATTCAATATTAGTGATCAATAAGCCCTAATGCATTCTATGTAGTGATGTGCACCGGACATTTTTCGGGTTTTGTGTTTTGGTTTTGGATTCGGTTCCGCGGCCGTGTTTTGGATTCGGACGCGTTTTGGCAAAACCTCACCGAAAATTTTTTGTCGGATTCGGGTGTGTTTTGGATTCGGGTGTTTTTTTCAAAAAACCCTAAAAAACAGCTTAAATCATAGAATTTGGGGGTCATTTTGATCCCATAGTATTATTAACCTCAATTGCCATAATTTCCATTCATTTCCAGTCTATTCTGAACACCTCACACCTCACAATATTATTTTTAGTCCTACAATTTGCACCAAGGTCGCTGGATGGCTAAGCTAAGCGACACAAGTGGCCGACACAAACACCTGGCCCATCTAGGAGTGGCACTGCAGTGTCAGGCAGGATGGCACTTCAAAAAAATTGTCCCCAAACAGCACATGATGCAAAGAATAATAGAGGCGCACCAAGGTCGCTGTGTGACTAAGCTAAGCGACACAAGTGGCCGACACAAACACCTGACCCATCTAGGAGTGGCACTGCAGTGTCAAGACAGGATGGCACTTCAAAAAAATTGTCCCCTAACAGCACATGATGCAAAGAAAAAAAAAGGCGCACCAAGGTCGCTGTGTGACTAAGCTAAGCGACACAAGTGGCCGACACAAACACCTGGCCCATCTAGGAGTGGCACTGCAGTGTCAATTAAGACAGGATGGCACTTCAAAAAAATTGTCCCCAAACAGCACATGATGCAAAGAAAAAAAGAGGCGCACCAAGGTCGCTGTGTGACTAAGCTAAGTGACACAAGTGGCCGACACAAACACCTGGCCCATCTAGGAGTGGCACTGCAGTGTCAAGACAGGATGGCACTTCAAAAAAATTGTCCCCAAACAGCACATGATGCAAAGAAAAAAAGAGGCGCACCAAGGTCGCTGTGTGACTAAGCTAAGCGACACAAGTGGCCGACACAAACACCTGGCCCATCTAGGAGTGGCACTGCAGTGTCAATTAAGACAGGATGGCACTTCAAAAAAATTGTCCCCAAACAGCACATGATGCAAAGAAAAAAAGAGATGCACCAAGGTCGCTGTGTGACTAAGCTAAGCGACACAAGTGGCCGACACAAACACCTGGCCCATCTAGGAGTGACACTGCAGTGTCAAGACAGGATGGCACTTCAAAAAAATTGTCCCCAAACAGCACATGATGCAAAGAAAAAAAGAGGCGCACCAAGGTCGCTGTGTGACTAAGCTAAGCGACACAAGTGGCCAACTAAAACACCTGGCCCATCTAGGAGTGGCACTGCAGTGTCAAGACAGGACGGCACTTCAAAAAAATTGTCCCCAAACAGCACATGATGCAAAGAAAAAAAGCGGCGCACCAAGGTCGCTGTGTGGCTAAGCTAAGCGACACAAGTGGCCGACACAAACACCTGGCCCATCTAGGAGTGGTACTGCAGTGTAAAGACAGGATGGCACTTCAAAAAAATTGTCCCCAAACAGCACATGATGCAAAGAAAAAAAGAGGCGCACCATAGGTATAGAATGTAGATGAATAGTATACTTAATGACGACACAGAGGTAGGTACAGCAGTGGCCTTCCGTACCGTACTGCTATATATAGTATACTGGTGGTCACTGTGTCAGCAAACTGCAAAACTAAAATGCACCACAGCTATAGAATGTAGATGGATAGTATACTTAATGAATGACGACACAGAGGTAGGTACAGCAGTGGCCTTCTGTACTGCTATATATAGTATACTGGTGGTCACTGTGTCAGCAAACTGCAAAACTAAAATGCACCACAGGTATAGAATGTAGATGGATAGTATACTTAATGAATGACGACACAGAGGTAGGTACAGCAGTGGCCTCCCGTACTGCTATATATAGTATACTGGTGGTCACTGTGTCAGCAAACTGCAAAACTAAAATGCACCACAGGTATAGAATGTAGATGGATAGTATACTTAATGAATGACGACACAGAGGTAGGTACAGCAGTGGCCTTCCGTACTGCTATATATAGTATACTGGTGGTCACTGTGTCAGCAAACTGCAAAACTAAAATGCACCACAGGTATAGAATGTAGATGGATAGTATACTTAATGAATGACGACACAGAGGTAGGTACAGCAGTGGCCTTCCGTACCGTACTGCTATATATAGTATACTGGTGGTCACTGTGTCAGCAAACTGCAAAACTAAAATGCACCACAGGTATAGAATGTAGATGGATAGTATACTTAATGAATGACGACACAGAGGTAGGTACAGCAGTGGCCTACCGTACTGCTATATATAGTATACTGGTGGTCACTGTGTCAGCAAACTGCAAAACTAAAATGCACCACAGGTATAGAATGTAGATGGATAGTATACTTAGTGAATGATGACACAGAGGTAGGTACAGCAGTGGCCTACCGTACTGCTATATATAGTATACTGGTGGTCACTGTGTCAGCAAACTGCAAAACTAAAATGCACCACAGTTATAGAATGTAGATGGATAGTATACTTAATGAATGACGACACAGAGGTAGGTACAGCAGTGGCCTACAGTACTGCTATATATATAGTATACTGGTGGTCACTGTGTCAGCAAACTGCAAAACTAAAATGCACCACAGGTATAGAATGTAGATGGATAGTATACTTAATGAATGACGACACAGAGGTAGGTACAGCAGTGGCCTACCGTACTGCTATATATAGTATACTGGTGGTCACTGTGTCAGCAAACTGCAAAACTAAAATGCACCACAGGTATAGAATGTAGATGGATAGTATACTTAATGAATGACGACACAGAGGTAGGTACAGCAGTGGCCTACCGTACTGCTATATATAGTATACTGGTGGTTACTGGTCACTGGTCAGCAAAACTCTGCACTGTACTCCTCCTATATAATATTAATTATACTGGTGGTCCCCAGTCCCCACAATAAAGCAGCACCCTGAGCACAGATATGGAGTGTTTTTCAGGCAGACAACGTATACTGGTGGTCACTGTCAGCAAAACTCTGCACTGTACTCCTGCTATATAATACAGCTGCTCCCCAGTCCCCACAATTAAGCAGTGTGAGCACAGATATATTATGCAGCACACTGAGCACAGATATGGTATGGAGCGTTTTTTTCAGGCAGAGAACGGATAAAACTGGTGGTCACTTATCAGCAAAACTCTGCACTGTACTCCTCCTAACAGCTGCTCCCCAGTCCTCCCCACAATTAAGTAATAAAGCAATCAAGTTCAACAATAAACGGAGAGGACGCCAGCCACGTCCTCTCCCTATCATCTCCAATGCACGAGTGAAAATGGCAGCGACGCGCGGCTGCTTATATAGAATCCGAATCTCGCGAGAATCCGACAGCGGGATGATGACTATCAAGCGCGCTCGGGTTAGCCGAGCAAGGCAGGAAGGTTCAAACCTGCCTCGGACCCGTGTAAAATGGGTGAAGTTGGGGGGGGGGTCGGTTTCCGAGAAACCGAACCCGCTCATCACTAATTCTATGTTTATGTTAAAACATCAATAATGGAGCTTTTCAAAAATAAATAAGTGTAAAGTAGTTAAAAAAATTATATATTAATGTAATGTGTGAGTAGGACATAAATCCCCAGAGTTTAATGTAGTATAATGATTTTTTTTTAATTGGTATGAAGCAATGCTGTTTATTGAGTAATGAGCAGAATTTAGGATGTGAGCGTATTTGTGACTTGACCGTGCTTAGGTGTAAATATGCATGCCAGAAAGCTGGTGTATCTGATAGCAATGTTGCTGTGTGTGCTATTCTGCATATCATATGTGCGTGTTAAAACAATTTTTGCAGTTGGTATAAAGGCATACCTCCCAACATGACCCTCTCCAGGAGGGACACAATGCTCTGCTCCTGTACTTCCCGCTTAATGTATGATTACCATCACCTGTGCTGAAACGGGTGTGGTTCGTTTTATCGACAGTGTCTAGGTCGACAATGTTTAGGTCGACCACTATAGGTCGACAGTCACTAGGTCGACATGGATGGAAGGTCGACAGGGTTTCTAGGTCGACATGTGCTAGGTCGACAGGTCTAAAGGTCGACATGAGGTTGTTTTTTGTGTCGTTTTCTTCGTAGAGTGACCGGGATCGCAAATTAGTGCACCGCGTTCGCTCGCCATGCTTTGGGCATGGTGCCTTCGCTCCGCTACCGCTTCGCTCGGCACACTTTACCGTTCCAATCGTAGTCCACGTGGATCATTAAGTATGAAAAAATCCACACAAAAAATAATAATGTTAAAAACTCATGTCGACCTTTAGACCTGTCGACCTAGCACGTGTCGACCTAGAAACCCTGTCGACCTTCCATCCATGTCGATCTAGTGACTGTCGACCTATAGTGGTCGACCTAAACATTGTTGACCTAGACCATAGGTCTTCAACCTGTGGCCCTCCAGCTGCTGCGGAACTACACATCCCAGCATGCCCTGCCTCAGTTTTACCATGCCTTAATAGCAAAACTGTGGCAGGGCATGGTGGGATGTGTAGTTCCGCAGCAGCTGGAGGGCCACAGGTTGAAGACCCATGACCTAGACACTGTAGATCTTCAGACCGGATCTCGCTGAAACACCTTTCTTATCCACTGACCTATTCAAAACAGGTGCCAGCAATCATAAATTAGGAGAAAAGTGCAGAAGCAGAGCATTGTGTCCCTCCTGGAGAGGGTCATGTTGGGAAGTATGGTAAATGTGTCAAACATGTCTCCCAGGTAGAGTGGCCCGTATCTGGGAGATATGTTCCACACTATTTAGATGCCAAATTTGCTTTTGCTGGATGTAAGTTCCACACATTTGTTCCCAACTCTGCATCAAAACCCAGTTATCTTTATTTCTACTTTTGTAACTAATATTTTGCATATTCATTTGTGAATGTTGCAATTAGCATTTGTGCATTAACTTATATTTTAGTCTTTTAATTTGCAAGTGTCATTAATCTTTCATTCCCTAGCCTGCAGTAAGGCACGTGATCACCTGCAAGTATGCTTAGCAGTGAAAAGAGTTAAGTAATATCAGGTGTGTTTTATTAAGAAGGGCAGGTTAGACTTGTTGATCTAGTACAGTGTGCAAGAAACTTTGAGCATATGCCATATGCAGCTGAGATGAGAACATATGTCCTGCTGCTTATACAATAATACATGGAAAGGTACAGTTTTGAATATTATATTAGCTCCTAAATGCAGCATTTAGGTGCAGTATGACTTTCAATATTTTTATGACATGTTGTATGTACTGGATATAACATATTGTTGTTTACAGCTGTAGTAAAAACTGTTTAGGAGACTGACGGATATCATACTGAATCCGTTTAAACAGATTAAATTCATAGTTAATAGCTTATGACTAGTTTTATTTCTTTTTAGTGATCTGAGTATATTACTCTGTAGATTGGCTCTGCTTCAATGCTTTATTTAATGATATAACAACTGTACATTTTATTTATTTTAATTCGGAGGGTACGGTAACAGCAATCTCCAAATGATGTGCTGAATTTAGTTTTGATTGTGGACATCATGTTGAGGGGTGTGGATCGTTGGTTCGACAGTAACTAGGTCGACAGTATTTAGGATGTCTTATACCTGAAATAGGTCAACACAGTCATTAGGTTGACATGGAAAAGGGTCAACATGATTTTGTAAAAAAAATTTGGGGTGTTGTTTTGTTCGTAAAGTGACCGGGAACCCCAAATAGTGCATCGTGTCCCCTTGCATGGCTCGCGAGCTTCAGGCAAGGTTACTATTCCCAATCGTAGTCCACGTGGATCGTAAAGTATGAAAAAGTTCAAAAAACAATTAAAAAAAAAAACTCATGTTGACCTTTTCATATGTTGACATTTGCCATGTCGACCTAGTGACCATGTTGACCTAATGCACGTCGACCAATATCTGTCGGCCTAATGAGTGTCGACCTAAAGACCGGATATCCATGTTTAGACTGTTCATAGTTTGATATCTTAATGCAAAAAAAAAATCATACTAACTTACAGTATAATACAGCTTGAATATTACATTATTATGAATATTATTTAATATTACTATGCAGTAACTACAATCTGAACAATTGTTACAACTCAAAGATAGGTAATTGTTACAACTAATGGATGGCTGTTGTTACAACAAACAATACAGTAATTTTCCTGCTGCTGATTGGTTTGCCGGGGCTATCCAATTAACCCCAATGTGGTGCGCTGTTTCCCCCTCCTCTGATGCCAGCACTCATCGGGCATTATGTACCATCAGGCACGCAAAACATAATCTGCAATAAGTGCCCCCTAGACCCGCGATAAGTGCCGCAAAAATACATAGGTCAGCGGCTTTTTGCAGGACCTATGTATTTTCCTGATATGGAAAATACTATGGGGTATATTCAATTAAAGTCTGATCCATTCCGACATGTATTTGTCGGAATGGATCTGACAACCTCTATTGAATCTCATCTCAATATGACTTTTTCAAGTGGAATTGAGATGAGGGACGCAGTGGAGGAGAGGGGGGGGGGGGGGTGAGCTGCGAGGAGACCAGCGGGGACAGCCGGCGGGCATACAGGGGAGATCAGCGCTACAGTAGCGCTGCAGCAGGATGTCACACAGCCGCCCGACCTCACGGCAGCTTCCACCCGGCTCCAGCAAGCGTGCTGGAGCCGGGTGGAAGCTGCCGTGAGCGGCGCGGCTGTGTGACACCCTGCTGCAGCGCTACTGTAGCGCTGATCTCCCCTGTATGCCCGCCTGCTGTCTCCCTGCGGCTCTCCCTCCTCTCCTCCTCTGGGTCCGCATCTCAGTCCGACATCATTTGATGTCGGACTGAGATGGTCGAAAAGGGGGCCAAAACCTGTCTGTTTTGGCCCCGTTTTCGACACAAGCATGTGGATCGGCAGCTATATATTGAATAGGTCGAATCAGGTTTCGACCTTAAAAAGTCGAAAACTGCCGTATATTCGACAGACGGCAATTTTCGACTTCAATTGAATATACCCCTAAGTTTTTTTACCTAATTTAATTGGAATCTTTTGCAGCCGCAGCAATAGTATAGCAGGTAATTGGATACCCCCCCATAGAGAGAGGGGGCTGGGAATCAAAAGAATAATATAAAAAAATAAAAAAAAATCACATGACTTGTTCAGAGACAATTCTCTTTGTTCTAAGTAGAGCAACGTGACAATTGTAGAGTATTTAAATAAACGACACTATACATTTTGTTTTCTATTACTGCAGCTTGAGCTTCAATAGCTATTATAAAAATATCCATATTAGAAATTCAAAATTGGTGGGGTAAGAGTTAAGAAGGTGTGGGTGTGTGTTATGTATGTATATACTCTATGTATGTTTGTACTGTATGTATATGTAATATATCTAAAAAATAAATATAGGCTTACTATACTATCTCTTTAAACAGAGACACTCATGACTTACACAGGTTCTGCGTTTGGCTGACCTCAGGCTTGCATTTAATCAGCCACGGAACCTGTGTAATTCATGAGTGTCCTAATTTAAAGGGATAGTATGTGTGTGTATATAATTATACAGACATACACTGGTCAGGGCTCAATTCATGAGCAGTGGTGGATCGAGAATTTTTTTTTTACTGAGGGGCACCATATGTAATTATATTGCTACAATGCCTTGTATCCTGCTAAAAATGTTGCATTTTGTAATGGAATAACTCCTGTATTATCTACATTATCACTTCTATTTTCAAACTGTATGTATTTGTCGGCATTGCTTTCATTATTTACATTCCATACATCATACAATTATCTGGCAGACCATCTGCCGGATAATTGTATGGTGTATGCCCAGCTTTAAGGGGGTATGTATGAAAGCGTGGAGCGATATAATGCACTAACCAATCAGTTCCTAACTGTCATTTTTCAAACAGACTGTAAAATGAGGATTAGTGCTTTATACAGTAGCTCTCCTCTTTATCTCATTCCATACCGCCCCATACTATTTGAAAGACTTTCAGTTTTTTCTGCCATCTGTTATCCATAACTTGAAATCTATAATTAATGATAAAAAATATTGCAATAAGTAGTGTTCATAAAAACAAAGCATGGAATAATGTGCAAAATAGAATAAAGATTTTGCATTGTTAAATGTATTCAGTTTAAAATGGTTAAGCCAGAATGCAAAAATAGCTAACATGCCATGTTAAACTGGGCATACGCTATACAATGATCTGGCTGGTAGGAATAAAAATCTGGTAATGGATGAGAGTAAATGACAGTCGACCATTTGCTCCCAAACACTGGAAAACTGACAAAAAGTCATGATTTATCCAATTTGTATTAACATTAGTTTGTCAGTTTTTCAGTGTTTGGGAGCAAATAGTCGATTGCCATTTACTGTCATCCATTACCAGATTTTTATTCCAACCAGACAGATCTGGCAGATAATCTGCCAGATAATTGTATAGTGTATTCCCAGCTTTAATCTAGCTAAAGAGAATTTAAATAATTGGTAAAGTGGTTCCAAAATTTTCTGTTTATGCCAAACTTAGGGGCAGGGGCATTTTAACAAGGGAAGGGGTCCGTGTATAGACTCCGAGTGGGCCCCCTCCTCTCCACTGCACAATAGAAGCTGGCACTGTGTCAGTGCCTACTGCAGATGTACTGGTCTCTAGAAACATGGCGCCTACTGTGTTCCGGAGACTACTCAGTATTGCACATTTTTTTTGTTTATTATTTTCATAGCTGCTCTACGTACGACAGTGAAAAGCAGATGGGGACGAGTGCTCCTTATCTTGTAATACTTCTTTAGTTCTGCATTACTCTAAAATTTAAACAAAAAATCATATTATGCTGTTATTAAACTCAGACAGCCACCTTTTTATATTATATGGTAATGTGAGAGGAACAATGCACCATGCTGTGATAAAATGTATTTGGATCTCACTACGTATATCAATGTATTCTGTGTAAGCTTTTGATTTGCTGATAAATGTCATTTAAACATACTGTATGAGTTTATTTAGATGTTATACTGTATGTTATAATTTGGAGGTCCACTTTGAAAGTCTAAGTTCATGTGTATTTGCTGTACTACTATAAGACTAAGGGGAACATTTACTAAGCAGTGATAAGAGCAGAGAAGTGAGCCAGTGGAGAAGTTGCCCAGGGCAACCAATCAGCATTGAAGTAACATCTATAATTTGCATACTATAAAATTATAGAGAGCTGCTGATTGGTTGATGGGGCAACTTCTCCACTGGCTCACTTCTCCGCTCTTAACACTGCTTAGTAAATGTTCCCCTTTAAATGGTATTGAACTTTGATTATTGAAATCTGAAAATGTATGGCTTTAATGTGACACCTTTGATATTGCATCTTGATTTGTGACACAAAATGTGAGACAAATTTACAAACAAAAAACGATTTTAACAGAGGGCACAGAGATAATTGTATCCTCCTTCCTTTTGAATACAGTGAGGCAAGCTGGTGCAGCAATAACTCAAATTTGTATGATATCATTATCAACATTGTATTGTATAGAGTATTGCTACATTTGTTGCAGGACTAATATATGATACATCTTATTAAGGAAGGATAATATATCCAATTCTAACTTAACAAGGAATATGATGACCGCTAAATTTACATTAAGGTTATAAGGGGGTATTACATTAGCTCAGACAATTTCAGTTATTGAATTCACCCCCCTCAGTATTCAATTGTGGGATGTTTTCGCCTGTTTTTAAAGCATTTTTGTCAATGCATTTTTCACTTCCCTTCCGTTTTTTTTTGTTTTTTTTATCGAAAAGGCATTGGCAAATAATGCCTTAAAATTAGCAAATATGGCATTTTCGATGGCACAGGAGCAAAAACACGTGGATTCACCGATCCACATGTTTTTTGCTCCTGCTGAATTTTTTGCCTAGATGTCAAAATGGCCCTGCTATTGATTATGGCAAATCCCCATTCGCCTAAAAAATAGTGAAAAGCGCAGTTTTTTCACCTAGGCAAAAAAATGGCCCTAATTGAAGTACCCCCCCCCCCCTATACACTCCATAGCTGGACCCCCCCCCCCCCCCATAGACTCCATAGCTGGACTTGGGGCAAATTACTATGTAATTTCTCTTTTTTTGGCCTTAAGAGGCAAACAATGATGCCATTATTATATTTATCTTAGCCATAAAATAATACAACCTAAATCTGTTATGTGTTATTTAAATTTCACCATTAAGACAATTTATGTCTGTTGTTTGTTTTACACAATATTTTATTTGTATATTGTATAAGGGTGGCACTTGATATGCCGACTGTTGGGATTCCAGCGCTCAGCATACCGGTGCCGGCATACAGACAACCATTTTCCCTCTTTGGGTGTCCACAACACCCCTGGAGGGAGAATAAATAGTGTAGCGCACCACCGTGCCCGTCGCGAGTGCAGCTAGCCCACAAGGGGATCTTTTGCACTCGCCCCGCTGCCAGTATACCAGCGGTCGGGATCCCAAGCGCTGTCATACCATGGTATAGGGGTTGACCAACACAGAATTATTCTCAGAGTAAAGAGATAATTTTCCCTCCCCCCCCCCCCCCCACCTCTTTGTTTTTTTACAAGAGGAAGTATTAAAAGTTTTATGTTTTGATATTTAATAATCATATCCTTTTATATACAATGCAAAAGAGTGCCCCAAAAAAAGGAATCTTCTTCTTGGCAGTTGCCAAAAACTTGATAACCTTTCATCTATCTACATTATTTAAATATAGAAAACCATTGGTACTTAAATCGTATGCCATTAAGACGCTTAAGTGCAATGCTATCCTTGTGTATGTAATGCAGTTATTTTGAACTGGTGGTTGGATTGTATGAATACTTGGCAGTTTCTGTTCCAGTCTAACACAGTCCACGTGTTAT
Source organism: Pseudophryne corroboree (assembly GCF_028390025.1). NCBI lineage: Eukaryota > Metazoa > Chordata > Amphibia > Anura > Myobatrachidae > Pseudophryne > Pseudophryne corroboree. The sequence continues at coordinate 129,135,045 of NC_086454.1, read as the reverse complement.
TTTAGGATACTTATAGTCATAAGGGCAACAATAACAATGATTACATTGTTAAAATGTCAATAGGATGTCAAATATCACAGTAGTTAGGGTGCTCCAAGTTAGTCAGGATAATGTGAAGGTTATAACTGTGTATTTAGGAATAGCAAGCTTACTGCATTGAGGAATGTGGTGCAATTCAGACAGAAAAAAAACAATTAATCCACTTAAAATGATAAAGCAATTAGTGTGGACATGTTCCTTCCTTTTACTTAACAGCCGTGTATTGCAAAACCGTATCATTGTTGAAAAATCAGCGATCCAATGTGTAATAGTCACTGTTATAGTATGTCGGTGATTCCAGCTCAACATGTTTTAATCAGTCAAAATTATGACTGATTCAAGGATAAAGTTGCCAATCGGCCAAAGTAATGTAGAGTCCAACAAGTGTACCTATTTAGTCTAGCAAAACTTTAAAGCCTGGTACACACTAGACAGAGTACACACAGATCAGAGCAGCATATTGGGTACATTGTTTAGTGTGTACCCATAATATGCTCCCCCCCGCAGCATGCCAAATGCCCCCCATCCTGTTGGACCCAGCATCGGCAATTGTGTATGCACTTGCCACATGCAGGGTTTTGTCAGCAACGATGTCGGACTGTGTACCCAGCTTTAGTCCAGCCAGGACCATAACTAGGGATGAGCAAGTGGTGTCATGGCACAGGGGCCATGTAAATGAGGTGGGGTTGGATTATCAATTTCCCAATCTTTCACATACACAGTTCTACCACAAGTACCATTACTCACATTCACATAATTTGAAGTACATTCCATCAGGATTTAAACTCCTTTCTCTCTGCGTGTTGCAGCTATCTATCGCCCACCTGGGCAACCAAAACCATTTCTGGAAGATTTTTCTGCCTGGCTTCCTCACTTTCTATACTCTGACATCTCCACCATCATCATTGGTAATTTCCATATTGCTATTGATAGTCCAAAATCTGCTGCTCATGCCTCCAAACTACTCTCTCTAACTTCCTCTCTCGGCCTCTCCCAATGGACTGACTCCCCTACTCATCTGGAGGGCCACTGCCTTGATCTAGTATTCACCAGACTATGCTCAGTTTCTGACTTCACTAACACCTCTTTCCCTCTCTCAGATCACAACCTTATCACCTGCATGCTCTCCACCATTACTTCAAACTCAGTCATTGAAGTCCTCTAATCCTCCTCAAACCCGCAGAAATATTAACACCATTCATTTTCAAGAACTGTTCACCTCTCTGCAACAACTGCTCTCACCTATTTCTGCATTTACTTTTCCTGAGACTGCTGTATCACACCTGAACCAGTCTCTAAAAATAGCCCTTGACCAAGTGGCTCCAGCTACCCATCACACTCCACATGGGTCAGGATGTCAACCGCGGCACTCTAAATTAACAAGACACCTACAAAAAACTCTCACGCAAAACTGAACATCAGTGGTGTAAATATCGTATCCTAGCAACTATCTCGCATATAACGCTGTCTACCACTCTTATCGTAATGCCCTGGACTCTGCCAAACAAACATATTTCCAAACTCTCATCTCTGCTCAAGCCTCTAACCCAAAATGACTTTTTAATACATTTTAATCACTTCTGAACCCTCCCTCACCCAACCCACCAGCCACTATCAAGGCGCAAGATCTTGCTTCCTACTTCAAGGACAAGATTGATGAGATCTGAGATTAAATGGTATGCTCTTCCTCAGCCAGTGACCTGCTCAATTCTCTACCTGAACCCTCTGGCACTCTCTCCTCATTTGATCCCACAAGTGTAGATGAAGTATCAACACTCTTCTCAGCCTGCTACTCTACTACCTCTCCTCTTGAATCTATACCCTCACAAGTAAGTAAATCTGTCTCCTGTGCTCATCCCAACCTTAACTAACATCTGTAATCTTTCTCTCTCTACTGGTATCTTTCCTTCACTGTTCAAGCATGCTCTGATTACTCTCATAATGAAAAAACAAAATTCTGACCCTAATACTCTCTCAAACTACCGTCCCATCTCTCAGCTGCCATGCCTCTCCAAGCTACTTGAGAGACTTGCCTACACTCGCCTCACACACTTTGATAAAACACACAATTTATTTCACCCACTTCAGTCAGGCTTTCATTCACAGCACTCCACAGAGACAGCACTGACTAAAGTAGTGAATGATCTAGTCACTGCAAAGTCCAACGGCCATTACTCACTACTTATTCTTCTAGATCTCTCTGCTGCTTTTGACACTGTTGACCATTTTCTTCTCATACAAACACTACAATCCCTAGGTCTTAAAGACACAGTCCTCTCTTGATTCCTATCCTACCTAATCGCTCCTTCAGTGTTTGCTTCTCTGAATCCACCTCCTCTTTGCTACCTCTTTCAGTTGGAGTACCACAAGGCTCGGTCTTAGGTCCTCTGCTTTTCTCAATCTATACCTCATCTCTTGGTAAACTAATCAGCTCTTTTGGATTTCAGTATCATCTGTACGCAGATGATACTCAAATCTACCTATCCTCCCCAGATTTGTCACCATCTGTATTGGTCAGGGTCACTGAATGCCTTTGTGCTGTTTCATCTTGGATGTCATCTCGCCACCTCAAACTTAATATTTACAAAACAGAGCTACTTATATTTCCACCGGCCAATAGTCGTTACCAACCTGATATCTCGATCACTTTTGAGAACTCAACAATCAATCCTACTCCACAAGCTTGCTGCCTAGGTGTCATACTTGACTCAGAACTGTCCTTTGCTCCCTATATTCAATCTGTCTCAAGATCATGTTACATGCATCTATAAAACATATCCAAAATATGGCTATACCTTACACAAGACACTGCAAAAACTAATCCATGCTCTCATTATCTCCCGCATTGATTATTGCAATAGTCTTCTTACTGGTCTTACCAAAAAGAGACTCTCGCCACTACAATCCATTCTGAATGCAGCTGCGAGGCTAATCTTCCTTGCTAGACGTTCATCGTCTGCAGATCCACTCTGTCAGTCCCTCCATTGGTTACCTGTATTCTACCGTATTCAATATAAAATACTTTTACTCACACATAAGGCAATTAGCCATACTACACCAATGTACATCACTTCGCTTATCTCAAAGTATCTCCAAACCCGAACTCTCCGATCTTCACAAGATCTACATCTCTCATTCACACTCATTACTTGCTCCCATGCACGATTGCAGTACTTCCTTCGGGCTGCACCCACTCTGTGGAATGCCCTACCACGCACAATAAGACTCTCATCTAGTCTCCACACCTTCAAACGTTCCCTGAAAACTCACCTCTTCCAGCTAGCTTATCACATTCCAGAACCGCTCACTCAACCTTCATAAGCTTTCCTATCCGATTATATCCCCACTGTACAGTCCGCACATATCCTCCACATATTTTCTCTTTCTTTACTTTTCCCTTCTTTCTGACCAGGGTTTATCATTGCTGTGATGTGATATCATGCAACCCACCTAGAACCTTTGCAATCAGGTGGACAAATATGCAATAGATTATGCTTTTCCTGGTGTATCAATGCCTATTTCCCTATAGATTGTAAGCTTGCGAGCAGGGCCTTCCTACCTCTGACTGTTTATTACCCAGTTTTGTTGTATCATTGTGTCCATTTATAAAGCGCAACGGAATTTGCTGCGCTGTATAAGAAACTATTAATAAATAATAATAAATAAATAGGGGCCTGCGGGTGGCACAGCCCCTGCCCCACGACACTTGCTTCTGGCTAGCAGGGTCAGTGGCCTATCTATAATGGATGAAGGCAGGATTTTCTGTGCACACAGACCCATGAGTCCAGGGAGGCCCACACCACACACCATGTAGCCATTTCTTCAATGCTTGCTTATCTGGAGTCCTGTGTCAACATCAATGCAAAATCGCCGGGAAAATGTTGCGAAAGACATTTTCCAACTATTAGACACTCATGAGCTATAGGGAACTCTTCAGGAAAATGGCCAACCTGTCATTTCCACTGATAATTGAAGATGCGCAGCAAACTCTGGCACAGCACTAACTACTAATGCCCTGCCATATAGAGATGAGAGAACCCTAATGGAGACTGACTACACACAAGCCTCCTCCTCTCAAAATACGCACCTGAGCAGGGTACCTGTAATTGCACCCTGCAGCCATTATCACTGCTACAGTGCCTCCCAGAGCATCATTTGGATGCTTCAGACATGCACCCTGCTGTCTCTTAAGCTGCACAGAGCATTCCTAAAGATGTTTCGGCCAGTGCTGCACTTCCTGGTGATGGTTGCCCCACCCCCTCTGTATGATGTTATGGCATCATGCGTTCAAGGGATGGGGCAGCACAGGGCACACTGCAACCCTGTAATGCTGTTGAGTCCAGTAACATTTTATTCACAATCTTGTCCACCTGAAACTTCCCTCATTAACATATATCAGATGCCTCATGTAAAAATACAGCACCTCAAAAAACAGAATAAGAACAGTGGTGGTCATTCCGAGTTGTTCGCTCGCAAGCTGCTTTTAGCAGCTTTGCACACGCTAAGCCGCCGCCTACTGGGAGTGAATCTTAGCTTATCAAAATTGCGAACGAAAGATTAGCAAAATTGCGAAAAGACACTTCTTAGCAGTTTCTGAGTAGCTTTAAACTTACTCGGCATCTGCGATCAGTTCAGTGCTTGTCGTTCCTGGTTTGACGTCATAAACACACCCAGCGTTCGCCCAGACACTCCTCCATTTCTCCAGCCACTCCCGCGTTTTTTCCAGAAACGGTAGCGTTTTTTCACACACTCCCATAAAACGGCCTGTTTCCGCCCAGAAACACCCACTTCCTGTCAATCACATTACGATCACCAGAACGAAGAAAAAACCTTGTAATGCCGTGAGTAAAATACCTAACTGCATAGCAAATTTACTTGGCGCAGTGCGAACATGGCGCATGCGCAGTTAGCGGAAAATCGCTGCGATGCGAAGAAAAATACAGAGCGAACAACTCGGAATGACCCCCAGTGTCACACTTTTAAAGACTGCATGATGCATAGAAATAGAAAATCATTGATATGTAATCACCATTCCGATTATGGGGGGCTATGAAAATATATAATGTATATTTATATTGGCTTTGTAATGCAGATAGCCCTCTCCTAACTCTGTGATAAAACTTGACCTCAACTTTTAATGGCAGTCCAAATGAAACCAATTTCAAAGAGCATTTCATAAAAAATATCATCGGTCTAAAATATTTATATGTATTCAAAGGTGATATTAAGGGCTGAGGAGGCACTGGCTTGTACCAGAGCCAGATTTACATGTAATGAAGTCCGAGCTCGGTGGCTGTGTGGGATGCCCAAAAGGGCAAATATGTGCAGTACAAGGTAAAAACATCTTTTACTTTGATACGTTGGAGAGAGATAATTACAACCAATCGGCTCCTAACTGTAATTTTTCAAACAAAAGCCCTCATTCAGGTTGGATCGCTAAAATAAAAAAATAAAAATCGCAATCGAGAGATATATGTAGTTCTGTGCATGCGCAAACTATCAAAGTGCAATCACTATCCGGGTATATGCAATTGCACTTTGACAGCAGTGGGCAGTGTTGCGGGGCAGTGGTCCACGTCAACACAAGTGTGGCTGGACTGTTTTTCGAGGAGGCTGTGTGACATCACATGCATCTACTCCGATGAAGAAAATGGCAGTGGTGTGGCTGCATATGCAGCCGTGCTGCGTATACTGGTGTAATCCACATATCCCAGGTCAGGTGATCGCAATTAGATTGCGATCGCAATGCAGAGTGGCCTTGAACTGTTCTGGGCAGTTCCCAGCATACGATCGTCAGCAGTAGCAGATTCTACTTTTTAGCAGAATCTGCTACTGATGCTGAATAGGTTCCGTAGCCTGTAAATCACAGGTTCTCAAACTCGGTCCTCAGGTCCCCACACGGTGCATGTTTTGCAGGTCTCCTCACAGAATCACAAGTGACATAATTAGCTCCACCTGCAGACGTTTTAAAATGTGTCAGTGAGTAATTAATACACCTGTGCACCTGCTGGGTTACCTGCAAAACATGCACTGTGTGGGGTCCTGAGGACCGAGTTTGAGAACCACTGCTGTAGATCATAGGTCTGCAAACTCTGTCCTCATTACCCCACACAGTGCATGTTTTGCAGGTCTCATCACAGAATCACAAGTGAAATAATTAACTCCACCTGCAGACCTTTTGAAATGTGTCTGTGAGTAATTAATACACCTGTGCACCTGCTGGGTTACCTGCAAAACATGCACTGTGTGGGGTCCTGAGGACCGAGTTTGCAGACCTATGCTGTAGGTCAGTGGTTCTCAAACTCGGTCCTCAGGGCCCCACACAGTGCACAGGTAACCCAGCAGGTGCACAGGTGTATTAATTACTCACTGACACGTTTTAAATGGTCCACAGGTGGAGCTAATTATTTCACTTGTGATTCTGTGAGGAGACCTGCAAAACATGCACTGTGTGGGGTCCTGAGGACCGAGTTTGAGAACCTGTGCTCTGGATTGACAGAAGCTGATTTGTTAGCACAGGGTTCTCAAACTGTGTGCTGTGTCACCCTGGGGTGCCTTGGGACACTTGTAGGCGTTCCTTGGATTGGTGGTCCAGGAGCAATTCAAATTATTTATGGTCAATGTAATAGACAAACCAGTGCTTGTGGTTTCCAATCCTAAAACATGTGGACAAACATAAGCGAATCCTGCCTCTTACCACCATATAACTGAATCTAAGGATAACATATAAAAATAATTTACTTAATTAAAAAATGTTTGTCTAAATTTCTCAATAAGAAATTTTTGACCAAGGGGAGCCACAATAAATTCTGATATTCTAAGGTGCCGTGTTTCAAAAAAGTTTGGGAACCACTGGGTTAGCACGTCAACTATCTCCACTTTCTCTCTCTCTCCTATTTATAACGCTTCTCTGCTTCCACTCATAACTCTCTGCAGACCACTACAAAAAATTACCACAATTGACATTTCTCTATTTCTTTTATTGTGCATGTAAAACTGCCTCTCTGCAATGTCCTCTTGGATGATCTAAGTACCCCATTCCCGGCCAATTTCTGTGACATCTTTCCAGCGATTGTCTTCATAGTCTTTGCTATCTAATGCACACGCACTCCCAATTTCTTAAAACATCCCTGCCTCTAACCTTCTGACAAGATTTTATGTGCAGTGTCCATTACGAATTACCTGAGACTTGTTTCCTCCTATCTCCCAAACTTCTCCCTTGACCGTTTTGCAGGATGGTGTAATATCATTTTTTTTGCCTAGTGCCTACTCATATTTTTTTTTTTGCCATTTGTTTGTTTTCAGTTCATATGTGGTTCATGTTATGATCTATTGCAAAGAACCAATTAGGGGGTCTTGACGGCATCTCTTACTCTTTGTTGCTATTTTTGAATATTCCATAGTAAGATTTTTTTATTTTATTTTACTTGTTTGATGCTGTTTCATTTTCTGATACAATTCAATTTACCTGTATATTCAGATGTGCTACATAGTGTGTCTTAAGGTGTGTACACACTGTGAGATAAATCTGTAAGATTTTGACTATATAGTCAAAAAATCTTATGAAAAGTTAGAGCAGATCGCAAGGTGTTAGGCAGCTTGCAATACAGATTCGATCCCGATGTGCACTCCCGTGGAGTTGGTATCATAAGACTAGATAGACTGTGCAGGTAAGCCAATCTTGACTATCTAGTATACTATCTAGTACAAAGTATAGTCAAAATCGTACATAGACAAATTCTCAGGCACAGTCAAAATCTGTACAATCTGTGCTCTGGGGGAGTTAAAGGGAAATCGCATATTCAAAATCGGACATAGGCCCTCATTCCGAGTCGTTCGCTCTGTAATTTTCATCGCATCGCAGTGAAATTCCGCTTAGTACGCATGCGCAATATTCGCACTGCGACTGCGCCAAGTAATTTAACAATGAAGATAGTATTTTTACTCACGGCTTTTTCTTCGCTCAGGCGATCGTAGTGTGATTGACAGGAAATGGGTGTTACTGGGCGGAAACACGGCGTTTTATGGGCGTGTGGGAAAAAACGCTACCGTTTCCGGAAAAAACGCAGGAGTGGCCGGAGAAACGGGGGAGTGTCTGGGCGAACGCTGGGTGTGTTTGTGACGTCAAACCAGGAACGACAAGCACTGAACTGATCGCAGATGCCGAGTAAGTCTGAAGCTACTCTGAAACTGCTAAGTAGTTTGTAATCGCAATATTGCGAATACATCGTTCGCAATTTTAAGAAGCTAAGATTCACTCCCAGTAGGCGGCGGCTTAGCGTGTGTAACTCTGCTAAAATCGCCTTGCGAGCGATCAACTCGGAATGAGGGCCATAGCAAGGATCTCACCGTGTGTACATACCTTTAGATGCTTTGCAGTACTAATTAAGTGTGCACACGAGCCCCGGAGTCCAGGGAGGCCCACCCGCTGCTCCATACTCTCCTCTCCAGAGACCCCAGTCGGTGGCAACAAGAGCACAAATCATTATTAGTAAAATGGTGTGGATTTTTGTGCATGTGCAGTAGAGAAATTGCCAGGAAAATGTCCACCGCACCATTTTTCCGTAGCTCTGCGCATACATATTAGAGGTTGAGCCCGTAGTGCTCAAACTCTATTGGGTAAATTTACTAAAGCTACTAAAACAGAGTATTGGTGATGTTGCCCATAGCAACCAATCAGACACTATCTATCATTTCTCTATTGCCTTTTAGAAAATCCTAGACAGCATCTGATTGGTTACTATGGGCGACCTCACCATTTCTCTTTTTTAGCAGCTTTAGGGGTCTATTTAGTACTAAGCCTTGGATGGAGATAAAGTACCAGCCAATCAGCAACTACTTGGCATGTCACAAGCTGTGCACTTTATCTCCAATGACATGTTTAACATGTCATTGTTTACATAACCATTTACAGAGCTTTGCACATTCACACTAACTGCAAATCTGTAGTCTGTACATGTTCCAGCACTGTCATCCGACACTTGAAGGCCTAGCCAACATGTGGTGGCATGTTACATTTGAAAAGAAACCATATTTAAAAATCCTAAATTGGTGACAGGGCCGGTTCTAAACGTTGTGGAGTTGAGGGCGAAAGTTTTCTTTTGGTGCTCCCCCCATGTTTAAAATAGGGTCAGTGCGGGCCGAAGGCTTGCAACCGTAATATAGGGACATGGCAGTACAGACTGTGTAATGGTTAGCATTACTGCCTCACCGCACTGAGGTCATGGGTTGGATTCTCACCAAGGCCCTAACTGTGTTGAGTTTGTATATGCTCTCCATGCTTGCGTGGGTTTCCTCCCACAATCCAAAAATATACTTGTAGGTTAATTGGCTCCCAACAAAAATTAACCCTCCCAATGCCTCAATGAAAATAATACCCCAAATATGACCCCCCCCCCACAGACCTAAACACCCCCAAACTCTTAATATAAATAATGCCACCTCCCAATTTGATAATCTCCCAATGACTCAATGAAAATAATACCCTAGAAACCGCCATCCCAGATCTGATAATTCTGCGGTGCCTCAATTAAAATAATGTCCCAGAATTGCCTGAGGGGCAGAGAGCTGCACTGCAGCAGCATGGGGGGCAAAGAGAGGTGCTGCAACAGCCTGAGAGACATACAGAGGTGCTGCAGCAGCTGGGGCAGAGAGAGGTGCTGCAGCAGCATCTGAAGTAGAGACTAGTGATGAGCGGGTTCGGTTCCTCGGAATCCGAACCCCCCCGAACTTCAGCCTTTTTACACGGGTCTGAGGCAGGTTCGAACCTTCCCGCCTTGCTCGGCTAACCCGAGCGCGCCCGAACGTCATCATCCCGCTGTCGGATTCTCGCGAGGCTCGAATTCTATTGCGAGACTCGGATTCTATATAAGGAGCCGCGCGTCGCCGCCATTTTCACACGTGCATTGAGATTGATAGGGAGAGGACGTGGCTGGCGTCCTCTCCGTTTATAGAGAAGAGAGTAGAGAGTTAGAGACACTATTTAGTATTTACTAATTTTGGGGAGCATATTAGGACTGGAGTACTACTACTTGCTGATAGTGTGACCAGTGACCATTGACAACCAGTTTAATTAATCCGTTCTCTGCCTGAAAAAAAACGATACACAGTGTGACACAGTCACATACCATATCTGTGCTCAGCCTCAGTGTGCTGCATCATCATATGTAATACTGTATATCTGACTGTGCTGAGTGCTCACTGCTCACACAGCTTAATTGTGGGGGAGACTGGGGAGCAGTTAGATCAGGAGTACATAAATAATATATTTTAAGTACAGTGCACACTTTTGCTGCCAGAGTACCACACTGCCAGTGTGACTGACCAGTGACCACACTGACCACCAGTATATTGTGATTGTCTGCTTAGGACGGAGTACTACTTGCTGATAGTGTGACCAGTGACCAGTGACCACCACCAGTTTAATTAATCCGTTCTCTGCCTGAAAAAAAAAACGATACACCGTGTGACACAGTCACATACCATATCTGTGCTCAGCCCAGTGTGCTGCATCATATGTAATACTGTATATCGTTATCTGACTGTGCTGAGTGCTCAGTGCTCACACAGCTTAATTGTGGGGGAGACTGGGGAGCAGTTATAGCAGGAGTACATATTTTAAGTACAGTGCACACTTTTGCTGCCAGAGTGCCACTGCCAGTGTGACTGACCAGTGACCACTGACCACCAGTATATTGTGATTGTCTGCTGACCACCAGTATATTGTGATTGTCTGCCTGAAAAAGTTAAACACTCGTCGTGTGGTGTTTTTCTAAACGCATTGTGCAGACAGTGTCCAGCAGGTCCGTCATTACATAATATATACCTGTCCGGCTGCAGTACTAGTGTGATATATATATATATATTTTAATTTTATCTCATTATCATCCAGTCTATATTAGCAGCAGACAAAGTACGGTAGTCCACGGCTGTAGCTACCTCTGTGTCGGCAGTCGCTCGTCCATCCATAATTGTATACCACCTACCCGTGGTTTTTTTTTCTATCTTCTTGATACTAGTAGCTTACTTTTGGAGTCTGCAGTGCTGACAGACAGTGTCCAGCAGGTCCGTCATTACATAATATATACCTGTCCGGCTGCAGTACTAGTGTGATATATATATATATTTTAATTTTATCTCATTATCATCCAGTCTATATTAGCAGCAGACACAGTACGGTAGTCCACGGCTGTAGCTACCTCTGTGTCGGCAGTCGCTCGTCCATCCATAATTGTATACCACCTACCCGTGGTTTTTTTTTCTATCTTCTTGATACTAGTAGCTTACTTTAGGAGTCTGCAGTGCTGACAGACAGTGTCCAGCAGGTCCGTCATTACATAATATATACCTGTCCGGCTGCAGTACTAGTGTGATATATATATATATATATTTTAATTTTATCTCATTATCATCCAGTCTATATTAGCAGCAGACACAGTACGGTAGTCCACGGCTGTAGCTACCTCTGTGTCGGCAGTCGCTCGTCCATCCATAAGTATACTAGTATCCATCCATCTCCATTGTTTACCTGAGGTGCCTTTTAGTTGTGCCTATTAAAATATGGAGAACAAAAATGTTGAGGTTCCAAAAATAGGGAAAGATCAAGATCGACTTCCACCTCGTGCTGAAGCTGCTGCCACTAGTCATGGCCGAGACGATGAAATTCCATCAACGTCGTCTGCCAAGGCCAATGCCCAATGTCATAGTACAGAGCATGTAAAATCCAAAACACCAAATATCAGTAAAAAAAGGACTCAAAAATCTAAAATAAAATTGTCGGAGGAGAAGCGTAAACTTGCCAATATGCCATTTACCACACGGAGTGGCAAGGAACGGCTGAGGCCCTGGCCTATGTTCATGGCTAGTGGTTCAGCTTCACATGAGGATGGAAGCACTCAGCCTCTCGCTAGAAAAATGAAAAGACTCAAGCTGGCAAAAGCACAGCAAAGAACTGTGCGTTCTTCGAAATCCCAAATCCACAAGGAGAGTCCAATTGTGTCGGTTGCGATGCCTGACCTTCCCAACACTGGACGTGAAGAGCATGCGCCTTCCACCATTTGCACGCCCCCTGCAAGTGCTGGAAGGAGCACCCGCAGTCCAGTTCCTAATAGTCAGATTGAAGATGTCAGTGTTGAAGTACACCAGGATGAGGAGGATATGGGTGTTGCTGGCGCTGGGGAGGAAATTGACAAGGAGGATTCTGATGGTGAGGTGGTTTGTTTAATTCAGGCACCCGGGGAGACACCTGTTGTCCGTGGGAGGAATATGGCCATTGACATGCCTGGTGAAAATACCAAAAAAATCAGCTCTTCGGTGTGGAAGTATTTCAACAGAAATGCGGACAACATTTGTCAAGCCGTGTGTTGCCTTTGTCAAGCTGTAATAAGTAGGGGTAAGGACGTTAACCACCTCGGAACATCCTCCCTTATACGTCACCTGCAGCGCATTCATAATAAGTCAGTGACAAGTTCAAAAACTTTGGGCGACAGCGGAAGCAGTCCACTGACCAGTAAATCCCTTCCTCTTGTAACCAAGCTCACGCAAACCACCCCACCAACTCCCTCAGTGTCAATTTCCTCCTTCCCCAGGAATGCCAATAGTCCTGCAGGCCATGTCACTGGCAATTCTGACGAGTCCTCTCCTGCCTGGGATTCCTCCGATGCATCCTTGCATGTAACACCTACTGCTGCTGGCGCTGCTGTTGTTGCTGCTGGGAGTCGATGGTCATCCCAGAGGGGAAGTCGTAAGACCACTTTTACTACTTCCACCAAGCAATTGACTGTCCAACAGTCCTTTGCGAGGAAAATGAAATATCACAGCAGTCATCCAGCTGCAAAGCGGATAACTGAGGCCTTGGCATCCTGGGTGGTGAGAAACGTGGTTCCGGTAGCCATCATTACTGCAGAGCCAACTAGAGACTTGTTGGAGGTACTGTGTCCCCGGTACCAAATACCATCTAGGTTCCATTTCTCTAGGCAGGCGATACCGAAAATGTACACAGACCTCAGAAAAAGAGTCACCAGTGTCCTAAAAAATGCAGCTGTACCCAATGTCCACTTAACCACGGACATGTGGACAAGTGGAGCAGGGCAGGGTCAGGACTATATGACTGTGACAGCCCACTGGGTAGATGTATGGACTCCCGCCGCAAGAACAGCAGCGGCGGCACCAGTAGCAGCATCTCGCAAACGCCAACTCTTTCCTAGGCAGGCTACGCTTTGTATCACCGGTTTCCAGAATACGCACACAGCTGAAAACCTCTTACGGCAACTGAGGAAGATCATCGCGGAATGGCTTACCCTAATTGGACTCTCCTGTGGATTTGCGGCATCGGACAACGCCAGCAATATTGTGTGTGCATTAAATCTGGGCAAATTCCAGCACGTCCCATGTTTTGCACATACCTTGAATTTGGTGGTGCAGAATTATTTAAAAAACGAGAGGGGCGTGCAAGAGATGCTGTCGGTGGCCAGAAGAATTGCGGGACACTTTCGGCGTACAGGCACCACGTACAGAAGACTGGAGCACCACCAAAAACGCCTGAACCTGCCCTGCCATCATCTGAAGCAAGAAGTGGTAACGAGGTGGAATTCAACCCTATATATGCTTCAGAGGTTGGATGAGCAGCAAAAGGCCATTCAAGCCTATACAATTGAGCACGATATAGGAGGTGGAATGCACCTGTCTCAAGCGCAGTGGAGAATGATTTCAACGTTGTGCAAGGTTCTGCTGCCCTTTGAACTTGCCACACGTGAAGTCAGTTCAGACACTGCCAGCCTGAGTCAGGTCATTCCCCTCATCAGGCTTTTGCAGAAGAAGCTGGAGACATTGAAGGAGGAGCTAAGACAGAGCGATTCCGCTAGGCATGTGGGACTTGTGGATGGAGCCCTTAATTCGCTTAACAAGGATTCACGGGTGGTCAATCTGTTGAAATCAGAGCACTACATTTTGGCCACCGTGCTCGATCCTAGATTTAAAACCTACCTTGGATCTCTCTTTCCGGCAGACACAAGTCTGCTGGGGTTCAAAGACCTGCTGGTGAGAAAATTGTCAAGTCAAGCGGAACGCGACCTGTCAACATCTCCTCCTTCACATTCTCCCGCAACTGGGGGTGCGAGGAAAAGGCTCAGAATTCCGAGCCCACCCGCTGGCGGTGATGCAGGGCAGTCTGGAGCGACTGCTGATGCTGACATCTGGTCCGGACTGAAGGACCTGCCAACGATTACGGACATGTCGTCTACTGGCACTGCATATGATTCTCTCCCCATTGAAAGAATGGTGGAGGATTATATGAGTGACTGCATCCAAGTAGGCACGTCAGACAGTCCGTACTTATACTGGCAGGAAAAAGAGGCAATTTGGAGGCCCTTGCACAAACTGGCTTTATTCTACCTAAGTTGCCCTCCCACAAGTGTGTACTCCGAAAGAGTGTTTAGTGCCGCCGCTCACCTTGTCAGCAATCGGCGTACGAGGTTACTTCCAGAAAATGTGGAGAAGATGATGTTCATTAAAATGAATTATAATCAATTCCTCCGTGGAGACATTGACCAGCAGCAATTGCCTCCACAAAGTACACAGGGAGCTGAGATGGTGGATTCCAGTGGGGACGAATTGATAATCTGTGAGGAGGGGGATGTACACGGTGATATATCGGAGGATGATGATGAGGTGGACATCTTGCCTCTGTAGAGCCAGTTTGTGCAAGGAGAGATTAATTGCTTCTTTTTTGGTGGGGGTCCAAACCAACCCGTCATTTCAGTCACAGTCGTGTGGCAGACCCTGTCACTGAAATGATGGGTTGGTTAAAGTGTGCATGTCCTGTTTATACAACATAAGGGTGGGTGGGAGGGCCCAAGGACAATTCCATCTTGCACCTCTTTTCTTTAATTTTTCTTTGCGTCATGTGCTGTTTGGGGAGTATTTTTTTGAAGGGCCATCCTGCGTGACACTGCAGTGCCACTCCTAGATTGGCCAGGTGTTTGTGTCGGCCACTTGGGTCGTTGAGCTTACTCACACAGCTACCTCATTGCGCCTCTTTTTTTCTTTGCGTCATGTGCTGTTTGGGGAGTGTTTTTTGGAAGGGCCATCCTGCGTGACACTGCAGTGCCACTCCTAGATGGGCCAGGTATTTGTGTCGGCCACTTGGGTCGCTTAGCTTAGTCATCCAGCGACCTCGGTGCAAATTTTAGGACTAAAAATAATATTGTGAGGTGTGAGGTGTTCAGAATAGACTGAAAATGAGTGGAAATTATGGTTTTTGAGGTTAATAATACTTTGGGATCAAAATGACCCCCAAATTCTATGATTTCAGCTGTTTTTTAGGGTCTTTTGAAAAAAACACCCGAATCCAAAACACACCCGAATCCGACAAAAAAAATTCGGTGAGGTTTTGCCAAAACGCGGTCGAACCCAAAACACGGCCGCGGAACCGAACCCAAAACCAAAACACAAAACCCGAAAAAATTCAAGTGCACATCTCTAGTAGAGACGTGCTGCAGTTTCTAGGAAAGAGAGAGGTGCTGCAGCAGCGGGTGCAGACAGTGGTGCTGCAGGACAGAAGTAACCCTGCTGCACACCTACAAGCAGACAGTGAGACATATAAAGAGGGTGGCATGTGCCAGCTGTCAGTGTCTCCTGCTGTTGTCTTTTGCCTGCCCTGTTCCCTACCTAGTCTCTGAGTCCAAGTGTGCGCCCCCTAAAAAAATTAGCTCCTTTTTATACAACAGATAGATAGAATATATATATATATATATATATTATAATATAATATAATAATTTTTTTTTTATAGTAAAAGTTTACAAAACATCTTGAAGAACTATCCACAGATCTTCTATGAATGTAGTCTTGCTCAAATCCTTATGCCTCTTCATGCAATACCAGACAAACTCAATGATTATGAGATCAGGACTCTGTGGGGAACATATCACTTTCAGGACTCCTTGTTCTTAATGACATTGGCCATATGTTTGAGGTCATTGTCTTGCTGCAGAATATATTTGAGCCAATCAGACGTCTCCCTGATGGAATTGCACTATGGATAAGTGCCTGTATTTCTCACCATTGACATCATTAATCCTGACCAAATCCCCAACTCCATTTGCTGAAATGCAGCTTCAAATTTGCAAGGAACCTCCACCATGATTCACTGTTGCCTGCAGACACTCATTATTGTACCGCTCTCCAGTACTTCGGCTAACAAACTGCCTTCTGTTCCAGCCAGATATTTAACATTTTGACTCATCAGTCCAGAGCACCTGTTGCCATTTTTCTGCACCCCAGTTCCCTTGTTTTTGTACATAGTTGAGTTGCTTGGCCTTGTTTCCACAACAAAAGTACAGTATGACTTTTTGGCCACAATTCTTCCATGAAGACCATTTCTGAACTGTAGATGGGCGTACCTGGGTCCCACTGGTTTCTGCCTGTCCTGATCTGATGGCACTTCTGAACATCTTCCGATTACAAAGTGAAGTAAGCACGATGTGTCTTTCATCTGAGGCACATAGGGGTCTATTTACTAAACCTTGGACAGAGATAAGGTGGACGGACGTAAAGTACCAGCCAATCAGCTCCTAACTGCCATGCTACAGGCTGTGTTTGAAAAATGGCAGTTAGGAGCTGATTGGCTGGAACTTTATCTAAATCCACTTTATATCTATCCAAGGCTTTGTAAATAGATGCCTTAGCTTCCTTGGCCAATCACCGCATCTATGGTCCTCAACTTTGCCTGCTTCTTTGTGCTTTAATGCAATACCATCAGGGAGGCATCTGATTGGCTCCCAATAGATTCTGCAGCAGGGCAACGACCCTAAACATACAGCCAATGTCATTAAAAACTATCTTTAGCATAAAGAAGAAAAAGGAGTCCTGGAAGTAATGATATGGCCCCCACAGAGCCCTGATCTAAACATTATCAAGTCTGTCTGGGATTACACAAAGACAGACGGAACTATTAACACTTCTCTTTTTCTAAAACGTTCTTACTTTGCAACATTCTTTCCACACCCGCCTAAAACTACTGTGTGAGTGTGCACATATATAATATGCTGAAACCTTTCTTCATGTGTGCTTTAAATAATACAGACATGCTTGCAAGCCTATGGCATACAACACTGCATGACTGATGCTAAATTTGATAGAATTCTACAAAGGCAAAAACTGGTAATACATGTTCGTGTTTTGACTGTGCATTCTGTAATATGTATTGATCCTAAGGGAGTCTGAGGGGGTAATATACTGTATTAGAAATAATTTGGTGGTGTGTTTAATTCCATAAGAAACTGACAGCATTTTTGCTCTCCAAACCGCTGGATTACACAGCGTTTTGGAGAGTTAGAACTATCAGTGATTTTCTGTAAGCACATGGATTCCACTTGTACTCTGAAGCTCCACCAATCACCCTCACGTGCTCCCATCAGCATCTGATTTGCATGACACTCTCACTTCCCCATATACCCCTAACATGCTCCCGCACATTGGGTAATCGGTTGGTTCTATATCGGAGTGGGAGAAGGGACCTTGTGACGTACCTAGGGGAGGAGACACGTCACCAGGGGGAGGAGCTACGGCCGAACAGGGTACCCAAAAAGTACCCTCGCGGCTCGCTTCGCTCGCCACGCTTCGGGCTCGGTGGCTCACTCCGCTCCGCTTCGCTCGCCACCTAATTACTAAAGGTAATAGTTGGTGGCGGGGATAGTAGAGCAACTGTCCCGCTGGCCTAGCTCCTCCCCCTTGTGTCGTGGCTCCTCCCCCTGATGGAAAAGGTCCCTTAGGCCACTTGGATCTAGCCTCAACCTTGGGTAATCTAGTGAACTTTAGGAAAACATACTCCCTTTTAGTGTGGAGCCTGCAGAAGAACAAAAGAGACCATATGGTGCATAAAACATTGCACTCCTTCCTTCTCTTGCTTCTCCTCGGGTGTTCTGCATGACTACACAGTGTTTTTCGTAGAAGGCCACATGAGGGTGATGTCAATGACTCACATTTTGTCATCTCGGGTGTCAAGCAGAGAATAGATGAGGGTTGCAAGTGAATACTTGTTGGTCCACTGGCAGCCCACAGGTCACCTACTGTCCATCACTGATCTGGGCACAATGATGCAAGACCCAGGAGATTTATGGTGTGTAGCAAGTACACTTGACAAATGACCAGTATTGCGTTATTTTGTATTTATTTATTGCTAGTTTTTTTTTTCTTCTTTCCTATTATTAAAATTGCCAGTCTGGCAGGTACCATACATAATCTTAATCACACTGTCTTGGCCTGTTGCATCACACAGTTCTAAACTATTAACAGGAAGCCCTAAAATGAAACCCAGACAGTGAGAGATGTATTTGCTGCTACGATTTTCACTTCATTTTGAAAATGTTGTGATTGAAGTAGGCTGGATCACATTACACATAATGTAAGCGGTTTCATATATTTATTTTTATTACTGTATGAAAACTTTACATTGCAAACAAGCAAAAAACAAAACTATTTTTTATGCCAATATGTTAATGATTTTAATGATCTTTAAAGAAAAGAAAGTAGGAGAAAATTTTATGTACCCTTCAGCAGGTAAAGGGTAGGAAGAAAATAATCTTTTTATTCAAAGGTCATGTACTTAATGGGCGTATTCCTTTCCTTTTAGATTCAGCCTTCCTAAATAAACATGACGCCAGGAGATAAGGTCCAGAGAACACATATGGTATGTGGCTCTGCACAATTCAGAAGTGATATACTTATCTTGCTGTTAGAGACTGACCTTTACCTCAGTCAGGTTTGACAGGAATCGTGAGAGAATGTATAATGCTTGAGGCAGTACTACCTCAGGAGGAGGAGTGCATAATCTATACTGGTGCCTTGCCACCTACAAAGCACATTTTTCTCTAGTGCTGTCATAGCAATTTTTCATTGTTTCTGTGTGAAATCCCCCTCCACTTTGTAAATCTTGTTTTATTGTCACCTCTTCAGTGTCTGATCTAGAACTATAAATTATGAACATTGTATGTAGTGCAGCTTTTTATAATTGATACTTACGTTTATTAATATACTTTTAAATAAAATATTTGTGGTTCTACTTCCTACAATAAAATAGACGGCAATTGTGCAGTTCTTTCTATAGACAAATGACCATAACTGTAAATAACTGTTGAAAAAAAGAATTACCAGTTTTGGGCAAGCTTCTCTGGACATTTTCCCTGTTTAATGTTGTTGACTACCATTGGTGGTAGGGCTGATCATCGATTATTATTGATGGCATGGTAAAACCAAATGTTTTGTTTTTCTTAACAAGGTGCCCCCATGATGCTCCACCTCTGTGTTTTGATTGGCTCACAGGCCAGTCAGTGAAAGAAATGGGATGACCATCGGTTGTAAAAACCATTGATGGTCATCAGGGGTGGATTGGGATAGAAAACCTGCCCTGGAAATTTTGTGGAAGCAGCCCTAATGGGGTGCAGTCTGAAGAGGGGGTGGGGTCTGTTGAGGGGTGTGCCAGCCCTCCTCCTAGGCCCTGATCGTATGCAGTTGCAGCCTTCCTTGTGTCAGGGGCATATTGGGAACTGTTATTGTTATTATTATTCTTTATTTATAAGGTGCCACATGGGATCCGCAGCGCCCACTTACAGAGTATTAAACAAAAAAGCAAAACAAGTGAACTACAATTCAATATAATATAGGATAAGTATAGGATATATAAACATAGCTGCGTCGGTAGACAACACTGAAATATGTATCAAGGCGTCAAAAAGACAAGGGATTTGATGTCATCAAAGGGAGTATTGAAAAGGGGATGTCACAACTGAGGGCCTGAGCTGACGGGAGGCAGCCTCAGTTGTAGGGGCTGAGATGTACCGGAACCTGGGAGGTTGTATCAGACCCCTGGACATGTAAGTAACATGAATAATAACTGCCCGAAGGCGTGACCACGACAACTTAGATAAAAGTCAATGATGTTTATTATGACAACTCCGCAACACAGCAGCAGTAAAAGAAAACGTAAAAGTCAGCAAATAATAAATACAGTTCCTGGGTACTACAGGATGGCAGGAGCCACAGGGCACTGGTAGTGTGAGATAGTTCTTATGATCTTCTAGATGGAAAGTCCTTACCAGGCCCGACTGTAGCAATGGAGATAACCCAGGATTGTGCCAGCTGGTGTTCCAGGAAAAGCTGGGTTGCTGAAGGTAAAAAAGCTGCTGTGGATACTGGCTGGAACCAGACTGTTGTTAGCACGGAGTGGATACTGGCTGGAACCAGTTAAATAATAAATGAACTTGGGAGCGATGAAATATGAACTGAAATGTAGAACTTGAGAGCGGAGAAATAATAATACCGGTGGAGAGTGGTAAAGTGTAGAAAGGACACCGGCCCTTTAAGGGAAGCTGTACTCTGCTGGAAGCTGAGCTGGAAGCAGGTAATGTTGTAGCTGGAAACAGATGAATCCACAATGGATTGGAGAGTCAGGCTACACCGCAGGTGGAATGCTGGTGCGGGTCTCTATGGTGGAAGTCTTGAGACAGGAGCTGGAACCTGGAAGACAATCACAGGAGAGAGACAAACAGGAACTAGGTTTGACAACCAAAGCACTGACGCCTTCCTTGCTCAGGCACAGTGTATTTATACCTGCAGCAAGGAAGGGATTGGCTAGGCAATTATGCAGATTAACAATACTGACAACAGATTGGAGGAAATGATCAGCTGACAGAATCCAAGATGGCTGCACCCATGCAGACACTTGGAGGGAAGTTTGGTTTGTAATCCATGTGGTAATGAAAACAGTAATGACGGCGCCGGCCACTGGAGACAGGAGACGCCAGGCTGACAAGTGCACATCCAACCACGCGGACACAGCGGAGGCCGCGGCTGACGTAATCGCCACTCTGACACTCTGCATGCAGAAGCTCAGGGACGGCGGCGGAGGCCGCGGGAGACGCCATGCCAGATGTAATAAGGCGTTACTGTGACAGCGTCTCAGAGAGACAGGAGAGGATGCAGGAATGTGAACATTAGGATAACAGATGGGATCCGGTCCTGGAGCGCTGAGCCAGCCTTAGGAGGCATCTGATGGGTAAGAAATGGCGTCCAGATACCCGGATCGTGACAGGGGATAGGTTAAGAGATGTAAAAGCACATGAGGAAGAGGGCCCTGCTCGTGAGAGCTTACATTATAATGGACTTAAAGTTGCACTGAAAAAATGTTTGCACTGCAGAGATGGAATAACAGAAGGAATTGGGACAATGCAATGTAATGAATCTGGCAGGCTGCTTGTCATGTGGGAGGGTGGGTCCACATGACAGCACACAAAACAGGTCCACAGATGCGTAGGCCTACCAGGAATCTTGCTGGTGAGCCCTATGGCCAATCCGCGCCCTGATGATCTTTCATCGCATATTTTGCAGCCATTGATGGTCACTTACCATATTGCCATTGATGGCTACCACTCAGATGAACATCCTTAATTGGTAGCCAATGTATCGGGACTCTTAGAGCAGCAGAAAAGGGGGAGGAGCCTTGGGAAATGAGGCAGAGCTTCACTGCACCACTGATCCAATCACTGCCCAGCACTGTCCAAGATGCTGGTCACTCCCCCAGGCTCTCCCTGCACTATTCACCCACTGCTTACCCACTGGACTGCTATGCAGAGGAGCGGTGAGCAGCAGTGTTTGTGTGTTCCCTCCCAACTGCCATCCCTCCCCCTCAGGACATTGAAGCCCGCAGGTGGGACAGCGGGATAGTCCTAGGAAAATGGGTCTGTCCCGCTGGATGTTGGGAGGTATGCCTTTACGTGACCTCTTCAGTAGGATAAATACCTGATTTGTGTGCCTATAAATAAAGTAACATCTGACTGGGTGCAACTGCTCTTTTTTATGTTTTAAAACTGCAGGTACTGCATCTGTAGTGCTTTACTTATGAATATTCTATAGAAAAAAAAAACGCGCTGTGTCTGGTATTCCTGTGCTTTAGCTGCTGTGTAAATAATAGTAGATTTATAAATAATGTAAACAGAGCACTTGATAATATGTATATAAAATGTGTCTGTTTGGGATGAATGTAACTGTTTGGGATTTGTAACTGTTTAAATTGTAACATTAAAATGATGTCCAATACCTGAAAGAAAAAGGGATACAGGTTGAGTATCCCATATCCAAATATCCGAAATACGGAATATTCCGAAATACGGACTTTTTTGAGCGAGAGTGAGATAGTGAAACTTTTTTGTTTTTTTGATGGCTCAATGTACACAAACTTTGTTTAATACACACAGGTATTAAAAATATTGTATTAAATAACCTTCAGACTGTGTGTATAAGGTGTATATGAAACATAAATGAATTGTGTGAATGTAGACACACTTTGTTTAATGCACAAAGTTATAAAAAAATATTGGCTAAAATGACCTTCAGGCTGTGTGTATAAGGTATATATGTAATATAAATGCATTCTGTGCTTAGATTTAGGTCCCATCACCATGATATCTTATTATGGTATGCAATTATTCCAAAATACGGAAAAATCCGATATCCAAAATACCTCTGGTCCCAAGCATTTTGGATAAGGGATACTCAACCTGTAGTTATATAATGTTATACAGCCCTTTCGTACAATTGCTGCGGTCTCCAGGTGGTTAAATGAAGGGGTTCCGTATTTGCCGTTCGGGAAGGAATAATCTTATTGAGAGAGTCCCAGTTACCTCACTTTCCCTATACTACCAACCTTGTTCACGTTGTTGTAGTGACGTCGGTATTCCTCCGACTGGTTCCCCCGCTCCAGCTTGATGCTTTCTCTAGCCGCTTCTCCCTTGTGCTGTGCGGCGCGCGCAAGGGAGAAGCGGCTAGAGAAAGCAGCAAGCTGGAGCGGGGGAACCAGTCGGAGGAATACCGACGTCACTACAACAACGTGAACAAGGTTGGTAGTATAGGGAAAGTGAGGTAACTGGGACTCTCTCAATAAGATCATTCCTTCCCGAACGGCAAATACGGAACCGCTTCATTTAACCACCTGGAGACCGCAGCAATTGTACGAAAGGGCTGTATAACATTATATAACTACCCCTTTTTCTTTCAGGTATTGCACATCATTTTAATGTTACAATTTAAACAGTTACAAATCCCAGACTTTGCTTCTGAATGCAAAATTGATCAGTTCTGAGTACATACACAGTTTTGGAAAATAACTTGGAGCATATCATGCGCTGAAAACTACAGCAGTTTGTATGTTTTGCTGTTTAAAGGTTTTAACATTTGTTGGCCAGGGGGAACAACGCTTACTGGTCAGACATCACTTTTCATCATTTTATAATTTTTACTTAGAAAAAGGAAGGCAAAATAGAAAAAGAAATATTTGTTTTGTGTGTCTGTTCCCCTACTTAAACTGGGTATACACTGTTGGGGCGATTCAATTGTTTTACACTGTGGCTGCCACTAGATGGTGCCAAGTGGAGTAATTCAATTGTTCTTCTGTTTGGGCACAAATAGCCGTGGGTGGGAGGAGAAGGGAGTTTGTACATTTCAGCTCGCTGCTTTCTAAGATGGCAGCTGAAATGGTGAAATTTGCACAGCTAATACTGGTGCTTTGGGGATGTCAGACATAATGATTGGAGCAACAACTGAATTGCTCTGATGGGATGCCCAAAGTAAATGAATCGCGTCTTATATAGTTTTTTTTGTTTTGTTTTGTTTTTGTTCAGTTGAACAGACAAATGGGATGCTTTTTATTTTTTTTATTTTTTTTCCCCTGCCCCTGGAAGGTTCCATCTGTGTTACATATTAACCAACTTTTTTTGTTTGCGATTTTCTGCCACGCCACACTGAATTTGCATATGTCCACCTACAAGGAGTATGAGGTAAGCAAGATAAACCATAGGACAGGCCTGGCCAGCCTATTGCTCTTCAGCTGTTGAAGAACTACAAGTCCCAGCATGCCCTGCCACAGTTTTGCTATTTGAGAATGGTAAAACTGTGGCAGGACATGCTGGGATGTGTCATTTCACAACAGCTGGAGAGCCACAGGTTGGCCAGGCCTGCCATAGGAAATATGGGTAGATTATTGAGAACTGAAAGACTTTTGCTATTGGGACAAAAAAAAAAAAAATTAATTCCCCGTCTGTTTTTGGAATACATACGATTTGCCAGCAGTCGGGATGCTGGCAGTCACATGACCGACTGCGGCATCCCAACACTAAAAATGCTGACATCACAGGGGAGTAAGTATTTCTACCCTAGCCCTCGTGTAACACAGGTTGAGCTGGCTGTTTCAATGGGCTTATCTTGTGGAGTAAAGTGTTTTCTTTGCCATAGAGGTACATAAGGGACTCCATCCATGTCTCCTTTTACCCCAAGCAATGTTAGATCACTACAAACAATGATCTGAACCCATAGGAGATAGCTCATACTCTCCTGTACCTGTGGGGTGTGTTCAAACTGAAATCTAAATTGAGGTGTTGAAATAAAGCAGCCAGTATTTACCCTGAACAGAAACAAAATAACCCACCCAAATCTAACTCTCTCTGCACATGTTACATCTGACCCACCTGCAGTTGACATGGTTTTGCCCATTAGAGAGAGGTTTTGCTTTCGCGATCCATGCCTAATAAGGCCCATAGTCAGTCCAGCTTGGTTAATGTCCGGTTTCGATGTAATTGAAATGTATCACTTGTTTAAGTAGAGGTTTTACCATTCCTGCCTCAATGCTACAACCAAAGACTCTCCATAACATCTGATAAATGGAATAGCCATCAACCATAGTTATTCCATTATGTAACTTCTTTTCAAAGCAGCTTTCAGAAAGCAAAGTGGACCCACTGATTAATCTGGCTATGTAATGAACTCGCCAGCTTTCTATTAAACCTCTAGAACTGGTATTTGATGTACACTCAATCCCTGCTCACTTGCACTCAGATGCCCACATGTCTTATGCACGTGGTAGTATAGATTTGCATAGCTGCCATTTCATCAAGAAGATATAAAATGTTCTGTGTATACTGTCACAACTGAGGGCTGGTGACTGTGACTGGAAGCCTCAGTTGCAGGGGCTGATGGGTACCGGAATGTAGGAGGTGCGAGAGAACTTCTGGACATACGTAGAAGCTGTATACCAAATGCCCGAAGGCGTGACCACGACAACAGGAATATCTTTAAGTGCTTTTATTAAACGAAAAGTCAGATAATGTGCAAACCAAACAAAACAGTAACAAGTGAGTTTCTGAAATATTACTGGTTGTGACCAGTAATCTGAAGTATAAGTGGTATGCACAATTGTACTTAGAAGCACAGGTGAAGCATAAAGTGATGCTGGGGATCACTGGAGAGCTGTAGAAGAAGCTAGAGAATGGCTGCTGGAAAGCCAGAGATCAGACACAGGTGAATCAGGGTAGACTGTAGAGCAGGTATTCCCAACCACGGTCCTCAAGGCACACCAACAGTGCAGGTTTTAGTGATTTCCAGGCTGCAGCACAGATGGTTAAATCAAAATAACTGAGCTACTAATTATGTCACCTGTGCTGAAGCCTGGATATCACTAAAACATGCACTGTTAGTGTGCCTTGAGGACCGTGGTTGGGAATGCCTGCTGTAGAGGGTTAATCACTGGAGAGTCGGGTTACACTGCTGAGTGTAATCACCAGGGAGTCAGGCTGTACTGCAGACAAAGTCCATGGGAGAACTGCACACTGGAATCACTGAAGACAATTGAAGCACTGACCACCTTCTGGGTGTTGAGACAGCTTCTTTATACCAGATGGACAGCAGAGATTGGCTGGCCATAATACCTGGGCTTCAGCAGCACTGAGGATTGGTGGAATAGTGACATGTGATAGAGTCCATCATGGCTGCGCCCATAGACAGGAACAGAAGGGGAATTAACTACTATAGGAATGTGTAACAATGGTGGTGAAGGCCGCAGTAGCAGAATCACAGTGAAAAGACTTGAAACAATGAGATGCAGCGTGCTGCACGCAGACAGTGCAGGTGGAATCCTGGCTTGGAAGGCTGGGACAGTCTCAAGAGGCATTTGGAATGTAAATACTGATAAGGAATTACCTGGATCGTGACATATTCTGATGGCTCTAGTACTAGTACTAAACTGATCTACAGGTACAGGTGCATTTCTCATCTTTTTGACACTTATACCAAATCATATTCTGTGGATGGCAAGCATATTGCCCAAGAGAGAAGTTTGAAGAAGACCAGCATCGAAAACCTGACACTAGAATCCAGATGGTCACAATCCCAAATGTAAGTATGAGGGGGAGGGTTAGGGTTAGTCTGCTGGTTAAGATGAGGGTAGAGCTGAGGGTTAGCCTACTTACCTAAATGTGTCTGTATTTTAACCATTGGGATGCCACTGTCGGGATCCTGGTCCCAACCTGCCTAACCCTAACCCTTCCCATAGTGCCTAATTCCAAAGCCACTACTTACCTTTGGGATCCCGCTGACGTGATTCTGACTATTGGAATCCAAACTGCTGGGATCCTGAACGCATTCATTAATATAGGCTTACCATATTATCCCTTTTAATCCAGGATGCTCATGGATTACACAGGTTCTGTGGCTGGCTGACTTCAAGCCTACATTTTAGCTGGTTTTAATCAGCCACAGAACCTGTGTAATCCCTGAACGTCCCAGTTTAAATGGTGATAGTATGGTAAGCCTAATACAACTTCACAGCAAAGTTACTTGGTCCAGTTACTTGGTTGGTACTTTATCACCGTGCAATTTATCACTCTCCAAGGCTTGATAAATCTGGGACAGGCTGCTGTTGTATTTACCCAAGTAGTGTTTTGATCTAGGTCTATGTTCTTTTCTAAACCTCTGTTGTGTTTTGAGCACCACAGTGAAAGATGAAAGGTCGCAGTTGTTGTATGTTTGAGAAGGGGAAGTTATCTAAGCCAGTTTTTCACCCCTGCACTGGTTTAAATTTAAAATGTCTGCAGCATTGATTGTCGATCTGTATCCAACCCATGTAAGAGACAGCATGGTTGTAATTCAATGTAAAAAAAAAAAAAAAAAGTAAAATGAGAAATATGTTCAGTAAATAAGATGAAAGAGCTTCAGGAGAAGGCAGAGCCACAATCTGCAACTATAAGCTTAAGGACAAATAATATTGCAGAGTCATTTTAAACAATAACCTCAACTTCAATATAAACAGTACTGTTCAAAAACCAGGGAAAAAAATAAGGGGTTAAACAGTTGAATAAAACTGCTTTGCCATAGTTCAAGGGTATGCAACCTGTGGCATTTCAGCAGCATACCTAACACAAAACAGTAGCAGGACATGCTGGGATGTGTTGTTCCATGGCAGCTGGGGCTTTTAGTTTCCTATCATTTATACCCCTTTCAGACATTGCCGGGTCTAGCACGCCGGCAAATTCCTGGGTCTGAACCCCATAACCCTGGTTAGGAGAAGGGTCATGGATGGGACTTAGTCCCAGGTTGTTTTCATTCAGACATGCCAAAATCCTGGGTAGATGCACGTTCACATTAAGTGACCATGTTTGTATTTACTTCAGACTGGCGACAGGGGTGTCAAAGAGGACACCTGTACCGAGCCCCAAGGACCAGTGGGGCCTCAAGGATATGCCAATAAGTGCTCAGCAGGGATGTGAGCCATCTTGTCCAAATAGGGCAGCAGGCTGTAGGTGGTGTGGGCGCAGCCTCAGAGTGACAGGAACCTCTCACACAGTGACTATGCGGCACAAGTGTGCACCCGCTCTTCTGGGTCAGCTCTGTTGCAGGCAGTTACAGTACATAGCAGCAGCTCCGTTGGCCAGGTTTCCTGTGCCCTGTGCCAGCCTCTCCTAGTGGGGTATAAGGGCTGCATGGTTCAGGCTGTGCGGTGTTCGGGTCTGGATACTGGTGAGTGCATCTCAGGTGAGTCTCTCCTTGGGGTAAAAGTGAATTGGTGAGGGGGGAAACAGGGTTTTGGGACGTGGTCAGGGATCTAGAAATGTAGCATGGAGTCATTGGGTAGAGACAGATTGTGGTGTGTGTGGGGGGGAGGGAGAGAGATTAAGATTTTTATATATATATATATATATATATATATATATATAATATTATATTTTTTTGTAATTTTTTTTATGGGGCCCTAGAGATATCGCTGTACTGGGCCCCAAGATTTCTCTTGCTGGCCCTGGTTTTACTGCAGTTGAGTCTGTGACATTATGCTAATACTAGTATAAGCCCTTCCCTGGCGTACAACTTTGCTTCTGAATGTGCAAGGAATGGGATGCCCACTTTGTCTGTCTGTTGTTAGACACAACAAATCCCACTTGGTGCATCCCAATACATTTCTGTTACAGTTAGCCTGATTCAGAGGTTCAAGATACAGCCAGAGCAGCAGCATTCACACATACAAAGATTAGCACGCAGTAGCGTACACACGTCAGACCACAGTTTGATGCTTGCTCTCTACATACCCCTAACACAACAGCAGCACTCTTCTAAACTTTTGAACATTTTTGAAATTTCAATTGTTCAATTATGTACTTAATCAAACAAATTAAATTGCCCAATTTCATTAAAAAGACTAATCACTCCATTGAAAACTATTTACCTAACACCCTATGTCGTGATACATTATCTGCAAAGACTTTATTATACTAATCCATATCCTAAAAGTGTGTACAGTATTTGTGTCATGGAGTATATAATCTAATGCATAATTACTTCCTATCAATACATAGCCTTTTTATTGCATTATTTATCTAATAATTGTTACTCAGAATTGTTACATAATTGATATGCTCTGCTCACCAAACCAAACTTAATTATACCTGTATAATTTAATACATAATATATTATGATCTAATTTGATTTTTTTTGTCAATGTATACATTTAAGATCTATAAAATAATGGACTATGTACAAATATACCCCCCAAAATTGTACATATACAAATATATGGCATATATTAAACTGCTAAATGGATGTGGCACTTTGACCTAATACATATGACAATGATCACAAGTGGTTCATTATGCTCATACTGTATGAATTATGCCTGAGTGGTGCCTTGATTTATCCAGTGTGATTCTCTACCTGGGATGGCAGTGGCTAAAGTATATGTCATCAAGAGGGGTGTGGAACATAGGGTCGACCACACTTAGGTGAACAGTGTCTAGGTCGACCACTATTGGTCGACAGTAAGTAGGTTGACATGGTTTCTATGTTGACATGGTCTCTAGGTCCACAGGACAAAAGATCGACATGTGTTTTCTCTGTAGAGTGACCGGGAATCCCAATTAGTGCATTGTCTCCTCGCATGGCTTGCTTTACTCACCATGCTTCGGGCAAGGTGACTCGCTCCTCTACAGCTGCGCTCGGCACAGGTTACCGTTCCCAACTGTAGTCCACGTGGATCGTAAAGTATGAAAAAGTTCAAAACTGAAAAAAAAAGTTAAAAACTCATGTCGACCTTCTGTCATGTCGGCCTAGAGACCATGTTGACCTAGAAACCACGTTGACCTACTTCCTGTCGACCAATAGTGGTCGACCTAAGTGTGGTCGACCTAGAGACCGGATACCATCAAGAGGATGTGAGTGCCAGTATTTGATGTTTAATGATATCTAAATAATGATATCTATACATATTTAGCTATTTTATATACACACACCCACAAGCATACAAATAAGCAAGTAGTATTAATGAAAATACAACACATTATAAATCTAAACAATTTTGTTACTTTTCTTCATAAATACAGTGTAACATAAAATTGTAACAATTGTGTTTCCAATGTGATTGATTGTACTTTTCTTTTTTTTATTTTTACAATGTCCATTATGTTAACCATAGTTTGTTGTAGGATGGCAAGAAAATTTTCAATTTGGCCAAGCTCCATGGTCAGGTACTCCTCACTCCTGTGCTGTAACAGTCTCCTCCTAATCACATCAACCTCTTGGAGAAAATAATGAAAAATATTTACTACAATCCTTAAAAAGATACTTAGGACTTGGTCGGTCACTTTAAATATATGTAATATTTCACATGACTTATAAACACACATTAATTTATGCTACCCCTCCCCCCTTTCCTACACACACACACACACACACACACACACACACACACACACACACACACACACACACACACACACACACGCACACATACTTATATAGCCTGTTGTGCTTTAGGGAACATTCATGGAAATTTTGTGTAGCTTATTTCTTTATATACAGTAAACAACTGATATACGTGCTGCTGTATACTTGCCAATGAGGCAGTTGTCACTATGATAAGTTGTGTTTTTGAAAAATCTTGTGTAAATCAATCACGAGTAGAGATGTGCACCGGACACTTTTCAGGTTTTGGTTTTGTACCTGGCTCTCCGTTCGTGTTTTGGAGCTGGATTGGTTTTGACAAAACCACCCTTTCGGGTTTTGATATTGGCATTATATTTAAAAAACAAACATAAAAACAACTAAAATCACATAATTTGGGTGTTTTTCCTGTTTCTACAATATTATTAACCTCAATAACATAAATTTCCACTCTATTCTGAACACCTTAAACTTCACAATGTTGTGTTTAGGCCAAAAGGTTGCACTGAGGTAGCTGGATGACTAAGCTAAGTGACACAAGTGGGTGGCACAAACACTTGGCCCATCTAGGAGTGGCACTGCAGTGGCAGACAGGATGGCAGTTTTAAAAACTAGGCACCAAAGAGTACATAATGCAAAGAAATTAAAGAGGTGCAAGATAGAATTGTCCTTGGTTGGGTGCTCCCACCCACAGTTATGTTGTATAAACAGGACATGCACACTTTAACAAACCAATAATTTCAGTGACAGGGTCTTCCACACGACTGTGGCTGTAATGATTGCTTTGTTTGGGCCCCCACCAAAAAAGAAGCAATTAATCTCTCCTTGCACAAACTGGCTCTACAGTGGCAAGATGTCATCCTCATCCTCCGATTCCTCACCCCCTTCAGTGTTTACATTCACATCCTCACAGAGAAATAATTACACACCAAAGAGGTGGATTTTTTGTATTTTGCCCAGGCATGACAATGAGCTTTTTCATCCCATGGACAAAAACGGTCTCCACTGGTGCCTTATTCAAACAAACCACATCACCATCAGAATCCTCATCGTTAACTTCCTCCTCAGCGCCACCTACACCTATATCCTCCTCCTCCTGATGTACTTGTACAGTGACATCCTCAATCTCAATATCAGCAATTGGACTGGTGGTGCTCCTCCCAGCACTTGCAGAGCGCATGTAAATGTTGGTAGGAGCCGCCTCTTCCCATACAGTCTTGGGAAGGTCAGGCCTAGACATTGCAACCGCAGACACACTTGGACTCTCCTTGGGGATTTGTAATATCTGAGTCTGAACGCACAGTTTTTTTTTTTAACAAGCTTAATTTTTTTACATTTTTCGAGAGGGAGCAGGGCTTCCATCTTCATGAGAAGCTGAACCACTAGTCATGAACATAGGGCCTAATTCTGAGTTGATCGCAGCAGCAAATTTGTTAGCAGTTGGGCAAAACCATGTGCACTGCAGGGGGGACAGATATAACATGTGCAGAGCGAGTTAGATTTGGATGGGGTGTATTCAAACTGAAATCTAAATTGCAGTGTAAAAATAAAGCAGCCAGTATTTACCCTGCACAGAAACAAAATAACCCACCCAAATCTAACTCTCTCTGCAAATGTTATATCTGCCCCCCCCCCACCCTGCACTGCACATGGTTTTGCACAATTGCTAACAAACTTGCTGCTGCGATCAACTCAGAATTACCGCCATAGGCCATGGCCTTTGCGTTTCCTTGCCACTTCGTGTCATGAATGGCATATTGGCAATTTTACTTTTCTCATCAGATAATTTCTTTTCTTTTTTCTTTTTGTTATTCATTTTTTCTTCTTGAATTTTACATGCCTTCTATGACATTGGGCATCAGCCTTAGCAGACAACGTTGATGGAATTGCATCGTCAATGTCATGACTGGTGGCAGCAGCAGCTTCAGCACTAGTACTAGTAACTGGAAGTGGTTCCTGATCTTTCACTATTTTTTCTTCCAAATTTTTGTTCTCCATTTCACAGGACAGCGCCCTTTATTATTACAGCTCACAGAACAGTGCCCATTTATTTTTAACAGCAAACAAAACAGTGCCCCTTTATATTTACAGTACCCCTGTATTTTTACAACACCCCTGTATTTTTACAGCATATAGGACAGGGCCACAGCACCCCTGTATGTTCACAGCATCCCAGTATTTTTACAGCATACAGGACATGGCCACAGCACTCCTGTATTTTTACAACACCCTTGTATTTTTTCAGCATACATGACAGGGCCACAGCACACCAGTATGTTTACAACATACAGGACAGGGCCACAGCACCCCTGTAATTTTACAGCATACAAGACAGGGCCACAGCACTCTTGTATGTTCACAGCACCCCTGTATTTTTACAGCATACAGGACATGGCCACAGCACTCCTGTATTTTTACAACACCCTTGTATTTTTTCAGCATACAGGACAGGGCCACAGTGCTCCTGTATTTTACAACACCCTTGTATTTTTTCAGCATACAGGACAGGGCCACAGCATCCCTGTATTTATACAGCATACAAGACAGGGCCATAGTGTTCTTTTATTTTTACAGCACCCCTGACATTTTACAACACCCTGTATTTTTACAGCATACAGGACAGGCCCACAGCACCCCTATATTTTCACATCACCCTTGTATTTTTACATCATACAGGAAAGGCCTACAGCACCCCTATATTTTCACATCACCCCTGTATTTTTAAAGCATACAGGGCCACAGCACCCCTGTAGTTTTACAGCACCCATGTATTTTTATAGCATACAGGACAGTGCCACTGCACCCCTGTATTTTTACAGCATACAGGACAGGGCCACAGCACTCCTATATTTTTACAGCATACAGGACAGGTCCACAGTGTTCCTTTATTTTTACAGCAACCCTGTATTTTTACAACACCCCTGAATTTTTTACAGGACAGGGCCACTGCACCCCTATATTTTTACAGCATACAGGACAGGGCCACAGCACCCCTGTATTTTTACAGCATACAGGACAGGGCCACAGCACCCTTGTATGTTCACAGCACCCCTGTATTTTTTACAGCATACAGGACAGGGCCACAGTACCCCTGTATTTTTATGGCATACATGACAGGGCCACAGCACTCATGTATTTTTACAGCATACAGGACAGGGCCACAGCACCCCTGTATTTTTACAGCATTCAGGACAGGGCCACAGCGCCCCTGTATTTTTACAGCATACAGGACAGGGCCACAGTGTTCCTTTATTTCTACAGCACACAGAACAGTGCCCCTGTACAGCTCAGGACTGCAGCACCCCAAACAGCACAAGACACCCCAGAACAGCAACCATATACAGCACAGGACAACAGTACCCCAAACAGCACAGTACACCAGCACGTGACACCAGCCCAGAACAGGACAGCAGCACCCCTAACAACACATTACACCAGCACAGGACAGCACAGGACAACAGCACCCCTAACAGCACAGTACACCAGCACAGGACACCACCCCAGGACAGCAGCACTCCTGTACATCACTACCCACAGACAGACAGAGGTCTGTCTCCCTCACTCTCCAAGTCCAGAGTGAAAATGGCGGCGACACATGGCTCCTAATGTAGAATCCAAAAACCGCGAGAATCTGACAGCAGGATAATTACGTTTTGCCTTGATCTGGGGTCTGGCGGGAATTCCTGAGCCTGGCTGGGATCCTGAAGTTCGTGGGGGTTTGGATCTCAGAGATCCAAACCCGATCATCCCTAATCACAAGCAATCTATTGTCAAAATGTATAACCCATACACAACTACATAAACTGACACAATTTATATACCTACACCTGCCAGCACTGCTCCTGCCCCATCTTCATGCGCGTTGGCTGGTGGGGAGGAATGATGGGCAAGGGATATTGGTTGGTCAGGGAAAAGGTGTGGGCAGGTGAGGGTGCTGGGCCAAGGGAAAAAGTGCAAGTAGAGAATAGATATTCAGACAGGGGGTGGAGCCTCTTCCACAGTCTCTTCAGCTCTCTTCTATGCCTCAGTATGCGTTACCTGTGAAGACAGCACCTAAAGGATAAATATCGGCCTTGAGCTAACATCTTTTAAAGAAAAAATACATATTAAAATGAACTGTCAGAAATAAATCACATCT
Source organism: Pseudophryne corroboree (assembly GCF_028390025.1). NCBI lineage: Eukaryota > Metazoa > Chordata > Amphibia > Anura > Myobatrachidae > Pseudophryne > Pseudophryne corroboree. The sequence goes on along the minus strand of NC_086454.1, from coordinate 129,100,843 downwards.
ACATTCTGGGACACCCTAAATAAGTAGCGACAGAGCAATTTGATTAATGCACTCCTTTTCAATGTGTTTGACAATATTCTGGGCACACGGCCATGTTTGTAGACAACATGACATCTGTGTTATGATGCAACCTTTCAGTGGTGTGGCCTATGTTGTTCATCTGTGAAAATGTGGAGGTTATCCAATGCATACTGTTTGATTACACTTGAATATTATTTGCATAGCATACTTAAACCAAGCAATACTTGGACAGAGCCTAGCAAAGACCAATGGCTGCCAGTGCCGAAGGTTACTCCAATGGAATTCCAGCTGAACGATGCCAAGATCCCAGCTCCCAGCAGTCATATAGGGCACTGCCAGTCTCATCCTGTGATCGAACACCTCTGTTACGCATAGCTCCTGGTAGCTGACGCTGGTGGCTCTCATGATGGCAATAATGGACACATATTGGTTGCCACAATATAAAGGGAATACTGCACTGTTATTGGCTGTTACAGACACTTGCTACCTCACGCTGGTGCAGATCATGGTTATGGTAAAATAGTTTGGCAGTCAAAAGGTTGACAGTGTCTAGGTCGACACCAAATGGTCAATGTGCACAAGTCGACATGGCCAAAAGGTCGACAGTTTCAAAAAAGTCAGCATCAGTATTTCATGGTTTTTTTTGTGTCAAATTTTACCTTGCAGCATGTGGCGCTCCAATTAGTGTACCACTTCACTCACCATGCTTAGGGCAATGTAACCATTCCCAATTGTAGTCCAAGTGGATGGTTAAGTATGAAAAAGTGGGGGGAAAAAAGTAATATGATGTACACCATTTTAACCTGTCGACAATTTGACCACGTTAACCATTTGAATGTCAACATATTGACTGTCGACCTTTTAACTGTTGCCCTATTATCCGGATACTGCAGATCACAGTGGTCTATACAAAAATGGCAAATATATGCAGCAAATGTTAGGTAGATAAATTGGACATTATCATAGTTGTTTTCAAAATTGTACATGTACTCCGAACTTATAAACCAGTCTGGAAATGTATCTGTTGCAGGTGCTGGGGGGTTGGAACAAAATGTAATGATGATCAGCAGTGCTAGCTAATCACTTCAGATTTGCTAATAGCACCTGAATACTTATAGATTGGCATTGTAATGGGGTTTAACCATAGGATTTTGTGTTCTAGATGATTCAACCTGTTTAATGGCAGGTGCTAACTACCTGTAAAGCCTTTGTTTGCACCAGCAGAGGAGAATCTGGAAACAAATTGTGGGAAAGTCAGAGAGATTGCAACAGCAGTGTATATAAAAGTATACAGGACAAATCAATCAGTGATAGTGTGAGAGCTGCTGAAGGAAAGGTCTTCTGCTGCAATTTGTTTGTATATAGGACCTGGGGGGTAATTCAGGCTGCAGCGATCACAGTCTGAATCACTTTGTGGAGTGTGCATGTGCAGCGGCCGCACTGTGCGTGTGCCCCGTGCATCTCACTGGCTGCAATCGCCTCTGCCTGATTAACATGCAGAGGCGTTCGCGGGACGGGAGGGTGCATGCCAACAGCATTAGAACGCCATTGGCGGGGCGCGGTCTGGGCAATTAAGGCATCTGCGGCCCAGAACGTGGCGGGTAACTCACAGCCAGCACACAGGAGCTGCGCAGGTAGGGAGCTACTCGCCAGATACAAAAGCAATGCCGCCATGCGATTATATTGTACCTGTGCGGTGGGGGAGTAGGGCCCAACGTGTGGGGTGGACCAGCCCTGTGCTGGTCGTCCCCCCTGCATGTCAGAGTACCTGATCGTAGATGTGCTAAATTTAGCACATCTACAATCAACTCTGAATTACCCCCCTTATTCAGAAAGGATCTGCTTTTTAGCACAATCTGCAATCCTTGCAATTGCATGCTGGGACCGCCCATCACAGGGCAAGGCCGCCCAACATGCAATCCGCCACCCACCCATTACGATTATGCTATAATTGCGATCGCACTGCAATTAGTGTGGTCGCAGAAATTGTGGATGCCTCAATCACAGCGGCTGTGTGTGACGACACACATCCACCCCTAAAACGCTGCCGACCCACCCCTGTTTCCACAATGCCGCCCTGAAAATGCTTGATCGCCACCTCCCGCCTGCCCGCCAAATGCCTCTGCCTGTCAGTCAGGCAGACGCATTTGCAGTTAATTCGATCCAGTCGCATTAACTGAATGCTTAGGATGGGACCTGTGGGCGCACCTTTCTTAAAAACTGCTGTCTCATTGTGATTGCGATGCGACCTGTATAAGGCCCATAGGACACTTATTCTATAAACACTTTTATTCCTTTCAGTATATTAAATCCGTAACTGGATACAGAGAGGTATTTGCTTCAATAGAAATAGCAAAGTGTTATGAGGCACGAGTATCCTGCTCTGCGATAGTTAAAAGGATACAAGTGATGCTTGCCACATCAGAGATAGCAAAGCACAGTTATTGAGGCATACTGTTCTGCTGTGTGATAGATAAAAGGAGATAAGTGTAAATGTAGGGTGCTTGCCGCATCAGCAATCACAAAGTGCAATTGGTGAGTCACTGACCTTCTTGCTCGGCAAACGTTAAAGTGAAGCTTGTACAAACTACAAAGTCAGTGTTTACTGCACAAAGACTTCTAGTGAAGTCTGTTCTTTTAGTTAGTAAAGGTAATCGTGTTTATTCTCTGTTTAAAACAGAATATAGGCTCTGTACAGAGAGGTGTAACTCTATCTTCTAACAAACAATATTGGTCAGTAGCAGTCATATTGAGTGATCTAAAGTATGGAAATTATATAAGAAGAGGCTTTTTAGCCCCGATAAAAAGTATCCTGGAGGGACGTTGTACACCTTTTGCTTGAGGCCACCTTGGCTTGAAAAGGGGTTGGCGGTATAAAGTGTCACAGTGGCAAGCAGCTGGTTTTAGCACCCAAGGCATAATGTGATTACAGTAATACACGTTTCCGTACCTGCTCAATGGTTCCATTTGCTGTTCCTACCACTGAGATAGTATAACCTACAATCTTTCAAACATTGCGCCCAGTACAGATCTGTTATTGAAACACATTTTAAGAGCACCCTAGTCAGAGTCAGTGTTTAGTGCAAACCTATTTTGTGCTGTAAGGTATAGAATGAAGGGCTCCTTCCTACAGGCTATTGGAGAACATTAACCCATTGCCGATAGCCAGTGTACAAAGTAGAGCCCAATACAGAGTCTGGTCCTATACTGCTATGATTCCAATACAGAGTAACTTGCATTCAAGTTCCCAATATGGTATCCACTAGTCCCTGGTGGAATAGTCCTCATCATTGTATATTTGTAAGGTGCCACAAAGCTACACAACCCCGGACCATTACCAATCCTATAAAATGCAACAATGTAGACTACAAAAAGAGAACAATGGGCCTATAGACAAAGTTTATGAGTGAGGTGTAAATGTGAGCTAATCAAATAGGGGAGCAAGTCAATAAAATGAGTAAAAAATGAGCAATTTGCTGCAGGATCAAACCATGTTGGAATGCATGGGGGCCGGGGGGGGGGGGGGGGTTACGCAAATGTATTTATCTTTTTACATTCAGGGAAAATGCTACTGTAGCTGCTTTTTCATGTAGCAAACAAACATACTGTACTCAGCAGTTTTTCTACAAATAAATTTACACATCCCTTTCCCAACTTTAAATCTTACTGCACATTTCAACCCTTGTGCTTTTGAGGCCAAGTGGAGTATGTACAGTACTTCCATTACCTTGCCCAGACTACTAGTGGGAACTGAATACGGATACCCTCTTTGAATTTATGTGGTCCACTTAGCAGCTATTGTCTTGTTATTACCAGGTGACCGGGCCCAGCCTTCAGCAACATCTCTCCAAAATAGGGAGTATGGGAAAATGAAGATGATATACTGAATAGTGTGACAACTTTAAAAACATTCTATACACAACCACTGTAAATATACATTGAATTCCAGAAGTAGAGCTTATCTGAACAGCGGCATCAAGATAGCAGTCCCAGATCGAGCCCACCAGCAGGAGAACCAACAAGATAAAACCCTGGCGCTATATATATGTGTGTGTGTGTGTGTGTGTATATATATATATATATATATATATATATATATATATATATATATATATATGTGTGTGTGTATATATATATATATATATATATATATATATATATATATATATTCATATTCTCAAACTCCAAACAGACCGGCACCCTCCTTCCTATAAACCATCTGCCGTGGTGCAAGTCAAACTCAAAACATAGCTACCAAACTCCAGAGGATTGCACAGCAACGGACTTCACAAAGAAAAACGAACTGACACCAGCCATAAGATGCTGGTGTCAGTACGTTTTTCCTTGTGAAGTCCGTTGCTGTGCAATCCTCTGGAGTTTGGTGTATGTATGTGTATGTGTATATATATATATATATATATATATATATATATATATATATATATATATATATATATATATATATATATATAGAAAAAGTGTAGCTGCTCCGGCACTCCACAGAGTCCAAAGCTGGACTCGACCTGCTCTGGTGCCCTCCCCAACCGGGGACCGGTGGTATGCAGTGGAATAAACGAGGCGGCACTCAGAGACTTTCAATTCAAACGTATAATTTGTGCAAAACGTGCAAAAAAGGTCACATCAACGTTTCGGGGACCTAGTCCCCTTCTTCAGGATAATGACAGTGCAAAAACAACAGTGTTTATATAAGGTAAAAGACACTTACCCCCCTGACCCCATTCGGTCACATGCTGTAACGCTGACCGCCGTCCACACGCGCCCAGCTTCCGACCGGCTCACAGACATCACTACGGCGACGGAGGTGACGTCACCGGCACCCGCTGCGTTGCCGTGGATACCGCTCACGGCATATTCAATGCCCGAGCGTCTCCTGCTGGCTGCACGTGACGTGTCAGTCCCATCACCCTGAGTCTCGCGAGATCTGGAGCCGTGATGCGGGGGCCGGCCGCGTTGCTGCGGCAACGTTATATGCTGTGACATAAACAAACCTTGAAACACAAAAAGACAGTGATCAAACTATAAGATGACCTCATTGGGTCAAAATACAAGTGATGTTGAGAATAAAGTGCTAGTGCAAGTTGTCACGACAGTTAAAAATAGCAATTGCAGATGAATAAAAACTTTTTTTGTGTGTTGACTAAAAAACATGATGACAACAACGGGCAGTGTTTATATGACTGTACTAATGAACATTACTTATATCACCAACACCATTAATACTAGGGCAATAAAGGCATGTGGCCCTATGCACTAGTGATGTCGGAGAGGACTTCAAGTGCCCATATTACGTTCCTGTTAAAAATGGAACGTGCAGTTTAAGAAGTGCTATAAACCAAGAGAGAATCACAGAAAGTTAATGAGCCCCAAATTTTCATTTAGACCCCCGGGCTTCAAGGTGTTAAGCCTATAAATCCACAAGGACTCTAATTGCAGTAACCTGCGACCCCTATCACCCCCTCGTATTGAATCAGGAACATGGTCAATGATCCTATGTTTAAAGGTGGCCATAGAATGTCTGTGTGTCACAAAATGTTTGGCCACCGGCTGATCACCATTACCTGATGCCAAAGCATTCCGAATGGCCTGTCTATGTTGGGCCATTCTGATTTTGAACTGGCACTCAGTTTTGCCGATGTAATACCGCCCACAAGGGCAGATGATGGCATAAATCACAAACTTCGTGCTGCATGTAAGGGGCCATTTGATTTTGTACTGTTTGCCAGAAAAGGGGTGAGCTATGGTGGTCCCTGGTGACATATGGGAGCATGTTGTGCACCCTGTGCATTTAAAACAGCCGTTACGTCTGGTTAAGAAATGTGCAGGATTTGCTTTGAATTTTGACATGTCAGTTTTGACCAGGATATCCTTGATGCTCCTACCCTTTTTGTAACTGGGCATAATGCGCTTATCATGTAGCATTTGTAACTCGGGGTCTGATGCCACTATTGGCCATAGCTGTCCAAGTCGGTGTCGCGTTTCCTGACTGGATACATCGTAATCACACACCCAAGGGATAATTTTGGACATGTCTTTAGTGCGTTTGGGCTTGACCCCACTAACCTTCTGTGTGGCTTCTGCCTTGAGGCGAGCTGATCGCACCAAAAACTGAGGGTACCCTCTAGTGAGAAATCTGTGTTCCATCTCATCTAACTGACCTGTCCTATTGGAGTCATTATTATTGGCCCTACCAGCCTGTACACCTGCATTCCCCATCAGCAAGGGTTGCAGGCTGTGAGACGGCTGATAGTGGGCAATGCGCTCTACATAGGGCCTGACATTGATTTCTTCATTGAGCTGTTACAGTTCACCCTAACACACAATTTTTTCATTTTTGACGGTAGATTCTACAGGCAGCGAACGGGGTGTGCCATGGGGTCATCAGTGGCACCCTCGTTCGCTAATGCCTTCATGTGGGAGACTGAGCGCGAATTGTTTTTGGCCGACAGGGCTGTCGCCGACAGATTGTTTGTTTATTTCCGTTACATAGATGACGTGTTAATTTTTTGGCGGGGCAAGATTCATGATCTGAGCTCTTTGATTGAAGCTCACAATCAGTCAGATAACCCAGCTAAACTTACTATGAATAGCAGCCCCTCGGAAATCTGTTTCCTTGACATTCTCATCAAATTAGAAGATGGCAAAATTACTACGTGTCTTTACAGGAAACCGACTGACCGTAACACGTTTTTGCGTTACGACAGTTTCCATCCTCCTGCCACCATCAGGGGCCTGCCATACTCTCAGTTTTTGAGAGTCTGTAGGGCCAATAATAATGACTCCAATAGGACAGGTCAGTTAGATGAGATGGAACACAGATTTCTCACTAGAGGGTACCCTCAGTTTTTGGTGCGATCAGCTCGCCTCAAGGCAGAAGCCACACAGAAGGTTAGCGGGGTCAAGCCCAAACGCACTAAAGACATGTCCAAAATTATCCCTTGGGTGTGTGATTACGATGTATCCAGTCAGGAAACGCGACACCGACTTGGACAGCTATGGCCAATAGTGGCATCAGACCCCGAGTTACAAATGCTACATGATAAGCGCATTATGCCCAGTTACAAAAAGGGTAGGAGCATCAAGGATATCCTGGTCAAAACTGACATGTCAAAATTCAAAGCAAATCCTGCACATTTCTTAACCAGACGTAACGGCTGTTTTAAATGCACAGGGTGCACAACATGCTCCCATATGTCACCAGGGACCACCATAGCTCACCCCTTTTCTGGCAAACAGTACAAAATCAAATGGCCCCTTACATGCAGCACGAAGTTTGTGATTTATGCCATCATCTGCCCTTGTGGGCGGTATTACATCGGCAAAACTGAGTGCCAGTTCAAAATCAGAATGGCCCAACATAGACAGGCCATTCGGAATGCTTTGGCATCAGGTAATGGTGATCAGCCGGTGGCCAAACATTTTGTGACACACAGACATTCTATGGCCACCTTTAAACATAGGATCATTGACCATGTTCCTGATTCAATACGAGGGGGTGATAGGGGTCGCAGGTTACTGCAATTAGAGTCCTTGTGGATTTATAGGCTTACCACCTTGAAGCCCGGGGGTCTAAATGAAAATTTGGGGCTCATTAACTTTCTGTGATTCTCTCTTGGTTTATAGCACTTCTTAAACTGCACGTTCCATTTTTAACAGGAACGTAATATGGGCACTTGAAGTCCTCTCCGACATCACTAGTGCATAGGGCCACATGCCTTTATTGCCCTAGTATTAATGGTGTTGGTGATATAAGTGATGTTCATTAGTACAGTCATATAAACACTGCCCGTTGTTGTCATCATGTTTTTTAGTCAACACACAAAAAAAGTTTTTATTCATCTGCAATTGCTATTTTTAACTGTCGTGACAACTTGCACTAGCACTTTATTCTCAACATCACTTGTATTTTGACCCAATGAGGTCATCTTATAGTTTGATCACTGTCTTTTTGTGTTTCAAGGTTTGTTTATGTCACAGCATATAACGTTGCCGCAGCAACGCGGCCGGCCCCCGCATCACGGCTCCAGATCTCGCGAGACTCAGGGTGATGGGACTGACACGTCACGTGCAGCCAGCAGGAGACGCTCGGGCATTGAATATGCCGTGAGCGGTATCCACGGCAACGCAGCGGGTGCCGGTGACGTCACCTCCGTCGCCGTAGTGATGTCTGTGAGCCGGTCGGAAGCTGGGCGCGTGTGGACGGCGGTCAGCGTTACAGCATGTGACCGAATGGGGTCAGGGGGGTAAGTGTCTTTTACCTTATATGAACACTGTTGTTTTTGCACTGTCATTATCCTGAAGAAGGGGACTAGGTCCCCGAAACGTTGATGTGACCTTTTTTGCACGTTTTGCACAAATTATACGTTTGAATTGAAAGTCTCTGAGTGCCGCCTCGTTTATTCCACTGTATGTATATATATATATATATATATATATATATATAGCAGCGAAAGGGTTAAATCTGCCCCATTGTCAGTGCAACATGGTTTTGCCCAGGTGCAAATTTCTCCTTTTCTAGCTCCTATTTTATCTGCTCCTGACTCTAGTCTTAATCAGGCCCTGAAGGCTAGAGCAGTCAATGTCTTTGAGAGTCGGAGGGAGAGGAGAGTGCTTAGAAATTAGCAGCTAGAGAACAGGAGAGTGAATGGGTCTGAAGGTGACAGAACATGCAGAAGGAGTAGTATGCTATAGAGCAGACATTCCCAACGGCGGTCCTCAAGCCACACCAACAGTGCAGGTTTTAGTGATATCCAGGCTTCAGCACAGATGGTTAAATCAACATAACTGAGGTACCAATTAAGTCACCTGTGTTCAAGCCTGGATATCACTAAAACCAGGACTGTTAGTGTTCCTTGAGAACCGAGGTTGGGAATGCCTGCTATAGAGGAAGAATAGGTTGTAGTGAAAAGTAGAGATGTGCACTTGAAATTTTTCGGGTTTTGGGTTCGGCTCCGCGGCCGTGTTTTGGGTTCGACCGCGTTTTGGCAAAACCTCACCGAATTTTTTTTGTCGGATTCGGGTGTGTTTTGGATTCGGGTGTTTTTTTCAAAAAACACTAAAAAACAGCTTAAATCATAGAATTTGGGGGTCATTTTGATCCCAAAGTATTATTAACCTCAAAAACCATAATTTCCACTCATTTTCAGTCTATTCTGAACACCTCACACCTCACAATATTATTTTTAGTCCTAAAATTTGCACCGAGGTCGCTGGATGACTAAGCTAAGCGACCCTAGTGGCCGACACAAACACCTGGCCCATCTAGGAGTGGCACTGCAGTGTCACGCAGGATGGCCCTTCCAAAAAAAACACTCCCCAAACAGCACATGACGCAAAGAAAAAAAGAGGCGCAATGAGGTAGCTGTGTGAGTAAGCTAAGCGACCCTAGTGGCCGACACAAACACCTGGCCCATCTAGGAGTGGCACTGCAGTGTCACGCAGGATGGCCCTTCCAAAAAACACTCCCCAAACAGCACATGACGCAAAGAAAAAAAGAGGCGCAATGAGGTAGCTGTGTGAGTAAGCTAAGCGACCCTAGTGGCCGACACAAACACCTGGCCCATCTAGGAGTGGCACTGCAGTGTCACGCAGGATGGCCCTTCCAAAAAAAACACTCCCCAAACAGCACATGACGCAAAGAAAAAAAGAGGCGCAATGAGGTAGCTGTGTGAGTAAGCTAAGCGACCCTAGTGGCTGACACAAACACCTGGCCCATCTAGGAGTGGCACTGCAGTGTCACGCAGGATGGCCCTTCCAAAAAACACTCCCCAAACAGCACATGACGCAAAGAAAAAAAGAGGCGCAATGAGGTAGCTGTGTGAGTAAGCTAAGCGACCCTAGTGGCCGACACAAACACCTGGCCCATCTAGGAGTGGCACTGCAGTGTCACGCAGGATGGCCCTTCAAAACAATACTCCCCAAACAGCACATGACGCAAAGAAAAATTAAAGAAAAAAGAGGTGCAAGATGGAATTGTCCTTGGGCCCTCCCACCCACCCTTATGTTGTATAAACAGGACATGCACACTTTAACCAACCCATCATTTCAGTGACAGGGTCTGCCACACGACTGTGACTGAAATGACGGGTTGGTTTGGACCCCCACCAAAAAAGAAGCAATTAATCTCTCCTTGCACAAACTGGCTCTACAGAGGCAAGATGTCCACCTCATCATCATCCTCCGATATATCACCGTGTACATCCCCCTCCTCACAGATTATCAATTCGTCCCCACTGGAATCCACCATCTCAGCTCCCTGTGTACTTTGTGGAGGCAAATGCTGCTGGTCAATGTCTCCACGGAGGAATTGATTATAATTCATTTTAATGAACATCATCTTCTCCACATTTTCTGGAAGTAACCTCGTACGCCGATTGCTGACAAGGTGAGCGGCGGCACTAAACACTCTTTCGGAGTACACACTTGTGGGAGGGCAACTTAGGTAGAATAAAGCCAGTTTGTGCAAGGGCCTCCAAATTGCCTCTTTTTCCTGCCAGTATAAGTACGGACTGTCTGACGTGCCTACTTGGATGCGGTCACTCATATAATCCTCCACCATTCTTTCAATGAGGAGAGAATCATATGCAGTGACAATAGACGACATGTCCGTAATCGTTGGCAGGTCCTTCAGTCCGGACCAGATGTCAGCATCAGCAGTCGCTCCAGACTGCCCTGCATCACCGCCAGCGGGTGGGCTCGGAATTCTGAGCCTTTTCCTCGCACCCCCAGTTGCGGGAGAATGTGAAGGAGGAGATGTTGATAGGTCGTGTTCCGCTTGACTTGACAATTTTGTCACCAGCAGGTCTTTGAACCCCAGCAGACTTGTGTCTGCCGGAAAGAGAGATCCAAGGTAGGTTTTAAATCTAGGATCGAGCACGGTGGCCAAAATGTAGTGATCTGATTTCAACAGATTGACCACCCGTGAATCCTTGTTAAGCGAATTAAGGGCTCCATCCACAAGTCCCACATGCCTAGCGGAATCGCTCCGTGTTAGCTCCTCCTTCAATGTCTCCAGCCTCTTCTGCAAAAGCCTGATGAGGGGAATGACCTGACTCAGGCTGGCAGTGTCTGAACTGACTTCACGTGTGGCAAGTTCAAAGGGCAGCAGAACCTTGCACAACGTTGAAATCATTCTCCACTGCGCTTGAGACCGGTGCATTCCACCTCCTATATCGTGCTCAATTGTATAGGCTTGAATGGCCTTTTGCTGCTCCTCCAACCTCTGAAGCATATAGAGGGTTGAATTCCACCTCGTTACCACTTCTTGCTTCAGATGATGGCAGGGCAGGTTCAGGCGTTTTTGGTGGTGCTCCAGTCTTCTGTACGTGGTGCCTGTACGCCGAAAGTGTCCCGCAATTCTTCTGGCCACCGACAGCATCTCTTGCACGCCCCTCTTGTTTTTAAAAAAATTCTGCACCACCAAATTCAAGGTATGTGCAAAACATGGGACGTGCTGGAATTTGCCCATATTTAATGCACACACAATATTGCTGGCGTTGTCCGATGCCATAAATCCACAGGAGAGTCCAATTGGGGTAAGCCATTCCGCAATGATCTTCCTCAGTTGCCGTAAGAGGTTTTCAGCTGTGTGCGTATTCTGGAAACCGGTGATACAAAGCGTAGGCTGCCTAGGAAAGAGTTGGCGTTTGCGAGATGCTGCTACTGGTGCCGCCGCTGCTGTTCTTGCGGCGGGAGTCCATACATCTACCCAGTGGGCTGTCACAGTCATATAGTCCTGACCCTGCCCTGCTCCACTTGTCCACATGTCCGTGGTTAAGTGGACATTGGGTACAACTGCATTTTTTAGGACACTGGTGAGTCTTTTTCTGACGTCCGTGTACATTCTCGGTATCGCCTGCCTAGAGAAGTGGAACCTAGATGGTATTTGGTAACGGGGGCACACTACCTCAAGAAATTGTCTAGTTCCCTGTGAACTAACGGCGGATACCGGACGCACGTCTAACACCAACATAGTTGTCAAGGCCTCAGTTATCCGCTTTGCAACAGGATGACTGCTGTGATATTTCATCTTCCTCGCAAAGGACTGTTGGACAGTCAATTGCTTACTGGAAGTAGTACAAGTGGTCTTCCGACTTCCCCTCTGGGATGACCATCGACTCCCAGCAGCAACAACAGCAGCGCCAGCAGCAGTAGGCGTTACACGCAAGGATGCTTGGGAGGAATCCCAGGCAGGAGAGGACTCGTCAGAATTGCCAGTGACATGGCCTGCAGGACTATTGGCATTCCGGGGGAAGGAGGAAATTGACACTGAGGGAGTTGGTGGGGTGGTTTGCGTGAGCTTGGTTACAAGAGGAAGGGATTTACTGGTCAGTGGACTGCTTCCGCTGTCGCCCAAAGTTTTTGAACTTGTCACTGACTTATTATGAATGCGCTGCAGGTGACGTATAAGGGAGGATGTTCCGAGGTGGTTAACGTCCTTACCCCTACTTATTACAGCTTGACAAAGGCAACACACGGCTTGACAAATGTTGTCCGCATTTCTGTTGAAATACTTCCACACCGAAGAGCTGATTTTTTTGGTATTTTGACCAGGCATGTCAATGGCCATATTCCTCCCACGGACAACAGGTGTCTCCCCGGGTGCCTGACTTAAACAAACCACCTCACCATCAGAATCCTCCTTGTCAATTTCCTCCCCAGCGCCAGCAACACCCATATCCTCCTCATCCTGGTGTACTTCAACACTGACATCTTCAATCTGACTATCAGGAACTGGACTGCGGGTGCTCCTTCCAGCACTTGCAGGGGGCGTGCAAATGGTGGAAGGCGCATGCTCTTCACGTCCAGTGTTGGGAAGGTCAGGCATCGCAACCGACACAATTGGACTCTCCTTGTGGATTTGGGATTTCGAAGAACGCACAGTTCTTTGCTGTGCTTTTGCCAGCTTGAGTCTTTTCATTTTTCTAGCGAGAGGCTGAGTGCTTCCATCCTCATGTGAAGCTGAACCACTAGCCATGAACATAGGCCAGCGCCTCAGCCGTTCCTTGCCACTCCATGTGGTAAATGGCATATTGGCAAGTTTACGCTTCTCCTCCGACGATTTTATTTTAGATTTTTGAGTCCTTTTTTTACTGATATTTGGTGTTTTGGATTTTACATGCTCTGTACTATGACATTGGGCATCGGCCTTGGCAGACGACGTTGCTGGCATTTCATCGTCTCGGCCATGACTAGTGGCAGCAGCTTCAGCACGAGGTGGAAGTGGATCTTGATCTTTCCCTATTTTTGGAACCTCAACATTTTTGTTCTCCATATTTTAATAGGCACAACTAAAAGGCACCTCAGGTAAACAATGGAGATGGATGGATACTAGTATACTTATGGATGATGAGCGACTGCCGACACAGAGGTAGCTACAGCCGTGGACTACCGTACTGTGTCTGCTGCTAATATAGACTGGATGATAATGAGATAAAATAAAAATATATATATATATCACACTAGTACTGCAGCCGGACAGGTATATATTATGTAATGACGGACCTGCTGGACACTGTCTGTCAGCACTGCAGACTCCTAAAGTAAGCTACTAGTATCAAGAAGATAGAAAAAAAAAACCACGGGTAGGTGGTATACAATTATGGATGGACCAGCGACTGCCGACACAGAGGTAGCTACAGCCGTGGACTACCGTACTGTGTCAGCTGCTAATATAGACTGGATGATAATGAGATAAAATTAAAATATATATATATATCACACTAGTACTGCAGCCGGACAGGTATATATTATGTAATGACGGACCTGCTGGACACTGTCTGTCAGCACTGCAGACTCCTAAAGTAAGCTACTAGTATCAAGAAGATAGAAAAAAAAACCACGGGTAGGTGGTATACAATTATGGATGGACCAGCGACTGCCGACACAGAGGTAGCTACAGCCGTGGACTACCGTACTGTGTCTGCTGCTAATATAGACTGGATGATTATGAGATAAAATTAAAATATATATATCACACTAGTACTGCAGCCGGACAGGTATATATTATGTAATGACGGACCTGCTGGACACTGTCTGTCAGCACTGCAGACTCCTAAAGTAAGCTACTAGTATCAAGAAGATAGAAAAAAAAACCACGGGTAGGTGGTATACAATTATGGATGGACCAGCGACTGCCGACACAGAGGTAGCTACAGCCGTGGACTACCGTACTGTGTCTGCTGCTAATATAGACTGGATGATAATGAGATAAAATTAAAATATATATATCACACTAGTACTGCAGCCGGACAGGTATATATTATGTAATGACGAACCTGCTGGACACTGTCTGAAGAATGCGTTTATAAAAACACCACACGACGAGTGTTTAACTTTTTCAGGCAGACAATCACAATATACTGGTGGTCAGCAGACAATCACAATACTGGTGGTCAGTGGTCACTGGTCAGTCACACTGGCAGTGGCACTCTGGCAGCAAAAGTGTGCACTGTACTTAAATGTACTCCTGCTATAACTGCTCCCCAGTCTCCCCCACAATTAAGCTGTGTGAGCAGTGAGCACTCAGCACTCAGCAGTCAGATAATGATATACAGTATATGATGCAGCACACTGGGCTGAGCACAGATATGGTATGTGTGACTGTGTCACACTGTGTATCGTTTTTTTTCAGGCAGAGAACGGATTAATTAAACTGGTGGCACTGGTCACTGGTCACACTATCAGCAGCAAGTAGTACTCCTCCTATATGCTCCCCAAAATTTGTGTCTCTCTCTAGTACTCTAGTCACTCTAAACGGAGAGGACGCCAGCCACGTCCTCTCCCTATCAATCTCAATGCACGTGTGAAAATGGCGGCGACGCGCGGCTCCTTATATAGAATCCGAGTCTCGCCATAGAATCCGAGCCTCGCGAGAATCCGACAGCGGGATGATGACGTTCGGGCGCGCTCGGGTTAACCGAGCAAGGCGGGAAGATCCGAGTCGCTCGGACCCGTGTAAAAAAACCTGAAGTTCGGGCGGGTTCGGATTCCGAGGAACCGAACCCGCTCATCTCTAGTGAAAAGGTGGGTATTGAGGGAATATCCTTAAGAGATTAGCTGTGTAGGATGAGCCAGGCTTCTTCTGCAGATGTACATTAAAACTGTGAAGGATGATCCAGGTAATTACAATTAATGTTATTGAGGTTAATACTGTAGGAACAAAAAAAGGGCAAAATGCTGTGATTTTTTTTTTTTTTTAAATTTGTTTAAAAAAATAATAATACAAAACCAAAACCAGTTACGGCATTTGACAAAACCAAAACCAGACAATGAATTAGAGCCAAAACCAGTAGAAATGGTCCGGCGCACATCTTTAGTACACATAGGGACACAACCTGTGATCATCATACTGTATCAATCAGCGCTATGGGTAAATGTTGTTTTCCATACATGGGGAGGGCAAAATGTGCCCTCTCTATACCATACTGCCCCACATAATATAAAAATAATTCACAGAGGGGATGTGCCCAGATTACCACCATATTGTGTCAAATGAAATGGGGCCCACTGGTGTATTTATAATGGGTGCAGTGTATGTGGTGCACATGAACCCCTGTGGTCTAGGGGGTGCACACCCTTCAACCATTTTTTTCAATACTTACCCTCTGGAGTCCAGCGTCGCAGCAGCACTGCAGAAATCACTGGGAAAATGGCGCACCAGCCACTTTCCTGGTGTTTCACGCATGTACACTAGGAAAATGGCTGCTGTGCATGCGCACTAGACTCTGGGACAGCGCTAGGGATCACCTAGTGACCCTAGTGCCCAGAGTCAAGAGTGCTGCCTGCTAGAGAGGAGGGGGCCCAGAAAGACTGCACATGGGCTCCTTATTCTCTGAAGATGTGCCTGAAGGGGTCCCTTCAATTCATGTGGTAAGTTAGAGCATGTTAGGCCTTGTAAAGCTGAGATATTATTCCTACACAAGGTTAGCATTTACATTGAAATGGTGAAAATTAGCACAAAATGAAAGTGTTTTCTCATTTTCAAGTACAGGGGGGTTGTTTTTTTGTTGGAGGGGTACCTTCACATACAAATCTGCTTGTTGCAATTTGGGACATTGACGTAAAACCAAAGCAAGACCCATAAGTATTTTTGTGGTGATTAAAGAAAATGATTTCATTAGCTGTTGGTTCCCTTTATGGAGCATTCTATAAAAAAAAAAAAAAAGGGATTGGCCATCAGAAAAGGATTTGAATATTGGGGAGAGTCTGATCTAGTGGGGTAGGGAGTTCCATATATGAGAGCAGCACAGGAAAAACCTAGGAGGCAGAATGAGTTGATGAATGCTTGTGATCTAAAGTAGTTTTGCTTGACAAGATAGAGGGTGGTATAGTAGAAACTAGAGTAGTCGTTATCTTCCTATTATTTTGATCTACTTCTTATTGTTTTTTTCTGGAGAGAACAGAAAAGGAAGGATACTGCTACTAACTCCTTACAACAATTAAAGGACTCTGAAATAACTAAAATGTTATACAAAAGATTAGAATTATTCATGGTCCTGTATAAATACAGTGAAAAACGTAGGACTTAAGTTTCAGTCATAATTAGGCGAGTAAATTTTAATTGAAAATGAGAGCATTTAAAAAATGATGGCACTGCAATTAAAATATTAGATACTGCTTGTTTTATCCTTATACAGTATATAAAAAAAATTCCTGTCAATGTTATTTTGTTAGCATTGTATCTAATAATACATTTACGTATTTTAAGGGTATTTAAGGTGCATTTGTCAAAAGCTTGAAAACCTTTTAAAAATTAGAACCTAATTTTGGTTACTCCTTATGTAGCCTGTAATTTAGCCTAGGAGATAATTGATGTTATCAGCAGCAAAAGCTGGCCCTATGGGATATAGTGACCTGTCTGCCTGCGTGATTCTATTAATAAGGACAGGTTTATTTAAAAAAAATTTCTATATAAACAAATGTCCTTTTATTGAGAAGACAAAAAAAGTGTAACAGACAAGTTTACGTCAAACACATATTATCCTGGAACATAGGTAGACTAGTGTTCATTCTATCACCCTGCACCTATGCAGTGAGGAGGGGATCGGTATGTGATCCCGCCACACAGGATGCTGAATGTCAGTATACTGACATCGGTATCCTGGGTGCTAGAATGCTGGCAGGGGGGCGAGTGCAACAAAGCCCCTTGCGAGCTCGTTGTGCTCAACACACTGCAGGCTCGGTGGCGAGCTTAGCTCGCCGCAGGTTCTTATCTCCCTCTAGGGGTGTCATGGACACCCATAGAGGGGGAAAATCACCTACCTCGCTGGTATTCCGGCGGTGGTATAGTGCCCTCGCCGGGATCCCGATATCGGTATTGAAACGGCCGGGATCCCGACTGGTGGTATGTTAACCATATAACGTGAGGAGGGCATATTTTAATTATGATGGGAACATTTTTATAACTGATGTATCACTCAATACATTACATCTAAAATTTTGCCCTTCTAAATTAAAATATGCCCTCCTCACTAATTAGGTGCAGGGTGATAGAATGAATACTAAAGAACTAAAATAACACAAGGAATAGCTAGGAAAGTGCATAATGTCAAAGGGAACTTTCAACATGACAACAACAATGACTTGTCTAGCAGAGGCATAACAAGGGGTTTTGGTGTCCAGGGCAATTTTAAATCTGTGCCCCAACAATCCTCACCCCCAGCCCCCCCACCCCCACCTCCCCTCTCTTGGAAGTAAAAAAAAATATTATCCTGGAAGACTCTAGTGTTGTCCCGGAGTCTAGGGCGCATGCGCAAAACTCTGCTGCTGCCGCTGGACTTTAGAGGGTAAATATTGCAAAACTGGGTGCAGTGTGGCCCTCCTGCACTCGGACCCATGGGCACTGCACCTGGGTAGGACTGGCGGCACCCCCCTCTGCCATGATGCCCAGTGAAAAGTGCCCCACATGCACCGCCTTGTTACACCACTGGTGTATAGCTGTTGTCCGATGTAATTACATTTCTTAAAATTGTTACAGGTGAATGAAAGTCATCAAGAACTGAATAAGCATAAACATAAACATCTTATCTCACACTCCCCCCACACCCTCCTGGAATCCCAGTGCACTAAATAAAATACTGCAAGTGTGTGTAAATATATACCAGGTAATGGTCTTAAATAAGTTGAATATATGTGATTGCGTTGTCGAATTCAGAAGATCTATATGCACCACCCCAGTTTTGTGAAAATGTATGACTCCAGTTTCCATGTGGAGTAGTGAATTCCTCCTATCCAAATACAGAAGTTGAAGTAATGCAGTTTTAATTGCTTTTAGAAAATGAGGAGTAGGGACTTTCCAGTTATGCAAATGACTTTCTTAGCCACAGTCGCTGTAACCATTAAAAATGGAATAAGCTTTTTGCAAATTCAAATGAACAGTTATCACAAAGCATGGATAATGGGTTTATGGTTAGACGTAGCTTGAAAGCATCATTAATATACTCCATGGCTTTCTCCCAGAATTTTTGAATTTTCCCACATTGCTATGAAAAAAGGAGGAGTTTAAGATTTTGCTTTTAAGGAAGGCTCCTGTCTACTTTGGGATTATATATATCCTTTGGGATTGTGAAATAAATGTATAGTGCAACATTTTAATGGGGACCTTCTGCAGCATAGCAGTGTGTAAAATTGCTAAATCAGCACTTTGGATGCCCAAAGAGCTGACTCAGCGCAGGTTTTTTTTCTTGCACTTGAGGAGGCTGCAAGAAAAAAGTGTCTGCCGTGGCTAAAGGTCACCCGATCGGAACAACAATTGAATTGCTCCATTGGGCACCCATTAGTTAAGACCCCCATAGCAAGCAATTTAAAAAACCCCACAGAAGGGACACTGGGGAAAATGGGTGCAACAAAGCCTCTTCAAGATGTTTGAGTGTAGAATTCGCCACCTGTAAAGCCACTGTAAAATGTATTGAAAAAATGACTGATTTGTAAAATGGTAAAACACTGGGCACCCCTAATCCTCAATCTCATTTGAGAAGATATAGTTTACATCTAGCTATGTGAGGCTTTCTGTTTCGCCAGAAAAATTGAAAAAAAAATGACTGTTTCACTTGTATATAATCGGATTTAGAAATTTTTGAAAGGGTGCATTTGTATATGGTACAGTCATTTGGGAAATCATACCAGTTTGTGCCACCACCGCTCTACCTAGTAATGGCAAGGAAAAATTGGCAAGTGTCAAGTAGATGGGATATTTTGTAAATAACTAGGAAAAATTGGCATAATACAGGTGGGAAATTTAATCAGGAATGGCAGTACCTAGGTATTTAATGAAGTGACTGGTTACTCTAAATTGGTCCAATAATTGTAAAGGCAAAGGTGAGGAGTTAGGGCCAGTAACATGAAGTACTCCGATTTAGGTATGTGTACCCTGCAAAAGAATCAAAAATGCTAGTACATCCAGAATGGCTGTGATAGATCTAGCTAAGTCTTATACAAAAAGTAACATGTCCTCTGCATATAGACAAGGTTTCAACATAGTTGTGCCAATTAAAATTTCCTCTAGAGGACAGTCTGGAGCAGAGAGCAATAGGCAGCAGCTCTAGAGACAAGGCAAATAAGAGTGGTGATGGGGGCAACTTTGCCACGTGCCTTCAGGACCTGAAAGGGAGTAGATATAAACCCATTACTGGAGATTTGTCTGAGCAGATTATGAATATACAGAACAGACTCATGAAGAACAGACATATGACCTCTGTTCCTATCTGATAAATGCACACAGTGGGTGTGCGCACAGCGGGTCCCCACCAACAGACAGCAGCTCTTTGAAGCATCTCTCAGTAAGGTAACTCACACGACATTTCACTATATCTCCTCAGAGGTAGTGAGGTTTTCCTCACCTAGGGATTCAATCCCCCGTACCTTGCAATAGGAGCTTATAGCTTGTTCCTCCCAGTACTTCATTTGGCCGCCATTAATGAGCATTGACTGCTACATTGCACATGCTCAGTTAGAGCTCGCTTATAAGATAGGAACTTCACTTTCATCTTCATTTTCTATGTTACCTGTCTAATATATATATAACTTGGCTATATAAGGATAAATGCTGTCCACAGTAAATCTGTGTGTGCTATCCACCACACAGTGAATGTATATAATTTAATCTTCACCCAGGTCTAGATGGTTACATCCATTACTAAGTGACACATCTCAGAACTGCAGATTGCCATATGATCTTTATCCTGCTTAAACTTTGTGTACTCTCATTAGCCCCATTTCTTAGAGCTGACAGCAGATGCAGGACAACCTTTTAAACACATGTAAAGTACTCTCATTGGCCATTCTCCACCTACTGGCAAAAGATTAAAAGTAGATCCTTACTCCACTCTGATGCATGTGCCTTTTCTGTCATTATACAAAGATTTCAGAGCTTCTTACTTTGATGTAAATGTGTCTTGTCACACGCTTAACCAGAACAAATTGCACTACACTTATACTGTGATTGCTGCAAGTGCTCTGAGGAGCAATAGCTCAATTGATGGGTGACGGTGGTGTTTTTTCTACACCCTTCTAATGACCACTGCACTGATGTGCAAACTGTCAAATTAATCGTAATTGCGGTGGAGCACAAAGCACACCCATCTTAGACTGCCTACTTGAATTAATACAGAGAGTATCTAAACATAAAGTAGATGCTGAAGAATTGGTTGAATTGTTATCCACCCTTGATAAAGGTGAATTTTTATATTTTCGTAAAGGTGCCCCCAAACAAAAGAGTCCTCTTTTCTCTCTTTCTTGAAAATAATAGTGCTCCTGATTATCATACAAATATTCCTGCCATTTAGCATCTAAGACACTGCAAAACTTCAAAGATGAGGACAAATATGAGAGAAAATGCCTCTGGCGATTGCCACACACATCAATGGCAGTGCATGGTTGGATAGACAAAGCGGGATATCCGGACTATAGATCTGCAGTGTCTAGTTGGACACCATATGGTTGACACTGGAAAAGGTTGACATGTACAAAAGGTCGACGGGTTCAAATCGTCGTCATGGTCGACATACACCTGGTCAACACATGTTGTTGTTTGTTTGTTTTTTATGTTTTTGGACTTTTTCCATCCTTGACTATCCATGTCACAAATCATAACCTGTAGTAACCTTGTGTCGAGCGAAGCAGAGCGGAGCAAGAAACTGCACCTGAAGCATGGTGAGCGAAGCGAGGGGACGTATTTCTACAAATGGAAAAACTATCCACACTGACCCCAAAAATGCAAAAAAAAAAGTGTGGACCATTTTGTGTTGACCTTTCCCATGTCGGTCTTAAATACATGTCAACCTTTCATAGGTTGACCTTTTGTACATGTCGGCCAAATGACTGTTGACCTAGACATTGTAGAATTTGTATACCGCACACACAAAACGGGGCTATTCTGGAGTCCACCATTTTGGAAAATATAGTAGTCGCTAGAAGAAAATAATCTATTTAATATAATATGCCACGCAGTGGCATAACTACCGAGGGTGGAGGGGGTGCAGCTGCTATGGGGCCCAAGCTGCTTTCAGGGCCCACAGCTCCTGCTGCAGCCAGACATGGCCTCCTCCAAAGCCCACTGCTCCCCCTTCACCCCCACCCATGGTGAAAATGACCGCCACAGCTGATAGCAAATCCCGCAGGCTGCAGCTACACGGAGGATGTAGAGGGGGGTTGCGGGGGTCCTTCCTGGCCAACTCCAAGTCCCGGCTGCCAGTGCTGCAATTCGCAAGTATTTAGGGGTGTGACACTGTCTCTCTCTCTCACACACACACACACACACACACACACACACACACACACACACACACACACACACACACACACTTTCTTTCTCTCCCTGATACTGTCCTCCCCCCTCTCTCCCTGGCACTTTCTCTCTCTCTCTCTCTCTCTCTCCCAAAACTGTCTCTCTCCCTTTATCTCCATGATACTATCACTGCCTCTCCCTCTCTGACACTGTCTCTCTCCCTCTCACTCTCTCTCCCTCCCTATCTGATGCCCCCCACCTCTCTCTCTCTCTCTCTCTCTCTCTCATTCTTTCTCTCCCTGACACTCACTTTTGCTCTCCTCTTTCTTTCTCCATTACTCCCCTCCCTCTCTCTTCCTCATCCCTGCTGACACCCTCTGTCTCCCTGATGCCCTGTCCCCATCCCTTTCTCTCTCTCTCTCTCTCTCTCTCTCTCTCTCTCTCCCTGACCCCACTCTCACTCCCTCTTTCCCTCTTTCTTGCTCCTCTCTCTCTCTCTCTCTCTCTCTCTCTCTCTTTGCCCCGACACCCCCTGTGTGTATGTCTCTCTCTCTCTCACTCCCTCCTCTCTCTATTGCTCCCATAAGGGGCATGGTAGCGACAATGGCAGGGAGGGGGAGGGGGGGAGTGCCTTTCAAGATTTTGGTATTGGTCCCCCAAAGTTCTAGTTACGCCCCTGATGCCACGTGTTGCTGACAGGCAAGTAAAATCCCTAATTTAGAAAAAAATGGGAGGGGGTGCTACTGTGCTGACTGTGTGATAATGGACACAAACGTTAATAAATGAAATCATTCACTAAATACCATCACAGACTGCAGCTGCAGATTTTTGAGGAGCTGTACCTCAAAAGAACAGATCAAACAACATATAGAAAAAGAGCGCTGTCCGTAAGGATATTTTTAGTTATAAAAATATATTTACTAAAAAATACATACCACATATATAGTATACATACACATATTACGCATTTAAAAACCTATACAAATATAAATGTCACATTCAACGGTGCAGAATATACTAATAATTTGATCCAACTACTGGTTTAGGGAATCTTATACTTTTAAATTAAGTTGAATCCTATCACATGAAACTGTTGCATTCTCGTGCCTTTCACTTGATCCAATGTTGCTTCTTTTAGAGGGAATCCAAAGCTGCAAAGCGAGTCTATCCAGACAAATACTATGATTAATGATTGTTAGAAAGTGTCACAGATAGTTTAACAGTAGTATGAAATTTGCAACACCAGTCTAAAATAGCAGCCTGTAAAGAGATAATAATAGACAGTTGGAAACGGTGAAAGGAAACAGGCTCTCCACATATGGAACTAAGGGGTCTATTTACTAAGCCTTGGATGGAGATAAAGTACCATCCAATGGGCTCCTAACTGCCATGTCACAGGCTGTGTTTGAAAAATGACAGCAGCCAATTGGCTGATACTTTATCTCCAGCGACTTTCTCTCCATCCAAGGCTTAGCAAATACACCCCTAAAACTCCACTCCCAGTATTCCACCTCTGTAGAACTTAACAATTCAATCCAAAGGGGTATTTTAAATACAATCACTGGTGTAGTTCCACTCCAAATAGATTCTCATGTGCAGCATGTATTATTTTAATGGATTACTGTAATCAAAAAGAAATTTCCCAATGTGAATAGTATGCAGGAGCCTAACGGTAGTAGATAATGCTGGAATAGAGTCTCTCTTCCACGGGGCCTCAGCCGCTGGTACTGGGTGACTGCGAGGTGGAATCACAAGTGGACGCTGGGAGAGAGCTATGTGGCTGACAGACGTCTGCAGACCTGATGTGAAAGGGCTACACTTGGGGGTGATTCTGAGTTGATCATAGCCCTGAAAATGTTTGCAGAGCTACGATTATGACCATAGACATGTGGGGAAACGCCCAGCACAGGGCTATCCTCCCCGCATGTCAGTGCCAGCTCCCCTCCCCGCAGAAGTGCAAAAGCATCGCACCGCGGCAATGCTTTTGCACTTTAGGAGTAGCTCCCGACCAGCGCAGCTTTAGTGGGCTGGCCAGGAGCTACTCGTCGCTCCCTGGCCCGCAGCGTTGGCCGGACTGTGCACACGAAACGGCAGCCAGACGCCGCCATTCCGCCCCCCGCCCAGTGACCGCCTCTGTCAATCAGGCAGAGGTGATCGTAGCGCAGCGACGGCCTTCAGCCGTCTGGCATGCGCCGGATAAACTGCAGCGTGCGATCGGGTCAGAATGACCCCCTTGATGTGTTTCTCAGCCTCTGTAATGGGGCTGTTTTCTTCAGAAGTAAAGCCCTTACATGTCTCTGACTATTTAACCTCTCTTGTGGTCATTACTCAGGTAATTAATCAATCAATCAATCAATCAATCAATCAATCAAGTCCATCGTTCTATCAGCTGTTGAATCTAGTAATCTAGATAGTAGTACCACGATTGACTCATAAAGTTCAAATACATTTATATATAACACAAATGTGTTTCTTTATCCAGTCTCTCACAGTCAGACTATCACCAAAGTATAGACATGAATAAAAATAAATTTAAAAACAAAAATACACAATCTTAAACAGATAATGGTAAATTCTAAATTTAAATAAAATCATCTATTTATATAATAGCACTAAGATTCTGCTTTAAATGAAATAAAAATCCATAATATGATATATATTATGTATTTCCACTGACCAAAACATAAAGTTTAGCCACAGGGTGTAAATGTGTATATTCATATCACTATATGTGTCTGTGAACACGCACACATACTGGTAATATAGACCTTTGATCAATCTAATGGTCCATCATAATGTCCAGAGAGCATTATAATCCCGACATTAGCTATTCGGGAATTATCTATTCTCAGAGTGCATGGAGTACAACAAGGATAAGAACAACAATATCAACATCATAGGGTGTTCCTGACATACAAAGCAGTCCTAAAAATTAATGGGATATGTCTGAATATAATAATTTTGGAGAACGGAGCTAAACGACTAGAAGAATCGGAAATGTCCATCTTAAGATGGATCCTGTATTATATGTAAATAATGGATGATTTTTATATGTTTCTATAAAAAGTGAACATTTGGGTATGGGGAAGGGGTGGAGGGAATACACATAAGTAAAATCACTCTCAGTTGGGCGGAGAACTTCCCAACCATCTCTTAAATGCAATTGATTGGTAAAGTATCGGATTCCCAACAGTGGCTGGGTAGAGAAACATTTAGGGCAAGAGGGTTTATCCATATAAGGAAGGCAACCATATTAAAATCTCACACAAATAATTGCACATCTACATAAGGATATAATTTTGTCAGTAAGTGCTGAAAAAATGCCTGGGAATAAGTGGTAGGTGCATACATATTACAAAATACTAATTTATTTGTCCATATAGAAATTTTCCAATATCAGCTTTACTCTCTGGCTCTATGTAAATAGGTCCTAAACCTAACCAAAATTGCCACTCTACTGGTCTTGGAATCGTAGGATACAGAAGCAGCCACAGTGTAGCCCCTAAAGCTCAATTTAGCATGTTCAATATCAGTAACGTGACTCCTGCAACAACACAATATCCACCTGCATTTTCTTCAAATATAGAATATTTCTTACGTTTTACAGGACAGTTAATCCCACCCACATTCCAGCAGCATCCTTCCAAAACTGACATACCAAAATGCTGACCAAAAAAGAAAGCGCATAATACCCATGGCACTGAGATTCGGACCAGGGCCGATGCTAGGTGTTCAGCGCCCCGCTGCAAACTATAACTTTGCCCCCTCCCATACTTTACAAGGGGCAGCGCACATAATGCTCCCTGTAGTAGTGCCGCTTATACACACCGCCCCCTGTAGTAGTGATGCTTACACACATAACGCCCCCTGGAGCAGTGATGCTTTTACAAGATGCCCCTTGTAGAAGTAATGCTTACACACGTAATGACCCCATGTACCAGTGATGCTTACATATGTAACACCCCCTGTAGCAGTGATGCTTACACATGTAACGCCCCCTGTAGTAGTGACTCTTACACACGTAATGCCCAGAGGCGTCACTGGGTGTGGTGGCACCTGGTGCGCACCTTTAATATCCCAGGGTGCCGGGGGTGCGCTAGTGGAAAAAGGGGTGTTGCCGCAAATAATGGGGCGTGGCCTCACAGGGTTGTCACTCCGGGGGCGTGCCCAGCATCTCCGGAGATGCTTGGCTGTATTGGGCTGCTCCCAGCTCTGTCAGTTCCTCTTTTATGACAGGAGCCAGGTGCTGTAGCAGTCTTTCACACTGCAGCACCTGGCTCCTGTCACTGCAAAGGAGCCCACAGTTTGGTGTCACCCCTTGAAGGCATCACACCTGGTTGCGGGCCGCTCCCCCAGCAGCCGCTTTGTGACGCCACTGGTAATGCCCCCTGTAGTAGTGACACTTATACAAGACACCTCCTGTAGCAGTGACACACGTTAACACTCTCCCCTGTAGCAGTGATGCTTACACATGTAGCGCCCACCATAGCAGTGCCACTTATACACATTATGTCACACATACACACGCCACATACACACATACATACATACATACATACATATACACACACACACACACACACACACACACACACACACTGTACATAGGTTACACACATATACATAGTCACACACACATATACATAGGTACTGTGTATATTCTCTCTTTCTCTCTTTCTCTCTCTCTCCTCTCTTTCTCTCGCGCTCTCTCTCTCTCTTTTGCTCTCTCGCTCTCTTTTTTTCTCTCTTTTTTTCTCTCTCTCGAACTCTCTCTCTTTTTCTCTTGCACTCTTTTTCTCTCTCTCTCTCTCGCGCTCTCTCTTTTCTCTCTCGCTCTCTTTTTCTCTTGTGCTCTCTCTCTCTCTCTCTCTCTCTCTCTCTCTCTCTCCATCCACTTACTCAAGGAAGTCTGGCAAGCCGGAGCTGTATCAGCTCATCCTCTTTGTAGCAGGCTGCAGTAGGAGTGGCCATTGACCATCGATGATTCTAAATCATTGATGGCCTATGACCGATGGTAACTACTTTTACCATCGATGGGGAGAACAAGATGGTTTCCTGCCATCGATGATAAAGAGCTATCAAATTTTTTTCCCTTCCAGGCTGTCGGGGACTCGGAGCATAGCTCTGCCCACGACACACATAAAGCCACGCCTCCATGCCCTGATTGGCCATGACTCAGTCAACAATAAAGTAAGGGTGACCATCAATGGATAAAACCATTGATGGTTCCCATACAGATGTTTTCCCACCATCGAGGTTATCCATCAGTGGTACCATCAATGGATAACCCACCGATGGCCATCCCTAGGCTGCAGCCTGTTCCTATGTAGTTTCGCCCATTGGGCCTAATTCTGAGTTGATCGCAGCAGCACATTTGTTAGCAGTTGGGCAAAACCATGTGCACTGCAGGTGGGGCAGATATAACATGTGCAGAGAGAGTTAGATTTGGGTGGGGTGTGTTCAAACTGAAATCTAAATTGCAGTGTAAAAATAAAGCAGCCAGTATTTACCCTGCACAGAAACAAAATAACCCACCCAAATCTAACTCTCTCTGCAAATGTTATATCTGTCACCCCTGCAGTGCACATGGTTTTGCCCAATTGCTAACAAACTTGCCACTGTGATCAACTCGGGATTACCCCCATTATTCCCATGTTTTCCCATGTAGCTCCACCCCCTTTTAGGTATGCACACTGCACTGTCACAGGGGAGGGGAAGAGGAGGTTTCATGCTGCCGGCGTCGCTGCCTGTCATACAGTGTGACAGGAGCAGCAGCAGGGACATCGGCTCAGCACCGGGATGCAGCCTGGCGCCTCCCTGCTTTGCATCAATTTGCTGAATGGGTAGACTTGGCCAACCAGTAGAGAGGATGTGAAAAGAACAGGGTTCCTTTGTAAAGCAGGGGCTGTGTCAGGACAACCTACTCTGATTAACATGAGGGCAAATCTTGGTGTAGTTTCTCATGTCTGCAGCGTAATGCTTTTTCAATGAATGCCAGAGGCGTAACTAGGGTTTTTCAGAGCCCAGGGTAAGATGGAAAATGGCGCCCCCGCCCCCCAAAAAAAAACACACAAAAAGAAGCATGTGAGTGCGCCGAAGGCGCGCGCGATGAAAAAATGGGCGTGGCCATGCTCCAGAAGGGGTGTGGCCACTGAACATGGCCCACAGTGCCAGTTACATTGCCCCACAGTGCCGGATACATGCCCCACAGTGCCAGTTACATTGCCCCACAGTGCCGGATACATGCCCCACAGTGCCGGATACATTGCCCCACAGTGCCAGATACATTGCCCCACAGTGCCAGATACATGCCCCACTCAGTGCCAGTTACATTGCCCCACAGTGCCAGTTACTTTGCCCCACAGTGCCAGATACATTGCCCCACAGTGCCAGATACATTGCCCCACAGTGCCAGTTACATGCCCCACAGTGCCAGATACATGCCCCACAGTGCCAGGCCCCACTCAGTGCCAGTTACATGCCCCATTTGGTGCCAGATACATTGCCCCACAGTGCCAGTTACATTGCCCCACAGTGCCAGATGCATTGCCCCACAGTGCCAGATACATTGCCCCACAGTGCCAGTTACATTGCCCCACAGTGCCAGGTCCCACTTGGTGCCAGATACATGCCCCACTGTGCTGCCGGACCCCCCCCCCCCCGTGCCGCCGGACCCCCCCCCCCCCCCGTCACTTACCGGCCGCTTGTTGCTATGTGAGGGGAGGAGAGCGCAGCGCCTCTCCTTCCCCTCACCGCTCCAGGTCTCCGGCGGCTGTCTGGCGCCGGTTCGCTAGCCAATCAGGAGCCGGTCCGCAAGCTCTGATTGGCTAATGCCGGAGACCGGACACAGCAGCGCTGCTGGCAGCGCTGCTAGTGCTGGCAGCGGCGGTGAGGGGAGGGAGAGACGCTGCGCTCTCCTCCCCTCACATTTGGGGTTAACGGGGGCGAGTGGGGCATGATGCCCTGGACACCGGCGGCGCCCCCCCTCTCCTGGGCCTGCCAAGGCGCCCACTCGCCCTACCCTAGATACGCCTCTGATGAATGCACAACTTGAAAAGCCTCCCCAGTCTCGTTTCAGCCTGGCTGGCCTGCTGTGTGAGCTGTGAAAGATGATCTTTCAAATCCTGCATGCCTTTCTGAAGTGTCAGTTTGTTCCTAAAGCATAGGAGCTATAGTTGCTCAGAAGTCCTGGTAGGAAGTCTGTGAAGGGGCTGGGGAGAGAAATCTTGCTTGACTTGCTGCAGGTGTGTTCTCCATGGAGCCTGATGCAGACGCTGTGGAGGGAGCGCCCGCCATGTTGGATTTTTACCTCTGCAACTCAAACCTTCAGCATTAAATCTCCAGCACTGGTTCCTTCTCTGCATAGGAGAGAAGTATCTCTCCATACATCAGTGTTGGTGGAGGCAGCAGTGCACATGGAGCTCCGTTAAGACCAGGCTGCTCTCATCGACACCAGAAGTCAGGGCAGGTCTATTTTCAACAAACCTTTCTATAAAATATAATGGCTTCTCTTCATTTAACAATGTATCATGAACTTACAAATGTTGTGTACAGATAAGAAAAAAATGTTCTAAACAAGGTTTTACCTGATTTTTGACAATAGGGAGTTAAGGGCAATGTATGCTACAGAGTAGTGTCATGGTAATGGTTCATACGGGAGGCGGTCAACATCCCGCTGGACGGGATCCTGGCGGTCGAAATACCGACGCCACAATCCCGACATATTCTCCCTCCGTGGGTGTCCACAACACCCATAGAGGGAGAATATAATAGTGTGCCGAGCGTAGCGAGGCACCGTGCCTGCAGCGTGGCGAGCGAAGCGAGCCCGCAAGGGGCTGCGTTCCGCTCACCACCCCTGTCGGGATTGTGCGGTCGGGATTCCGGCGTCGGTATTTCGACCGCCGGGATCCCGTCCAGCGGGATTACGTACTGATCCCGTTCATACATGTACATTATCATAAGAATGATTTAGTGATTATCCATACAATTATATTAGTTTCAGATCTTTATTTATTAAATGTCCATTTATAAACTTATAAGGGAAGTTTCACCTGCTGAGTGTTGTAAAGGCCCAAAAGGTGTTAATGATGTGGCAGGCTGGTATATCGGATGCACTGAAAGGTGCCCTAAGGAACACAATACTGGACATTTCATTTTGTACATTTCCTATAGAGTACTTGCTGCCTTCGTGGAATTAGGTTTAAAGGTTTGTTTTCTGTTTTTTTTTTCTTTACAGAAGACAAGTAGAGACACACTAAACAGTATGGACAAGGAAGTGGCAATCCTTCCCTCTGGCAAGCAGCCCGAATGGTATTTCTGCACTGTAGAACAGGCAAGTCAGCAGCTATTGTTCACCTGGACTAGATGAGGTGCTTTCTATGCCAGTGTATCATAGAAAACACATGGCATATGTTCTCTCTTTTCCTGCAAATACCAGGCAACATAAATGCTGTGTTTCTATCATAAGAGCATTAATAACATTTGCACACACTGCGGGCAGTGCTTACGGGGTATAGCTGTTATGTGTGACATGAACTCATACATACTCTTATTGAAATAGCAATAAGAGTGAGTTCATGACAGATTAAACCAGCTTGCTTTTAGCATTTATTTCTGTTAAAGTCAAAGCTTCTGATCATCAGTAGCTCATAGTGCCCGACTTTCTGGTTGCCCCTCCCAGAGGGTGTTATGTGGCTTTATATAGGGGCGTTCTGAGAGCATGATGCTGTTAAAGAGGCTGTGCAATTGCGTCATCATGGCCACACCCACGCTATACAATGGCAACATTTCTGCCATTGTAAATCTGGTGCATGGCTACAATGATGCAATTGAACCTGAGTCACGTCATTTCCCACTGAATCCACCCATTTCACTTGGCAAGTGGGTAGCTGGGCTGCGGGTGGAGACCGGATCTGGTAGATTTGCCCACTCCTCTGAGTGGCTGGGAGTGCCTTTTGATTTTTGGGAGCTTCCCGGTTATTCCAGGAGAGTAGACAAGTATGTAGTAGCTTTAACAAACTGCAGGTTAATAAATGTAGCCAATTTGTATGCTATGTATGAGGAGAACTGAAGAAGGTTGAGAAACTGTATCCGAGGACTCTGTATAGAACTTTAACAATATATTACTATGTAAAACAACCTTGCCACTTATGTAATATTAAAGAGGATTTTATGTGGATTAGACTTTTCGTGTACAAGTAAACACTTTGCTTAATGTCAATATGTTAAAAGCAAATAGATATGATGCGCTCCCATGACTGACTCACAGTTCCTTGGTAAAGATAAATTTAGTTCAGCAGAAATGTCTTCCTCGGGAACGGAGTATAATAAAGTGTTCTACACTTCTTATTGTTCTAAGTGTTGGATAACGTAATGTACTATATTACAATTGTACACCTGCCAACATTCTGTTGTAGGGCCATTCCATGGATATAAGTAAAAATGTCCCACATGTTTTCAACATAGATTGAAAAGCTGAATTATAGCTCTTTCTCTTAGGATTTCATAAAACACAGGGGGAGCGAATGTAATAGTGTGAGAAACAGTAAATGAGAGATTTTGTGAGAGTTTTCCTGGTTTTTTAAAGTGGCAATCATTTACATTTCAAAACCAGGTTGATTTTGCCAGGTAAATGATTACCACTTTAAAAAACAAGAAAACTCTCACAAAAGCACTCACCTTCTGATTCTCACAGGCTATTACATTTCCCCCAGTCTTAATTTGGAGTTGAGGGGAATTATCACGCAGACGCTTCAAAACAGTGGTGGACTTGACTTTCTCATATGTGACAACTAATTTTTGCGATATTGTGTTTGGTACTACGGAGAATGTTTTTCTTTTCTACCTAAAAAATAAGCACTTTGCTATTTTAATATAATATATATATATATATATATATATATATACATACATACATACATACATACATACATACATACATACATACATACACTTATTAACACAAATTGGTATGCTAAAACTTGTACAAATGTTCCATACGTGTGTCTTTTATTAAACATCATCAAAACAATCAAAACTCAACAGCAACCAAAATGTGTAAGATAATAATTTAGCAATTTTTATAACTACATGTACACTGGAAATGTGGCGGAAGTGCCACAATTCCAGAAAACAAAACTTTACTGGACTGGTAATACTGTTTCAAAACACTCGTTTTTGAATTGTGATATTAATAGTAGACACTGACTCTAATTTTAAATGTAGTTTTCCTTACAGTTTGATACTTACTGAGAATTACATAACCTAAACAGGAAGTGATGTCGTAATTAGTTTCCTGATTGTGGGGGGTATAAGTAAGAGCCCTGTCCCAGTTTGTCAATACCCCTTGAAGAAGTCTGAAGGATGAAACGCATTGGGATTTCCCCCTATGACCTCCTGCTAACTAAGATAAGAGTCTCCTAATCTCTATGATATACAGATGGATCCATGTTTTTCTTGCACACGTATATATATTATCTTGATTCTTATTTAATAAACCACCAATTGAACCTAAGGATGATGTATAAACACAATTGACTTAATTTAATATTTCTTTCTAAATTTCTGAATAAGAAATTTTTGGCCTACGGGTGCCGTGAAAAAAAATTCTGATACTCTAGGGCGCCGTGACTCAAAACAGTTTGAGAACCACTGGTATAAGAGAATATTTCATATGGATAATAATAAAGACAAGTGAAATAAAGAGATGCTAGTATGGTGATATGGTGGTTCCATACAGTACAGTTACAGTTCAATTGGGTACCAATAGGCTATTCGGACTGTCTCCTATGAACAATAGGTTGCAACAGTGTCCTGCGTAGGTTACAATAGTACAGTTATGTGCCATTATTTCCCTGCAACTATGGCAATATCTATTTAAGTAATTACCTATTAGCACTAGAGATGAGCGGGTTCGGTTCGTCGAGATCCGAACCCCCCCGAACTTCACCTAATTTACACGGGTCCGAGGCAGCCTCGGATCTTCCCGCCTTGCTCGGTTAACCCGAACGAGGATGAACATCATCATCCCGCTGTCGGATTATCGCGAGATTCGTATTCCATATAAAGAGCCGCACGTCACCGCCATTTTCACTCGTGCATTGGAGATTGAACGGAGAGGACATGGCTACGTTCTCTGCCTGAAAAGCTCCATATTTGTGCTCAGTGTGCTGCAAATATCTACGTTCTTTGCCTGAAAAGCTCCATATCTGTGCTCAGTGTGCTGCAAATATCTGTGCTCAGTGTGCTGCATTGTGGGGACCACAAGTATATAACTATAGTAGTACAGTACAATAGGCCATTGCTGTATCTTGCAGCTCCGTGTCAGACTCAGTTCTAGACAGTATCCTGATCATCATTGCTCATTATCTGCTGCATTGTTGTGTGACCAGTATATACTATATATATTATATATAGAAGTACAGTGCAGCATTTTGGTGACCAACAGTATAGTAGTACAGTACAGTAGTCCATTGCTGTATCTTGCAGTTCCGTGTCAGTTCTGTGTCAGTTCAAGTATCCATATCTGTGCTGCATTGTTGTGAGCAGTATATATAGTAGTAAAGTGCAGCATTTTGGTGACCAACAGTATATAGTTGAACAGCACAGTAGTTCATTGCTGTATCTTGCAGCTCCATATCACTGCAAGTATCCATATCTGTGCTGCATTGTTGTGAGCAGTATATATAGTAGTACAGTGCAGCATTTTGGTGACTAACAGTATATAGTTGTACAGTACAGTAGTCCATTGCTGTATCTTGCAGCTCCGTGTCACTTCAAGTATCCATATCTGTGCTGAATTGTTGTGAGCAGTATATATAGTAGTACAGTGCAGCATTTTGGTGACCAACAGTATATAGTTGTACAGTACAGTAGTCCATTGCTGTATCTTGAAGCTCCGTGTCACTTCAAGTATCCATATCTGTGCTGAATTGTTGTGAGCAGTATATATAGTAGTACAGTGCAGCATTTTGGTGACCAACAGTATATAGTTGTATAGTACAGTAGTCCATTGCTGTGTTTTGCAGCTCTGTATCACTGCAAGTATCCATATCTGTGCTGCATTGTTGTGAGCAGTATATACTAGTACAGTGCAGCATTTTGGTGACGAACAGTATATAGTTGTACAGTACAGTAGGCCATTGCTGTATCATGCAGCTCCGTGTCACTTCAAGTATCCATATCTGTGCTGCATTGTTGTGAGCAGTATATATAGTAGTACAGTGCAGCATTTTGGTGACCAACAGTATATAGTTGAACAGCACAGTAGTTCATTGCTGTATCTTGCAGCTCCATGTCACTGCAAGTATCCATATCTGTGCTGCATTGTTGTGAGCAGTATATATAGTAGTACAGTGCAGCATTTTGGTGACCAACAGTATATAGTTGTACAGTACAGTAGTCCATTGCTGTATCATGCAGCTCCGTGTCACTTCAAGTATCCATATCTGTGCTGCATTGTTGTGAGCAGTATATATAGTAGTACAGTGCAGCATTTTGGTGACCAACAGTATATAGTTGTACAGTAGGCCATTGCTGTATCTTGCAGCTCCGTGTCACTTCAAGTATCCATATCTGTGCTGCATTGTTGTGAGCAGTATATAGTAGTACACTGCAGCATTTTGGTGACCAACAGTATATAGTTGTACAGTATAGTAGTCCATTGCTGTATCTTGAAGCTCCATGTCACTTCAAGTATACATATCTGTGCTGCATTGTTGTGAGCAGTATATATAGTAGTACAGTGCAGCATTTTGGTGACCAACAGTATATAGTTGTACAGTATAGTAGTCCATTGCTGTATCTTGCAGCTCTGTGTCACTTCAAGTATCCATATCTGTGCTGAATTGTTGTGAGCAGTATATATATAGTAGTACAGTACAGTAGGCCATTGCTATTGATATAAAAATTTTACTGGCATATAATTCCACACATTAAAAAACTGAGAACAAAAATGTGGAGGGTAACATAGGGAAAGATCAAGATCCACTTCCACCTCGTGCTGAAGCTGCTGCCACTAGTCATGGCAGAAATGATGAAATGCCATCAACGTCGTCTGCCAAGGCCGATGCCCAATTTCATAGTAGAGAGCATGTAAAATCCAAAAAGCAAAAGTTCAGTAAAATGATGTCCCAAAAATCTAAATTAAAAGCGTCTGAGGAGAAGCGTAAACTTGCCAATATGCCATTTACGACGCGGAGTGGCAAGGAACGGCTGAGGCCCTGGTCTGTGTTCATGGCTAGTGGTTCAGCTTCACATGAGGATGGAAGCACTCATCCTCCCACTAGAGAAATGAAAAGAGTTAAGCTGGCAAAAGCACAGCAAAGAACTGTGCGTTCTTCTAAATCACAAATCCCCAAGGAGAGTCCAATTGTGTCGGTTGCGATGCCTGACCTTCCCAACACTGGACGTGAAGAGGTGGCTCCTTCCACCATTTGCATGCCCCCTGCAAGTGCTGGAAGGAGCACCCACAGTCCAGTTCCTAATATTCAAATTGAAGATGTCACTGTTGAAGTACACCAGGATGAGGATATGGGTGTTGCTGGCGCTGAGGAGGAAATTGACAATGAGGATTCTTATGGTGAGGTGGTTTGTTTAAGTCAGGCACCCGGGGAGACACCTGTTGTCCGTGAGATGAATAAGGCCATTGACATGCCTGGTCAAAATACAAAAAAAAATCACCTCTTCGGTGTGCAATTATTTCAACAGAAATACGGACAACTGGTGTCAAGCCGTGTGTTGCCTTTGTCAAGCTGTAATAAGTAGGGGTAAGGACATTAACCACCTAGGAACATCCTCCCTTATACGTCACCTGGAGCGCATTCATCAGAAGTCATTGGCAAGTTCAAAAACTTTGGGTGACAGCGGAAGCAGTCCACTGACAACTAAATCCCTTCCTCTTGTAACCAAGCTCCTGCAAACCACACCACCAACTCCCTCAGTGTCAATTTCCTCAGACAGGAAAGCCAATAGTACTGCAGGCCATGTCACTGGCAAGTCTGACGACTCCTCTCCTGACTGGGATTCCTCCGATGGATCCTTGAGTGTAACGTCTACTGCTGCTGGCGCTGCTGTTGTTGCTGCTGGGAGTCGATCATGATCCCAGAGGGGAAGTCGGAAGACCACTTGTACTACTTCCAGTAAGCAATTGACTGTCCAACAGTCCTTTGCGAGGAAGATGAAATATCACAGCAGTCATCCTGTTGCAAAGCGGATAACTCAGGCCTTGGCAGCTGTGTTGGTGTTAGACGTGCGTCCGGTATCCGGCGTTAGTTCACAGGGACTTAGAGAATTTGTTGAGGTAGTGTGTCCCCGGTACCAAATACCATCTAGGTTCCACTTCTCTAGGCAGGCGATACCGAGAATCTACACAGACGTCTGAAAAAGAGTCACCAGTGTCCTAAAAATTGCAGTTGTACCCACTGTCCACTTAAGCACGGACATGTGGACAAGTGAAGCAGGGCAGACTCAGGACTATATGACTGTGACAGCCCACTGGGTAGATGTATTGCCTCCTGCAGCAAGAACAGTGGCGGCGGCACTAGTAGCAGCATCTCGCAAACGCCAACTCGTTCCTAGGCAGGCTACGCTTTGTATCACCGCTTTCTATAAGAGGCACACAGCTGACAACCTCTTACGGAAACTGAGGAACATCATCGCAGAATGGCTTACCCCAATTGGACTCTCCTGGGGATTTGGGACATCGGACAACGCCACCAATATTGAGCGTGCATTACATGTGGGCAAATTTAAGCACGTCCCATGTTTTGCACATACATTGAATTTGGTGGTGCAGAATTTTTTTAAAAACGACAGGAGCGTGCAAGAGATGCTGTCGGTGGCCCAAAGAATTGCGGGCCACTTTCGTCATTCAGCCACCGGCAAACACTCCTCAACCTGCCCCGCCATCATCTGAAGCAAGAGGTGGTAACGAGGTGGAATTCAACCCTCTATATGCTTCAGAGGATGGAGGAGCAGCAAAAGGCCATTCAAGCCTATACATCTGCCTACGATATAGGCAAAGGAGGGGGAAGTCAACCGACTCAAGCGCAGTGGAGAATGATTTCAACGTTGTGCAAGGTTCTGCAACCCTTTGAATTTGCCACACGTGAAGTCAGTTCAGACACTGCCAGCCTGAGTCAGATTATTCCCCTCATCAGGTTTTGCAGAAGCAGCTGGAGAGATTGAAGGAGGAGCTAAAACGGAGC
Organism: Pseudophryne corroboree; assembly: GCF_028390025.1. Lineage (NCBI taxonomy): Eukaryota > Metazoa > Chordata > Amphibia > Anura > Myobatrachidae > Pseudophryne > Pseudophryne corroboree. The sequence goes on along the minus strand of NC_086454.1, from coordinate 129,063,874 downwards.
GATTCCGCTAGGCATGTGGGACTTTTGGATGGAGCCCTACATTCACTTAACCAGGATTCACAGGTGGTCTATCTGTTGAAATCGGAGCACTACATTTTGGCCACCGTGCTCGATCCTAGGTTTAAAGCCTACGTTGTATCTCTCTTTCCAGCAGACACAAGTCTGCACATGTTCAAAGACATGCTGGTGAGACACTTGTCAAGTCAAGCGGAACGTAACCCGCCAACAGCTCAACAGCTCCTCCTTCATTTTCTCCTGCCAGGAAAAGGATCAGATTTCCAAAACCACCCGCTGGTGGTGATACAGGGCAGTCAGGAGCAAAAACTGACATCTGGTCCGGACTGAAGGACCTGCCAACGATTACTGACATAGTGTCTACTATCACTGCATATGATTCTGTCACCATTGAAAGAATGGTGGAGGATTATATGAGTGACAGCAACCAAGTAGGTACGTCGGACAGTCCGTACGTATACTGGCAGGAAAAAGAGGCCATTTGGAGGTCCTTGCACAAACTGGCTTTATTTTACCTAAGTTGCCCCCCCTACAGTGTGTACTCCGAAACAGTGTTTAGTGCAGTCGGTGTCCTTGTCAGCGATCGTCATACGAGGTTACTTCCACAAAATGTGGAGAAGATGATGTTCATCAAAATGAATTATAATCAATTCATCCGTGGAGACATTCACCAGCAATTGCCTCCGGAAAGTACACATGGACCTGAGATGGTGAATCCCAGTGGGAACGAATTAATACTCTGTGAGGAGGGGGATGTACACAGTGAAAGGGGTGAGGAATCGGAGGATGATTATGAGGTCGACATCTTGCCTCTGTAGAGCCAGTTTGAGCAAGGAGAGATTGATTGCTTCTTTTTTTGGTGGGGGCCCAAACCAACCAGTCATTTCAGCCACAGTCGTGTGGCAGACCCTGTCACTGAAATGATGGGTTTGTTAAAGTGTGCATGTCCTGTTTATACAACATAAGGGTGGGTGGGAGGGCACAATGACAATTCCATCTTGCACCTTTTTTATTATTTTATTTATCTTTGCATCATGTGATGTTTGGGGCAAATTTTTATAAGTGCCATCCTGTCTGCCAGTGCAGTGCCACTCCTAGATGGGCTAGGTGTTTGTGCCGGTCACTTGGGTTGCTTAGCCTAGTCATCCAGTGACCTTGGTGCAAATTTTAGGACTAAAAATAATATTCTGAGGTGTGAGGTGTTCAGAATAGACTGGAAATGAGTGGAAATTATGGTTATGGAGGTTAATAATACTATGGGATCAAAATTACCCCTAAATTCTACGATTTAAGCTGTTTGTGAGGGGTTTTTGGAAAAAAAACACCTGAATCCAAAATACACCTGAATCCGACAAAAATTTTTAAGGGAGGTTTTGCCAAAACGCGTCCGAATCCAAAACACAGCCGCGGAACCGAATCCACAACCAAAACACAAAACCCGAAAAATTTCCAGTGCACATCTTTAATTAGCACTATAGTTTCCTTCCCCTGGGCTCACTGTAGCAGTATGAACATTTGATATTCCAGAAAGACTGGAAGCAGGCGTAACAAGTAAAGGCTCTTTGTAATCCTCTCACTCTGTAGGTTTATCTTCCCTTGCTACTTCCAAGAAAATAGGGCACAGTACGCTGATCCACTGAATAATTACTGGTGTAGTTGAACTTGAACTATCACTGGGATGCTAGTTCCTGTCAGAGATGCAGTATGCTGTAGGCTGTCAGTGCGTAATAATCTCTCTAGTACGTCTATTGACTGCAGCTACTCCTGTGTTATATAAGATAATTTTGCTGTGTTCTTTTATATGCTGTAATATCAGTTCTAAGCGAATCAAAGGAGTACTCTATTATTTATAATAAGTGCACTTATTACTACAGCTGTATTTAAGGATCCCTGGTTGAAGAAACAGTATTTCTATGATGAAGTAATGTATAGTGTCACTGTTGCATTCACTATACCTGTCAAGTTGCATAGGCTATTGTTGGCTGCTTGTACATATATGGCTTCTCAATGCTAGGGCTGTCTTGATGGCTCCACCCACCACCGTCAATCACCGGCATGCCATGCCTTCTTCAGCCTGCCTCTCAGAGGGAAGTCGCCGCCTATTCCCACCTAGCTAGGCGGATCTATCACACCTTCCTGCTGATGTCACCAGGCTCCTGGGAGGTCGCGCTTCAAGCCCCGCTCACACACTGCATCGGATGGAACCGGAGATGGTTGTTGTTTCTCCTTGAATGTCCCGTTACCGTGGACAAGGTATCTCAGTCCTCATCCCCTGCGCGGCCATTTTCCAACCATGTCACACACTCCCAGCATCCACTGCGGGATCCTTCAACCGTCCTGGTGCAAGCGATTCGGGTTTCCAGACCCTGCTCGTGACGTCAGCCAGCCTTTAATGGGGGACACTGCCTCCCAGGAGTTCCCCCATTTGCGGCTTAGTCCAACAGCCCGCCGTGCACTGGGAGCCTGCATTCCCTATATTTCCATCTCAGTGGCCAGCTCCAACTCCCCTCCATGAGGGGGAACATTTTATCACTAATATTTCTTTCTGTGAGGGATCCCAAGTTGTATTTCCCTCTGTGAGGGATCCACAGTTAAAACACCTCCAATATTCAACTTTCTATACAGCATTTTATACATTAATTTAATACTAGCAGAATTATATATTTTAATATATTAGGGTGTTACATGTGCAGCGGACACTTTTCGGTTTTGGTTTTGGATCTGGATCTCCACTCGAGATTTAGATCTGGATTGGTTTTGCTAAAACCACTCTCTTTTTGGGTTTTGGTTTTGAATCTGGATGATTTAAAAAAAACAACCCATAAAACAACTAAAATCACAGAATTTGGGGGTAATTTTGATCCTACGGTATTATTAACCTCAATAACACTAATTTCCATTCATTTCCAGTCTATTCTGAACACCTCACACTATTGTTTTTAGGCCAAAAGGTTGCACCGAGGTCGCTGGATGACTAAGCTAAGTAACACAAGTGGACCATCTAGGAGTGGCACTGCAGTGGCAGACAGGATGGCAGTTTTTAAAAATAGGCCCCAAAGAGCACATAATGCAAAGAAAAAAAAGAGGTGCAAGATGGAATTGTCTTGGACCCTCCCACCCACCCTTATGTTGTTTAAACAGGACATACACAGTTTCAGCGATAGGTGGTCCCCCTGGTAAAAGCTTGCCAAGTTCTCCGAATCATAGCTAGCTACAAACATGCCACCTCCATATTTGATAACTTTTCACATTATGAGAAGAAGCAAGAGAAGAGCACAGTGTCAAAAAGGTGATTAAAAATTAGAGAGGCACAAGCAATTAGGAACAACACACAGGCCTTCACCTCCACTCCTATATTGGTGTGGAACAGAAAGGACTTCAACCAAGCAAATATATAATTATTAATTACCACATTACAGGACAAACTGAAAAACTAGAGGCCCAAGCCACCAAAATTGTACCACTTTAACATTTACAGGGATTAAGATAATCTCTGATTTAATGCTGGGATGCAAATAAACTGGTGTATACCACAGGATCAAGATTGGATATTTTCCCCTCCATGGAGTAGCATGTGAGCAGATCTGTGTGTTTTGTTTATTTTATTTTTAAATAAAGCAGCCCCTTAGTTGTTTTAGCAGCCCCTTCTGAGCCCCCACAACAGCCCCGGATGGGGCAAGTTGAGTTTGGGTGGGTTCGGTAGAGTACTAAGCACAACTGTGCAGTACATTTTTTTATTGATCCCCTACCCTAGTGGAGCTTACCACTTTTCAGTCCAAACTCATTTCATTCTATAAGTAGGACTGTGGGAGGAAGCAATGCTAACATCTGTGCCCACAGCATGCCTCAGCCTGGCAAGCCAGACATCTTCCTGGCTGTAAACCACCATGACACTCCATAATGGGCCTTATTCAGTAACTGTTTTTGCCTCACAGGAGTTTCTGTCCCATCTAGTGCTGCAGTGCAATGGAAAGCTCGTGCAATGCAAGATTACTGAAACTCTGTTCTTCTAACACCGTGAGCTCTTGAGATAACCCTATGCAGCCCTTCGGAAAAGAAGATCCCTGTACAACAAATGCGCATCTTCTAAATATATAATCCCAAAATGTGGAACATCAATAGTAAATCAAAATTAAGGTTCACTAATTGGAGCCATTCATTTGAGTGAGTCCCATACATGAAATAATTGAGAAGAACCTCTCTCTAATGCTCTGGCAGAAAACATCACGTTTACCTCTCCGGCAGTTGCACTGGATTATGATTCAGTCTCTTCTGAGTCACACTGACTTTGGACAAAAATGTGGTCTCTCCCCACTTTATTTAAAAACACTTTGACAATTTCCATTTCCACCTTTGCAGCTACTTTTCACAAATCTGTTTGTGATGTTGAAGCTTGTTTCATATCTGCTCTAGGCTTTCATTTAAACCTAGGATCAAGTACAATAGCAGCCCTGGACTTATACAGCATAGACAGCACCCCTGGATAATTACACAGCACAGCAGACAGGAAACAGCACCCCTGGACTTAAATGGCAGTGGGGCAGCACCCCCGGGCTTATAGGGCAGAGGGGCAGCACCCCTGGAATTATGTGGCAAAGAAAAGATGTGCAAGATGGAATTGTCCTTGGGCCCTCCCACCCACCCTTATACAGGACATGCGCACTTTAACAAACCAATAATTTCAGCAACAGGGTCTGCCACATGACTGTGGTTGAAATGATTGGTTTGTTTGGGCCCCCACCAAAAAGAAGCAATTAGTCTCTCCTTGCACCAACTGGCTCTACAGTGGCAAGATGTCATCCTCATCCTCAGATTACCCCCCTTCAGTGTTTACATCCTCATCCTCACAGAGCAATAATATTCAAACAAACCACATCCTTTAGGTGTCAGTGGACTGTTTAAGCTATTACCCAAAGTTTCTGAATTTGACAATGACTTATAATGAATGCGCTGCAAGTGATGTATAAAGGAGGATGTTCCTAGGTGCTGCCGGGCGCTCCCTAACACTCCCTGTAGTTTCTACGTCACACTGGTTGTCACTGCGGTTTGACATAATCACCGCTGCGGCCACTGATGCCTCCACAGCGGTTGTTCAGCGATGCGCTCCCCCTGTCAGTGAGGCGCGCATGAGCAGTAGTCTCTGCTTCCTACTACTGTGACTACTGCGCATGGGCGACTCACTGACAGGGGGAATGCAGCGCTGAACAACAACTGTGGAGGGATCAGTGGCCGCGGCTGTGATTATGGCAGACCGCAGTGACAACCAGTGTGACGCGGAAACTACAGGGAGTGCCGGGCAGCAGATGGAAAACAACTAACGAGGAGTAAACACCGGGAGCACAGAGATAACCCTAATACCGCAACGGGAGAGGTTAGTACATCCCGCCCACAGTGATGTCATTTATCTAAAGGCACATACCTACAATAAGCAATAGTTGCACTGAGAGCTTTGTAGTATGACTGTGCACTGGACAGTCATTTGGTTAGATGCATGCATGAGGGAACGAGGGGAGGGAGTGGGTGAGAGAGAGAACCAGCCTGTCTTCACGTTGGACTGAGCAGCAGTAAGAGCCATCTCCAGTACCCAGATGTTGCTGTTCAGTCAGTGAATGCAGAAGTAAGGGGGGTGGAGCGAAGCACATGGGGTAAGAGAGGATATCACAGATAGCCCAGTGCTGCCTAACGTGCTAGTAATGTATATTAGCAGCGCTGCCTCTGGCAGGGAAGGATCTGGGCGCAACACTACTAATATACAGTACACTACAGCTGGCAGCGCTGCAGCTGTGACGGCCAGTCAGTGTGGATGCGGATGGTGCACCCACAGCGCAACTGCGCTGTGTGCCTAGGCACCATCCGCCCACACCTAGTTAAGTCCCTGGTTGAAACCCAGTAATGGCATTATCCTGTCACATAGTAACTGCTGACATAGTGACTGTTAAAAAAACATAGCCATCCAATTTCTTATTATGATCCTACACCTATAAAGCAGGCCTGGCCAACCTGTGGCTCTCCAGCTGTTGTGAAACTACATATCCCAGTATGCCCTGCGACAGGTTTAGCATTCCCTAATAGCAAAGCTGTGGCACGGCATGCTGGGACTTGTAGTTTCATAATAGCTGGAGAGCCACAGGTTGGCAAGGCCTGCTATAAAGTGATTATCCACATTATAAATGTACCATATTCAATATGCTTTTAACCCATATTAAATATTATTGTACTCTCAGGGGTAAATCTACTGAGCTGCACTTTTTAAAACTAGTTCATCTTCAGTATTATCAGCCGCTGGAATTAAACGGGAAATAATATTTAATTCAAAAAATGTCTGTTTTATTTTTTTTATATTATTGCCGCTTTAAATCTAGCAGCCCAAACTGCCAAAGACATCACTTACTAAGCGCTGCTTAGTTCATTTACCCCTTCATGTAGTTTCAAATGTTCTGTTTTATAAAATATGTTGTTTCTTTGTGTGTCTGTAGGCATAAATTAGGCATGGTCGCACAATCTCAGTCAGACTTGGACATCCCGTGTGAATGGTAATACACCTTTCATTCCGCCTGCATGTTAGCATGCATTTTTTAATATGTAAATAAAATATTCTGTAACCTGTTACAGTATTCTGTATGGGTGTAGTATGGTATGCCGGCGGTCGGGCTCCTGGCGACCAGCATACCGGCGCCGGGAGCCCGACCACCGGCATACTGACAGTGTGGCGATCGCAAATGAGCCCCTTGCGGGCTCGCTGCGCTTGCCACGCTGCGGGCACGCGCGCCACGCTATTTTATTCTCCCTCCAGGGGGGCCGTGGACCCCCCACGAGGGAGAATAAGTGTCGGTATGCTGGCTTTCGGGATTCCGGCGCCGGTATACTGTGTGTAAAGGCAGTAATTCCTTCCTTCACAGTATTACAGTTTATGAGGATTAGGACACATAAGGCTTTTGTTTTTTGCATTATTAATTCACAAATTAACAACACTCACAACACATAGTATGTTATGTGCATTTGTCCTGTCAACTGATCATACAACTTTACTTTATTTGCAGACTTACAGTTATTGTGAGAGCTGTTCTGTTGCTTGCTTGGCCAACATATAAAACATCTTGAATATCTCAGTGCAGTTATTTCATTTAACAAAGGAACAGAGTGGGGTACTGTGGCAGTATCAGGGTAAATTACATGTATTCTGTGTGGAGCAGGGGGGATCCGCCCGCACAGGGAAGATAATGCAGGTGTGAGAACACCTAATTGCTGCAGTGGAGAGGCAGACTGGAAGACTCTGCAGTCAAAGCAGGCTGTGGCCTGTGTAAACTGCCTTGTTAAGATAAAACCAGACTGAGGTCATTGTGCTATTGAGCCATTGTTGACCAGGAATCCTGAGTCTAAACCTGTGGGAGATAGAGAAGGCCATGAAACTCTGGGACTGAGATACAATTTACTGGGGAGCCTTGAGTGTGAGTAGGCCGGAGCCTGTGTAATACTGGCAGGAAGCAAGACTGAGACTGTGCATGGTCTCTATGAGAAAGAGGACTGAGACTTCATTTAAGGGACTTTATGGGCCTAATTCAAATATGATCAAAGATGTGCTAAATTTAGCACATCTGCGATAATTTACTCTGAGAAGTGGGGGGGGGGGGGGGTACACCCAACACAGGGCTAGTCTGCCCCGCATGTCAGGCCCTACCCCCCTTCCTCCACCCCGCACAGGTACAAAAGCATTGCACAGCAGCGATACTTTTGTACCTGACAAGTAGCTCCCTGCCAACACTGCTCCTGTGTGCTCGTAGGCTGCTACTCACTACGCCCTAGGTTGCAGCGGCTGCGGGATGTCATGCAGCCGCAGCGCCCCCCCAACAGTCCGGACATGCCTCTGTTGTCCGGACCGTGCCACGCCAATGGCGTTCTAACGACGTTGGCACACCCCCTCCTGCCCCGCAACCGTCTCTGCCTGTCAATCAGGCAGAGGCGATCGTACCAGTGAGATGCTAATAGCATCTCACTGGGCTCCCGGGGTGCGCACACTGCACCCCCTTTATGTTTGCAGATTAGCTGCCCAAGGTTAGACAGGGGTGAAGAAGTAAGTCAGTGCCCTGAATGGGGGCTAAGCGTTTGTTATTTTCTGTTCACTTGTGGTGTTCCATATAGTTAACTGTGCAAAGCTTTTAAAATGTAATTGCCCTGTAAATCAATAAGCCAAAACCACAGAAGATGTGGTGACTTTTCAAAGTTTTATATAGTAAATGTAGCCCCAAATTTTTCATTTGCTAGTTCAGTTTAGAAAATGAAAGCAAACATGTTTCCTATCACACTACTCTTTCATATAGGATTCGGTTATGTTACATGCCAACGCCGGGATCCCGAGCACTAAAAATGCCAGCAGTTAGAATAGACCCTGCGGGTCGGCATTCCATCTCGTGGGTGTCCACGACACCCATAGAGTGGGATTAGAACCTGTGGCGAACCCGCTGCATGGCGAGCGCAGCGAGCCTGCAAGGGGCTGTGTTCTGCTCGCCTCCCTGCCAGCATTCTGCTACCGGGATTCTGGTGTCGGTATGCTGAATACCGGGATCCCGGCAGCCGGCATAACATACCCAACCCCTTCATATATATGCCCAGTGTCGTTGCATAACTAATAACCAAAAAGTGAAGTCTTTCAATTTATAATAAATGTTACATTAGTGGGGGATATTTAATCATTAAGGGGACTATTTTATATATTTACTTTACAGCATCTGATCTAATTCTTCTCTGTCTTAGGAACCATGATCTTCCAGTATTCTTACCTCCAAATTTTTCTACCATTTTCGACAACTTTGAAATACAGTCTTTTGGCTTTGGCTTTAGCATTGTTTTTGATTGCACTGGTTATTTTAGCATGGAAGATGCACCAGTATTATAAGTATAAATCCTCCTCTATTGTGAAAGGTAAGAAGGAATGTCCCAACAGTTTGTTTTTTTATTGCATTTCTGCTGCCTATACTAGAAGTTATTATGAGGTGCATGATATGTGCACTATAAAGCCCTTTATCTGCAGCTGACATCTGTGAAAGTCTGAATAAGCCCATATGTGTTTAATAACTTTAATTAGAGAGTGTGCCTGATTGTGTGCTCAATCCTCAGAGGGAGTACCTAATTGGGAGCATCTATATAATAATAAGCACCTATTTGGGCGTATGTGTTAGCTGCTACTGGCTGGGGGCTCTCATTAGGGTTTAAAGAACAGGGATATCTTGTCTGAGCCACCAAAAATGTGGTTTGTGCAAGGGTTTGTGTTACACATCTAATACCAATTATCTGCACTCTGTACTGTTTGCTTATTTGATTATTTTGAGACACTATGGGGAATTAGTGAATTGCTTTTTCTTTGCAGAGCACGGCAATGACAAGTATATGAATTAATTATTATAATAATGTATCTGTTAACTTATAGACAAGAAGTTCAGCAATGGTAAGAGTATTCAAAAGAAAGGAAGCATTCTGGTAAAGAGTCTAACTCCTGCCTTCTTAGAGACAGCAAAGGAAGAGCAGAACTCAAAGGCAAGTTACATTTATTTATTTATTTATATTTTCATTTACAGATACTGTATGTTCATCTACACACTTGCTCTAATAAAATAACCAAATGGGGATATTTGGTGCGCCATGGACTTTGCTGTGCCAAGTGACAATGCTGCATTGCCAGCGCACACTGGGCCTGATTCAAGTCGCGTTTGATCTGCAGTGCACGAGTCAAAGTATCGATGTTCAGTACATTGCGCATGCACCAGACCCTAACTGCTCATATGCAGTATGAGTCTGCAATGTCGTATGAAGATCAGCAGCAGCCTATCAATGATTGACAGTCTCCTGCCTTTGGGGGAGTAGGGGCTGTGATGGCCATTGTTCCCCAAAATGGATGCACATCGCCTCCAATTTGGGGGACTGACGAAGCCAGGTTCTCTGTCAAAATACCCCATGTGTCACACAGCCAGCTGATGGCATTGCTGGTGATCCGATGCTGCGTTTTAGGATACAGCACAGATCACTAATGCAAGCATGAGGTGTCTACTTAAATCAGACGCCTCCTGCAGCAATAACATTAGTGCTGTTGCTGCTGTTTCCATGTGAGCAGCAGTGATGGCACCTCCAACCATCTCTGTATCAGGCCCACTGACTTCTGTGTTTTACTAAGTAACAAATATGTCTAATAAAAGGTTTGACCACGGCCATTCCTCCCACCACAATTTGTTGTGCTTGATCTTGCCTACTTTTGGAAGCAGTTTCAGGGAGATTCTGGGGGTTATTCCGACCCGTTCGCATGCAGCGGTTCTTCTCTGCGGTGCAAACTGGTCAGAACTGCACATTCGCGGCACCCGCAAAGCGCACACACGTCCTTGCCCAGCGACGGCAACGACCAGAAGAAAGTGATCGCTAGCACGATCGCAAGAAGATTGACAGCGGTGAGGTGTTCCAGGGCGTGTTAAGTTCGCTTAACTTTTAGGAAAAAGCAATACCTTAATACACAAATGTTCGGGCCGCTGCGACCGCTAAGTGTGTGCGATAAACCTCTATGAATGCGTACACATTGCGTAAGCACGCCGTCACGCTGTGAGCACAATATAGCTACACGTGCGACTGAATACACTTTAAAAACACTAACAGGAATGGAATGCGACACCAATTGTATATGTTAGGTTGTGGTCCAAAGCAGCAACAAATATTTACTTAAAAAGGGGGTACAACAGAAATGCAACAATACAAGAAAAAAGCTACAACCAATGAATACATATGTTAGTTTGCCTGCGCCACCCGGATCCGGTCCTCAGTCAGTCTAGCAAGATGACCTTCAGAGAATTAGACTGGGACCGGCCAGGAGGCTTGGCTTTTATACTTTTGTCCAAAACATAGTACAAAGGAAACTGTAAGCTCTTCTTTCATAGGTCAGAGGGCTGGTCATTTACAGTACATGAGGGGTCATAGGTCGGTTTGAATAGGTGGGAGATGCCTGGTCCAGGTGCACTTGCAGGTGTTCTCCACTGGGTTCCCGCCAAATATCAGGAGTACAGTAAGTACAGTGAGATATTAATATTATATTACTGTGCATATCTATGCGCGGAGCATGCTACATTCTGCAAACTGTGATCAGAATATTGCCCTTGAACTACTGTACATCTGGATACCAAACACCATGTCTTAACCTAATTCTGTCCCATCACATCCTGTAAAGTTGAATCCCTCTGTTGCTATACCTCTGAAGCAAATGTAACTTGCTGTTGTGGTGCGTGTAGACTATGTGTAAATTATGCACTATGTGGATAAAATATCAGATATGTATTTGCGGCTTTTCTATGCGAATGCGTATGCTACCGTATTTAATAGAGATGTGCACCGAAAATTTTTCGGGTTTTGGATTCGGTTCCGCGGCCGTGTTTTGGATTCGGACGCGTTTTGGCAAAACCTCCCTGAAATTTTTTTGTCTGATTCGGGTGTGTTTTGGATTCGGGTGTTTTTTAAAAAAAAAAACCCTCAAAAACAGCTTAAATCATAAAATTTTGGGGTAATTTTGATCCCATAGTGTTATTAACCTCAATAACCATAATTTCCACTCATTTCCAGTCTATTCTGAATACCTCATAATGGGGGTAATTACAAGTTGATCGCAGCAGTAAATTTTTTAGCAGTTGGGCAAAACCATGTACACTGCATGTGTGGCAGATATAACATGTGCAGAGAGAGTTAGATCTGGGTGTGGTGTGTTCAATCTGCAATCTAAATTGCAGTGTAAAAATAAAGCAGCCAGTATTTACCCTGCACAGAAACAAAATAACGCACCCAAATCTAACTTTCTCTGCAAATGTTATATCTGCCCCCCCTGCACTGCACATGGTTTTGCCCAACTGCTAAAAAAATTTCCTGCTGCGATCAACTTGGAATTACCCCCAATATTTTTTTTAGTCCTAAAATTTGCACCGAGGTCGCTGGATGACTAAGCTAAGCGACCCAAGTGGGCGGCACGAACACCTGGCCCATCTAGGAGTGGCACTGCAGTGTCAGACAATATGGCACTTAAAAAAAATTAGCCCTAAACATCACATGATGCAGAGATAAATAAAAAAAGAGGTGCAAGATGGAATTGTCCTTGGGTCCTCTCACCCACCCTTATGTTGTATAAACAGGACATGCACAATGACTGGTTGGTTTGGGCCCCCACCAAAAAAAAGTAATCAATCTCTCCTTGCACAAACTGGCTCTACAGAGGCAAGATGTCCATCTACTCCTCAAAGTCCGATTCATCACCCCTTTCACTGTGTACATCCTCCTCCTCACAGAGTATTAATTCGTCCCCACTGGAATCCACCATCTCAGGTCTCAGTGTACTTTCTGGAGGCAATTGCTGGTGAATGTCTCCACGGAGGAATCGATTATAATTCATTTTGATGAACATCAACTTCTCCACATTTTGTGGAAGTGACCCCCTACGCCGATCGCTGACAAGGTGACCGGCTGCACTAAACACTCTTTCGGAGTACACACCGGAGGGGGGGAAACTTAGGTAAAATAAAGCCAGTTTGTGCAAGGGCCTCCAAATTGGCTCTTTTTCCTGCCAGTATACGTACAGACTGTCTGACGTGCCTACTTGGATGCTGTCACTCATATTATCCTCCACCATTCTTTCAATGGTGACAGAATCATATGCAGTGACAGTAGACGACATGTGAGTAATCGTTGGCAGGTCCTTCAGTCCTGACCAGATGTCAGCACATGCTCCAGACTGCCCTGCATCACCGCCAGCGGGTGGGCTCGGAATTCTTAGCCTTTTCCTCGCAGCCCCAGTTGTGGGAGAATGTGAAGGAGGAGCTGTTGACGGGTCACATTCCGCTTGACTTGACAAGTGTCTCACCAGCAGGTCTTTGAACATCTGCAAACTTGTGTCTGCCAGAAAAAGAGATACAACGTAGACTTTAAACCTAGGATCAAGCACGGTGGCCAAAATGTAGTGCTCTGATTTCAACAGATTGACCACCCGTGAATCCTGGTTAAGCGAATTAAGGGCTCCATCCACAAGTCCCACATGCCTAGCGGAATCGCTCCATTTTAGCTCCTCCTTCAATCTCTCCAGCTGCTTCTGCAAAAGCCTGATGAGGGGAATGACCTGACTCAGGCTGGCAGTGTCTGAACTGACTTCACGTGTGGCAAGTTCAAAGGGTTGCAGAACCTTGCACAACGTTGAAATCATTCTCCACTGCGCTTGAGTCAGGTGCATTCCCCCTCCTTTGCCTATATCGTAGGCAGATGTACAGGCTTGAATGGCCTTTTGCTGCTCCTCCATCCTCTGAAGCATATAGAGGGTTGAATTCCACCTCGTTACCACCTCTTGCTTCAGATGATGGCGGGGCAGGTTCAGGAGTGATTGCTGGTGCTCCAGTCTTCGGCACGCGGTGGCTGAATGCCGAAAGTGGCCCGCAATTCTTCGGGCCACCGACAGCATCTCTTGCACGCCCCTGTAATTTTTTTACATAATCTGCACCACCAAATTCAATGTATGTGCAAAACATGGGACGTGCTGGAATATGCCCACATGTAATGCACGCACAATATTGGTGGCGTTGTCCGATGTCACAAATCCCCAGGGGAGTCCAATTGGGGAAAGCCATTCTGCGATGATGTTCCTCAGTTTCCGTAAGAGGTTGTCGGCTGTGTGCCTCTTATGGAAAGCGGTGATACAAAGCGTAGCCTGCCTAGGAACGAATTGGTGTTTGCGAGATGCTGCTACTGGTGCCGCCGCTGCTGTTCTTGCTGCGGGAGGCAATACATCTACCCAGTGGGCTGTCACAGTCATATAGTCCTGAGTCTGCCCTGCTTCACTTGTCCACATGTCCGTGGTTAAGTGGACATTGGGTACAAATGCATTTTTTAGGACACTGGTGACTCTCTTTCTGACGTCTGTGTACATTCTCGGTATCGCCTGCCTAGAGAAGTGGAACCTGGATGGTATTTGGTACCGGGGACACACTACCTCAAGAAATTCTCTAATTCCCTGTGAATTAACGGTGGATACCGGACACATGTTTAACACCAACACAGCTGCCAAGGCCTGAGTTATCCGCTTTGCAGCAGGATGACTGCTGTGATATTTCATCTTCCTCGCAAAGGACTGTTGGACAGTCAATTGCTTACTGGAAGTAGTACAAGTGGTCTTCCGACTTCCCCTCTGGCAATCGACTCCCAGCAGCAACAACAGCAGCGCCAGCAGCAGTAGGCGTTACACTCAAGGATCCATCGGAGGAATCCCAGTTAGGAGAGGACTCATCAGACTTGCCAGTGACATGGCCTGCAGGACTATTGGCGTTCCTGTCTAAGGAGGAAATTGACACTGAGGGAGTTGGTGGTGTGGTTTGCAGGAGCTTTGGTACAAGAGGAAGGGATTTAGTGGTCAGTGGACTGCTTCCGCTGTCAGTCACCCAAATTTTTTGAACTTGTCAATGACTTCTGATGTATGCTCTCCAGGTGACTTATAAGGGAGGATGTTCCTAGGTAGTTAACGTCCTTACCCCTACTTATTACAGCTTGCCAAAGGCAACACACGGCTTGACACCTGTTGTCCGCATTCCTGTTAAAATAATTCCACACCGAAGTGGTGATTTTTTTTTTTTTTTTGTAATTTGACCAGGCATGTCAATGGCCATATTCATCCCATGGACAACAGGTGTCTTCCCGGGTGCCTGACTTAAACAAACCACCTCACCATCAGAATCCTCCTTGTCAATTTCCTCCTCAGCGCCAGCAACACCCATATCCTCTACCTGGTGTACTTCAACAGTGACATCTTCAATTTGACTATCAGGAACTGGACTGTGGGTGCTCCTTCCAGCACTTGCAGGGGGCATGCAAATGGTGGTAGGTGCCACCTCTTCCCGTCCAGTGTTGGGAAGGTCAGGCATCGCAACCGACACAATTGGACTCTCCTTGGGGATTTGTGATTTAGAAGAACGCACAGTTCTTTGCTGTGCTTTTGCCAGCTTAAGTATTTTAATTTTTCTAGCGGGAGGATGAGTGCTTCCATCCTCATGTGAAGCTGAACCACTAGCCATGAACATAGGCCAGGGCCTCAGCCGTTCCTTGCCACTCCGTGTCGTAAATGGCATATTGGCAAGTTTACGCTTTTTCTCAGACACTTTTTTAAATTAGATTTTTGGGTCATTTTACTGAACTTTAGTTTTTTGGATTTTACATGCTCTCTTCTATGACATCGGGCATCGGCCTTGGCAGACGACGTTGATGGCATTTCATCGTCTCGGCCATGACTAGTGGCATCAGCTTCAGCACGAGGTGGCAGTGGATCTTGATCTTTCCCTATTTTACCCTCCACATTTTTGTTCTCCATTTTTTAATGTGTGGAATTATGTGCCAGTAATATATCAATAGCAATGGCCTACTGTACTGTACTATATGTATACTGCTGCTCACCAAAATGCTGCACTGTACTACTATATACTGCTCACAATAAAATGCAGCACAGAGATGGTATACTTGACACAGAGCTGCAAGATACAGCAATGGCCTACTGTACTGTACTATATGTATACTGCTGGTCACCAAAATACTGCACTGTCCTACTATATACTGCTCACAATAATGCAGCACAGAGATGGTATACTTGACACATAGCTGCAAGATACAGCAATGGCCTACTGTACTGTACTATGTGTACTGCTGGTCACCAAAATGCAGCACACTGAGCACGGATATGGAGCGTTTTCAGGCAGAGAACGTAGATATTTGCAGCACACTGAGCACAGATATTTTCAGCACACTGAGCACAGATACGGAGCTTTTCAGGGAGAGAACGCAGCCACGTCCTCTCCGTTCAATCTCCAATGCACGAGTGAAAATGGCGGTGACGTGCGGCTCTTTATATAGAATACGAATCTCGCGAGAATCCGAAAGCGGGATGATGACGTTCGGCCGCGTTCGGGTTAACCGAGCAAGGCGGGAAGATCCGAGGCTGCCTCGGAACCGTGTAAAATAGGTGAAGTTTGGGGGGGTTCAGATCTCGGAGAACCGAACCCGCTCATCTCTAGTATTTACTCATACCACACGCTAATATGCAGGGCTTCGTGAGCCAATGTATGAAGCATGCAGGTATGCGCACGCACGGCAGAACAAGCACATGCACGGAGGCCAGTCTGTGTGGTGTTTGCACGTGATGCGTGTGGGTATTATATTTTCGACTTCGACAGGTGGATACTCTACGTTTTCCAGGCGTGGAGATACGAACGCAGGTGTGTCCAGGCGTTTGTCTGACGTCAACCCCCGGGACCTTTGTCGCTGGATCTGTCGCAGAGGGTAAGTCTGACCCTGGTCTTGTTTTGCAGGAAGCTTTTTTTTAGCATAGCAGGGCTGCACAAGCGATCGCAGCCCTGCTATGCTAAAATATACTCCCCCATAGGCGGCGTCAAGTTGATCGCACGAGCATCAAAAAGTTGCTACGTGTGATCAACTCGGAATGTGGGCCTCTATACGGTATGAGAGATCGCGCAGCCCGCCGCAGAGGGGGCTGTGCCTAAATGGCGGGTCTGGCTCCACCTATAGGCGTGTCTATTGCCACTCACTCTAACCCCCCCTTCCTGCGCAGCCTAACCATCCCTGCTGCGCAGCCTAGCTCTCCCTCCCACGCAGCCTAAACTTATCCTTTTGCACCCACAGCATAACGCTAACCTCCCCCCCCCCCCCCCCCCCCGCAGCCTTTTCTTGCCTCTTCCGCCCCTTCAGTGGGTCCTTTGGAGTCCAAGGAGCAGTGGCCTCACCTGTACTGACACCCACTGCCACCACGGCAGTTCCTAGGTGTTTTATTGAGTGCGAGCAGTGGCTGTTGCATGTGACGGGTAGGAATCCCTTTGATGCAGATGGAGCGGCGGGCAGGCCTTTTGTAACTCCATCTGGTTGCAAGAGGCCTCATCAGAGTGTGGGTCAGGATCATAAACCATAAAAAACATACAATAAATCAATATAATCATATAAAATGTCAGTATAGGGTGTTTCACTATGTGCTCTAGTAATATGTTCTAATTAGCAATGTTTTCTTTAGTAGTCCACATGCAGAACCAGTGTATCACCCAAACAAATGCTTATTTAAGTAGGCACCTGCTTTTAAGTCTCCAGACTGGTTGTAGTGTGTCTGAATCCTGGGTGGGTGTTAGAGATGAGCGGGTTCGGTTCCTCGGAAACCGAACCTGCCCGAACTTCATGTTTTTTTTACACGGGTCCGAGCGACTCGGATCTTCCCGCCTCGCCCGAACGTCATCATCCCGCTGTCGGATTCTCGCGAGGCTCGGATTCTATCGCGAGACTCGGATTCTATATAAGGAGCCGCGCGTCGCCGCCATTTTCACACGTGCATTGAGATTCATAGGGAGAGGACGTGGCTGGCGTCCTCTCCGTTTATAGAGAAGAGAGTGAGACAGTAGAGAGAGACACAGTAGTAATTTTGGGGAGCATTAGGAGGAGTACTAGTTACTTGCTGAAGTGATAGATAGTGTGACTGTATATTATCTGACTTGTGGGGGAGACACTGACAGTGGGGAGCAGTTAGAGTCTGAGAGCAGGACTCAGGAGTACATATAACGTACAGTGCACACTTTTGCTGCCAGAGTGCCACACTGCCATTGTGACCACACTGACCACCAGTATAATATATATTGTGATTGTCTGCTTAGGAGTACTACTTGCAAGTTGCTGATAGTGTGACCAGTGACCTGACCACCAGTTTAATAATCACCACCAGTTTAATATATATATATATATATATATATATAATTGTATATAATATATATATAATATTGTATACCACCTACCCGTGGTTTTTTTTTCTTTTCTTTCTTCTTTATACATACTACTATAGTAGCTTACTGTAGCAGTCTGCGGTGCTGCTGAGCTGACAGTGTCCAGCAGGTCCGTCATCAGTCATTACATAATAAATATATATACCTGTCCGGCTGCAGTACTAGTGATATTATATATATATATATATATATATATATATATATATTGATTTCATCTCATTATTATCCAGTCTATATTAGCAGCAGACACAGTACGGTAGTCCACGGCTGTAGCTACCTCTGTGTCGGCAGTCGCTGGTCCATCCATAATTGTATACCACCTACCCGTGGTTTTTTTTTCTTCTTTATACATACTACTATAGTAGCTTACTGTAGCAGTCTGCGGTGCTGCTGAGCTGACAGTGTCCAGCAGGTCCGTCATCAGTCATTACATAATAAATATATATACCTGTCCGGCTGCAGTACTAGTGATATTATATATATATATTGATTTCATCTCATTATCATCCAGTCTATATTAGCAGCAGACACAGTACGGTAGTCCACGGCTGTAGCTACCTCTGTGTCGGCAGTCGCTCGTCCATCCATAATTGTATACCACCTACCCGTGTTTTTTTTCTTTTCTTTATTCTTTATACATACTACTATAGTAGCTTACTGTAGCAGTCTGCGGTGCTGCTGAGCTGACAGTGTCCAGCAGGTCCGTCATCGGTCATTACATAATAAATATATATACCTGTCCGGCTGCAGTACTAGTGATATTATATATATATATATTGATTTCATCTCATTATCATCCAGTCTATATTAGCAGCAGACACAGTACGGTAGTCCACGGCTGTAGCTACCTCTGTGTCGGCACTCGGCAGTCCATCCATAAGTATACTAGTATCCATCCATCTCCATTGTTTACCTGAGGTGCCTTTTAGTAGTTGTGCCTATTAAAATATGGAGAACAAAAATGTTGAGGTTCCAAAATTAGGGAAAGATCAAGATCCACTTCCACCTCGTGCTGAAGCTGCTGCCACTAGTCATGGCCGAGACGATGAAATGCCAGCAACGTCGTCTGCCAAGGCCGATGCCCAATGTCATAGTACAGAGCATGTAAAATCCAAAACACCAAATATCAGTAAAAAAAGGACTCCAAAATCTAAAATAAAATTGTCGGAGGAGAAGCGTAAACTTGCCAATATGCCATTTACCACACGGAGTGGCAAGGAACGGCTGAGGCCCTGGCCTATGTTCATGGCTAGTGGTTCAGCTTCACATGAGGATGGAAGCACTCAGCCTCTCGCTAGAAAACTGAAAAGACTCAAGCTGGCAAAAGCACCGCAAAGAACTGTGCGTTCTTCGAAATCCCAAATCCACAAGGAGAGTCCAATTGTGTCGGTTGCGATGCCTAACCTTCCCAACACTGGACGTGAAGAGCATGCGCCTTCCACCATTTGCACGCCCCCTGCAAGTGCTGGAAGGAGCACCCGCAGTCCAGTTCCTGATAGTCAGATTGAAGATGTCAGTGTTGAAGTACACCAGGATGAGGAGGATATGGGTGTTGCTGGCGCTGGGGAGGAAATTGACAAGGAGGATTCTGATGGTGAGGTGGTTTGTTTAAGTCAGGCACCCGGGGAGACACCTGTTGTCCGTGGGAGGAATAGGGCCGTTGACATGCCTGGTCAAAATACCAAAAAAATCAGCTCTTCGGTGTGGAAGTATTTCACCAGAAATGCAGACATTTGTCAAGCCGTGTGTTGCCTTTGTCAAGCTGTAATAAGTAGGGGTAAGGACGTTAACCACCTCGGAACATCCTCCCTTATACGTCACCTGCAGCGCATTCATAATAAGTCAGTGACAAGTTCAAAAACTTTGGGCGACAGCGGAAGCAGTCCACTGACCAGTAAATCCCTTCCTCTTGTAACCAAGCTCACGCAAACCACCCCACCAACTCCCTCAGTGTCAATTTCCTCCTTCCCCAGGAATGCCAATAGTCCTGCAGGCCATGTCACTGGCAATTCTGACGAGTCCTCTCCTGCCTGGGATTCCTCCGATGCATCCTTGCGTGTAACGCCTACTGCTGCTGGCGCTGCTGTTGTTGCTGCTGGGAGTCGATGGTCATCCCAGAGGGGAAGTCGTAAGCCCACTTTTACTACTTCCACCAAGCAATTGACTGTCCAACAGTCCTTTGCGAGGAAGATGAAATATCACAGCAGTCATCCTGTTGCAAAGCGGATAACTGAGGCCTTGACAACTATGTTGGTGTTAGACGTGCGTCCGGTATCCTCCGTTAGTTCACAGGGAACTAGACAATTTGTTGAGGTAGTGTGCCCCCGTTACCAAATACCATCTAGGTTCCACTTCTCTAGGCAGGCGATACCGAGAATGTACACGGACGTCAGAAAAAGACTCACCAGTGTCCTAAAAAATGCAGTTGTACCGAATGTCCACTTAACCACGGACATGTGGACAAGTGGAGCAGGGCAGGGTCAGGACTATATGACTGTGACAGCCCACTGGGTAGATGTATGGACGCCCGCCGCAAGAACAGCAGCGGCGGCACCAGTAGCAGCATCTCGCAAACGCCAACTCTTTCCTAGGCAGGCTACGCTTTGTATCACCGGTTTCCAGAATACGCACACAGCTGAAAACCTCTTACGGCAACTGAGGAAGATCATCGCGGAATGGCTTACCCCAATTGGACTCTCCTGTGGATTTGTGGCATCGGACAACGCCAGCAATATTGTGTGTGCAATAAATATGGGCAAATTCCAGCACGTCCCATGTTTTGCACATACCTTGAATTTGGTGGTGCAGAATTTTTTAAAAAACGACAGGGGCGTGCAAGAGATGCTGTCGGTGGCCAGAAGAGTTGCGGGACACTTTCGGAGGACAGGCACCACGTACAGAAGACTGGAGCACCACCAAAAACGCCTGAACCTGCCCTGCCATCATCTGAAGCAAGAAGTGGTAACGAGGTGGAATTCAACCCTATATATGCTTCAGAGGTTGGAGGAGCAGCAAAAGGCCATTCAAGCCTATACAATTGAGCACGATATAGGAGGTGGAATGTACCTGTCTCAAGCGCAGTGGAGAATGATTTCAACGTTTGTGCAAGGTTCTGCAACCTTTCGAACTTGCCACACGTGAAGTCAGTTCAGACACTGCCAGCCTGAGTCAGGTCATTCCCCTCATCAGGCTTTTGCAGAAGAAGCTGGAGGCATTGAAGGAGGAGCTAAAAGTGAGCGATTCCGCTAGGCATGTGGGACTTGTGGATGGAGCCCTTAATTCGCTTAACAAGGATTCACGGGTGGTCAATCTGTTGAAATCAGAGCACTACATTTTGGCCACCGTGCTCGATCCTAGATTTAAAACCTACCTTGGATCTCTCTTTCCGGCAGACACAAGTCTGCTGGGGTTCAAAGACCTGCTGGTGACAAAATTGTCAAGTCAAGCGGAACGCGACCTGTCAACATCTCCTCCTTCACATTCTCCCGCAACTGGGGGTGCGAGGAAAAGGCTCAGAATTCCGAGCCCACCCGCTGGCGGTGATGCAGGGCAGTCTGGAGCGACTGCTGATGCTGACATCTGGTCCGGACTGAAGGACCTGACAACGATTACGGACATGTCGTCTACTGTCACTGCATATGATTCTCTCACCATTGAAAGAATGGTGGAGGATTATATGAGTGACCGCATCCAAGTAGGCACGTTAGACAGTCCGTACTTACTTATACTGGCAGGAAAAAGAGGCAATTTGGAGGCCCTTGCACAAACTGGCTTTATTCTACCTAAGTTGCCCTCCCACAACTGTGTACTCCGAAAGAGTGTTTAGTGCCGCCGCTCACCTTGTCAGCAATCGGCGTACGAGGTTACTTCCAGAAAATGTGGAGAAGATGATGTTCATTAAAATGAATTATAATCAATTCCTCCGTGGAGACATTGACCAGCAGCAATTGCCTCCAGAAAGTACACAGGGAGCTGAGATGGTGGATTCCAGTGGGGACGAATTGATAATCTGTGAGGAGCGGGATGTACACGGTGATATATCGGAGGATGATGATGAGGTGGACATCTTGCCTCTGTAGAGCCAGTTTGTGCAAGGAGAGATTAATTGCTTCTTTTTCGGTGGGGGTCCAAACCAACCCGTCATTTCAGTCACAGTCGTGTGGCAGACCCTGTCACTGAAATGATGGGTTGGTTAAAGTGTGCATGTCCTGTTTATACAACATAAGGGTGGGTGGGAGGGCCCAAGGACAATTCCATCTTGCACCTCTTTTTTCTTTAATTTTTCTTTGCGTCATGTGCTGTTTGGGGAGTGTTTTTTGGAAGGGCCATCCTGCGTGACACTGCAGTGCCACTCCTAGATGGGCCCGGTGTTTGTGTCGGCCACTAGGGTCGCTTATCTAACTCACACAGCTACCTCATTGCGCCTCTTTTTTTCTTTGCGTCATGTGCTGTTTGGGGAGTGTTTTTTGGAAGGGCCATCCTGCGTGACACTGCAGTGCCACTCCTAGATGGGCCCGGTGTTTGTGTCGGCCACTAGGGTCGCTTATCTTACTCACACAGCTACCTCGGTGCAAATTTTAGGACTAAAAATAATATTGTGAGGTATTCAGAATAGACTGAAAATGAGTGGAAATTATGTTTTTTGAGGTTAATAATACTTTGGGATCAAAATGACCCCCAAATTCTATAATTTAAGCTGTTTTTTAGGGTTTTTTGAAAAAAACACCCGAATCCGACAAAAAAAATTCGGTGAGGTTTTGCCAAAACGCGGTCGAACCCAAAACACGGCCGCGGAACCGAACCCAAAACCAAAACACAAAACCCGAAAAATTTCAAGTGCACATCTCTAGTGGGTGTCTGCAGTTTTGTGGGCTGTAGTGAAACACTCCTCCGTACTTCACTGGGAAGAACTATGGTCAGTGCAGGGTTAAACAGGGGACGGTGTCTGCAGGCAGCGCTGTCTGGAGCCGAGTGTCAGGCTTCTGTGCTCAGGCTGTTCCCGTGCGATGTCTCCTGCACTGCTTCTCCCCCACCCATGCGTAGAAACACAGTCACTCACCATGGAGGACCAGGCACTCTTTCTCCAGCTTCTCCGACGAGCTCCCAGCAGCCTCTCTCCCTGCGACAGGTCACTTCCCACCTCACTCCCCCTCCCAACTACCAGCGGCTCTCAAATATATCGGGAGTACCAGGGGAAGGATCCGTTGCTGTCGCTGCCAATGCCACCACAATGCACCACTAGTATGATCTGCTCAGTGCAGCTCCGCTCCGCCCCTAAAGCATCCGGATTTGCGCATGCGCGGTCCGGATTTCACGCGGGGCTGGGAGAATCCGGGACATTGGATAGGCTGTCTGGGGGAGCGTGAGACTGGCCGGCGGAACGTGTCGGCAAGTATGCCTTATACACGTTTTATACCAATTCTTCTATGACAAAAGTCAGAACCAATCATCCCTGGTACACTGTAAGCAACTTTGTATGTGGCTATTATGCGACTAATACCACTTTTCAGACCTATAACTTGTGTTTTTAACCTTATCCAAAACTTGGGGTTATACCCCTTTCACACTACACTTGAGACCAGGGAAAATCCTGGGTCAACCCCTTTCAGACAAAAGCCAGGTCTGCCCTGGTTTTCTACATTTTACATTCCTACGCACACGCACACACTCATACACACTCCTTTTTTTGCCCTCTCCACAATGGGCAGTGTCCCTGTAGCTAGGGTGCACCAGCTGCTTTTACACACTGCAGCAGGTTCCCTGTCCCCCTCCAGGCAGTCCCAGCTGGCCAATTAGACGTTTCTAGGTGCGACCAGGGAGTAAAATGCAGGGTTGCACCATTCAGACTTAACATGTGTTGTCTACTAGGGACCAGGGATGCAGGGCTGCCATCAGAACCTCGGTGGCCCTAGACTCACAAAATAGGCAGGATATATATATATATATATATATATATATATATATATATATATAATATACAAATAGAAAATTTGCCAGGTTTTAATTCTTAAGGCTTTGTGGTAGTGTAGGACCTGCATGAAGGTGGGGTACCTTGGCGAGCGGTATGCAGGCTTCCGTGCATTGGCCAATTCACTAACTAACCCCCATCATTTATTTATTGATGTTGTGAGGACAAGTGAGCTTGCTATGGTGAGTGCTGAATTTTCTATTTGTATGTATTTGGGTAGGTGGCCATGGGCTGCATGCACCCCACCCTATGAGTGGTGAGTGCAGACACTGCACCCCGCTTCTGGGGTGGCGAGTGCTGTGGTTTTCTATATTTGTGTGTGTGTGTGTGTGTGTGTGTGTGTATATATATATATATATATATATATATATCTCCATCCAGGGGGGGGCACTCGGGCCCGTGCCCCCCCTGTCATTTATGACTTCTTTTTTTTTTCAAAAGGAGAACAGCAGCAGCACTACTGCTATTTCCGTCAGTCAGATTTGATAAATAAGCAGGCAGGCACTAGGACCTGCCGTGGCTCTAACAACAAGTCCGTGTGATAACAAATGGGGAGGCCCACTGATCACACCGCAACCTACCTCACCCACTGCCAGCCGGACAGAGTCCAGCCCAGGCGTGGGGTTCAAATGCCAGCATCGAGGCTTCATTAGCCCTCAGTGCACCGCACATTTTCCCAGCGCTTCCTCCTCCACTTCCTTTACCACCATGCTAGGTGCAGTCAAACTCAGCCTCGGCTTTGAGAAGGCAGCCCAAGTGATTGTGACAGGGCTGTCCTGCAGATGTCTTATGCTGCTTCTGCTTCTGCTAATTAAACATGGGCAGTTCGTGTCCTGCAGTCTGAGTCTCAGTGCAGTGCCCAAAACAAGGTATGCTGTACCTGCCACCACCAACTAAAATCTTTAATAATGATATTGTGCTGGGGTGCCTTCCAAGCTCCCATAACTAATGGAACAGGTGACCAACATTTCAAGGCCCAATCAGCCTTTTCATCAGGGTGAAACATTGACAATAAACCAGCAGGGATGCGCTCCTACAGCCAATCATTACCTGATGGTGTATTCTGTGGGGCCACACCCCCTGTGATACCACACCCCTTATCTGGGAGCACGCGTGCCTTAGGTGCATGTAAATATAACTATTACCGTTCCCCTATCATGGTGCCCCCTCCCCCCTTTCATTTTCTTCTGGGTCCGTATATATATATATATATATATATATATATATATATATATAATGTGTTTATACATATACATACCCACACTTTCTCTCTACCGCTCACTCTCCCTCAACTTACCTATCACTGGCTGGCCGAAGCTGTAGCAGATATGATAGCAGCCTAATCCTGTGTAGCTCTGCCCCCTTTTCATGACGAGATCTGGCACTGTTACAGGAGGGGGTGAGTATGCTGCAAACTTCTATTGGAAAGTCCCTGCCAAAATGGCCGCTGCCTCAGAGGAGACAGTTATTATAGATACTAGAGGAGCATTCTCTAGTATCTTTAATAATGGTCTCCTCTGAGGCGGCAGACATTTTTGGAGGGACACTTACAATAGAACCTTACAGCGTCCTCTCCCCCTTCTGTGACAGAACTCGGTTATGAAAAGTGGGCGGAGCATGGCGGCAGGTGAACAGCGGCATGAGCTGCCCCGGCCCTCTCCTCTCTGTTATAGAGACAGGGCCCGGGACATCTGTGCCCGCAGCTCCCCCCTGATGGCGGGCCTGCAGGGACGTTCAGTGAGGTAAATGGCTCCAGAGCCAGATTTACACACAATATATGTGCCAAAGGGTACATGTGGGCAGTATGCAAAAGTGCAGAGGTATAAACTCCTGGAAATTTGCTGAGTTTTGCTCAGAGATGTGTGGAAAAGATAGGTTGGGGAGGCACTGCCTCACCTGCCATAGACTTTTTACTCCAGAGTTTTGACTATAAAAATGATTAGAATAATACAAAGAAGATATTTCTAACCTATTCTTTGTATTTTTCATAAACTTTTTACAGTCAAAACTCTGGCACAAATGTAAGTATGAAAGAAAAGGTTCTGTCTCACCTGTCCTCACCCCACTGCACGTCTCTGCTAGGGACGTAAGTCCCGGGAAAAAAACAAGTCAATAGAAGGGTTGTCTTTCAGATATACGCGAGACCCGGGTAGTTTAGCTGAGGCCCGGCAAACACCTGGATTCTAACGATGTTTGAAAGGGGTATAAGATGTAATATTTAGGAAAAAGAAAAAAGAATGCTTCACTACCCATGGCGAAGCATCTATGTCACACCAAACATCTTGCACCATATGTCAAAAAGAGGCTAGGTGTGTGAGGAACACCTGTATTATCTATACTGCTTTTATCAATGTTGGTTTAGTGTTGGAAAATGACTGGTTAGCTTGAGACCGACTTGCTCTTGCATTAACAGTTTAAAGTCTGGTTGTCCAAATAACTGAAAAATGTATACCATGTTCCCTTTTGATCTCAGTATGGTGAAAATAAAGTGTCTTCTTGCTGAAATGTGGGCATTTGTTTGTTTATAAGTGACTGAAATCCAATTTACACTATTGTGTCATTTTCTCATGCTACTACAGATCCAACTCATGCAGAAAGAAATGGAAAAATTAGAAGTGCATCTAACCCCTTCACCTCCCAGTACAGAGAGTCTAGATGACCTGGGAAGTGACACCGATCAACCTCATAGGTTCAGAGGGAAGCTCAAGTTTTCACTTTATTATAATAAAAAGACTATGACCTTGCTGCTCCATGTCCTTGAAGCCACTGACCTTCCAGAACACAGCAGAGACCCATTTGTCAAGATAAGATTTTTCGCCAAAGTCGATGATCCAAAATCTGAAGTAAAGTCTGTTCTTCATGAATGTGAAACCAGAGTGGTGAAAAACAGTAGACACCCAATATTTGATGAATCTCATTGTCACTAAAGGATCACCAGTTGTCAAATGTAAGCCTAAAACTTGAGGTATGGACTATAAAATCTACTTGCTTAATGTCAACATTTTAAACTATAAAGGCAAAAATATACTGTCAATACATTTTTCAGGATTTAACTTGTATGCCTATTGAGTAATTGGTGTGAAAGTAGGAGAGTTCAGGAACACTTATTTAGTGCAATAACTGACTTACATCCTGTACTACCATACAAAATTTTCCATCAATCAATTCTGTTTCATTTGATCGCACACACATACACACACACATTGTATAGTAACATGAAATGTCTATTCTGTAACATTTACAAGTGTTGGTCACCTTAGTCTGAGTTTGTTTTATTATTGAACCATAATATGGATATAATCAAGATGCAGCAAAATGGACGGCGTAATGGTTAGCATTATTGCCTCACAGCACTGAGGTCATGGGTTAAATTCCTACTTTTGCCCCAACTGTGTGGAGTTTGTATATTCTCCCTATGCTTGTGTGGATTTCCTCCAGGTACTCCGATTTACTCCCACAATCAGTGCCGTTTCTTGCGGCGGGCGAGCCATGCAACCGCACGGGGCGCCCGCCGCGGCACTTTTTGAGGACTTTGAAACCCTCCTCCCCTCTCCTCCCGAGTGCCCAGCTCGGGGGGCAAGGTCTCGTGGAATGACGCGTTTGCGTCATGACGTCACGACGCAATTGCGTCATTCCGCGAAACCCCACCCCCCGAGCTGGGCACTCGGGAGGAGGGAGAAGGGGGAGCCAAGCCGGCCGGCGGCGGCGCCGCACAGACGAGGGAGAGGCTGCTGAAGAGCGGGAAGAACCGCTTCAAATGTAAGTCAGCCCCTCTCCCTCCCTCCCTCCCTCCCTCTCCCTCCCTCTCTCTCCCTCCCTTCCTCCCCCCCCCCACCTGCCGTACTGTGTAAAATGGGGGCACGTGCCTGCCGCAATGTGTAAAATGGGGACACTTTCCTGCCGCAATGTGTAAAATGGGGGCACGTGCCTGCCGCAATGTGTCAAATGGGGACACTTTCTTGCCGCAATGTGTAAAATGGGGGCACGTGCCTGCCGCAATGTGTAAAATGGGGACACTTTCCTGCCGCAATGTGTAAAATGGGGGCACGTGCCTGCCGCAATGTGTAAAATGGGGACACTTTCCTGCCGCAATGTGTAAAATGGGGGCACGTGCCTGCCGCAATGTGTAAAATGGGGACACTTTCCTGCCGCAATGTGTGAAATGGGGGCACGTGCCTGCCGCAATGTGTAAAATGGGGGCACGTGCCTGCCGCAATGTGTAAAATGGGGGCACGTGCCTGCCGCAATGTGTAAAATGGGGACACTTTCCTGCCGCAATGTGTAAAATGGGGACACTTTCCTGCCGCAGTGTGTAAATTGGGGGCACGTGCCTGACGCAATGTATAAAATGGGGACACTTGCCTACCGTGCTGTGTAAAATGGGGTCGCGTGCCTGCTGTAACGTGTAAAACGAGGACTTTTTTCATTTAATTTTTTTATCCTGTGGTGGCCGTGATGACGAGATCAGATGAGGCCACGCCCATCTCAACAAAGCCACGCCAATTTTAACGAGGCCACGCCCCCTTGCCGGGAGATTTCACTCTTTATATCTATGGGGGGGCGCATTTTTTTTTTATGTGAATAGGGGGGTGGGGGGGGGGGGGGGCGCATTTTTAAATCTCGCACTGGGAGCCAAAATTGGCTAGAAACGGCCCTGCCCACAATTCAAAAATATACTGGTAGTTAATTGGCTCCAAGCAAAATAAAGTAGCTTGAATGTGTGTGATGTACATGTGGCAGGGAATATCCCTGTAGATTGTAAGCTCCACTGGTGCAGGGACTGAAGTCAGGGGCCAAATATTCTCTGTAAAGCGCTGCGGAAAATGTGTGCGCTATTTAAATAACTGGTAATAAGAAACCGATAATCCAGGTCAATCTAGAAAATATTTGCATCAAAGGTATAATTTAGGATTATATTTTTCTATAAACAATATGTGATGGAATACAAAAAAAAAAAATTAGAAGATTTAGCAGACATTCCGTCAATCTTTTTCTCCAGTTCAGATGTCCCTGACAATAAAACTACAAATTTATTTCTTAGGACATAATCAGTTATGGGATTTTGGTCAATTCAGGTGTCTCAAAACAAACTTTAGCACTGAGTATGTTTAAGGTAATAATACAGTCATAATGAGACCAAATTCTATTTACATACAGACTGGAGTCCCATGACTTTCTGTGACAAAGCACAGTACTTGTTACCTTATGTACACTAACATGTCATAGGCTGGGTACACATTACGACGACAGGGATTGCGGCTGACGGGAATACCAATGTAGGATAGATTGTACGATATACTGTAGCATGCGACCGCACAATATATAATTCAATAGCCGCATCCAGGAGCATACCGACCCACAGGAGCTTACAATAACAGGTACACACAAGATGTGGATGATATGTCGCTTTGGTCCACGAGATTGGATGACATATCGCCTTGTGTGCACTCATGCTAAGAATACAGAAGTGTCGACTTACGTTGTTGAAGGCAGCGCGGCACAACATGCGAATTTCCGTGCATATGCCCAACACAGTACGCCATGCTGCAGCACTGTACACACCATGCACTCCTATGGGATTGTGGGTGCGAATGTTGTGCACTCGCCCACCGGTGGGCCCCTTTTTCACGGCATACATGCTGCAGCGTGCTGCAGGGCAAGCAAAAATATAAAGAGACCCATCTGTATAACTAGGACAGTGTCTGGTAGCACCCACTATGACCGTTTGGTGGCTTTTAGCTCATAACAAGAATAGCAATCCTATAAGTCCTACTATCTGGTTATGCTCCTGTCAGTACAATATACCGTTTCAAGAATTAAAATCATTCACATCAATTAATAATTCAAACTGCTAGGATTGATGTCTATGAAAAAGTGAAATAACATGCATTGCCCAAAACATAAGAAATATTATTACCTTTCAAGTTAACATAGCCACTAATTTATACCAAGTTTTAAAACCATAAAAATGAATAAAACAAAAGTCAATATTTAAATATAAAATAGGCAGCATCGAAGTTAATTCAATCCAGACATTTAATGTAAACCTCTCCAAATAAATGTGACGGGTTCGGTATGATTTGCCAGCTGTCGGGATCCCAGCAATCAGGAGACCGACTCCGGAAACCCGACAGCCGGAATGTCGGCAGCGAGCAGCCTCGCGGGCTCACTGTGCTTGCCACGCATTGGGCCCAGTGGTGAGCTTTCCTCACCACACTATTATATTCCCCCTCTGGTGGTGGTCCGAGTAGGAAATAGGGGCTTCGGTCGGGATTTCGACTGCCGGCATTTCACCGGGTGTTGGGATTCAGACGTCGGTATCCTGGATTCTGAGTTCTGACAGGCAGTAATTTAACTGCATCCCAGTGTGACACCCCCTCATTTCTACATCCAAACATATAAAATAAGGATAAGTCAAAAAATTATCAAACAGGTGCTTATGATAAATTTTCCTAAATTAAAATTAACCTTTTTATGCTTTTCCAGACGCACAAACATTTTTATCGATTATGAATCGTTTTATAGGGATGTCTTCATATATGGTGCTTGATGCTTGTACACTTTCAGGGAACAAATTTATTTAAGTGTCAGCTTGCAAAACCCAACATTTCTCGGCATGTTTAAGCAAGACATTTAGAACCAGCAATACTATTCAAAACAACACACTTTGTAGTGATTATTTCCGTAAAAAATAAATACATACATAAATAAAAACATATAAATATATTAAATATCATTATTGGCACACCTTTTCTCTTACGTCCTAGAGGATGCTGGGAAATCCGTAAGGACCATGGGGTATAGACGGGCTCCGCAGGAGACATGGGCACTACAAAGAACTTAAGAATGGGTGTGCACTGGCTCCTCCCTCTATGCCCCTCCTCCAGACCTCAGTTAGATCCTGTGCCCAGAGGAGATTGGGTGCACTACAGGGGAGCTCTCCTGAGTTTCTCTGATAAAGAATTTTGTTAGGTTTTTTATTTTCAGGGAGCACTGCTGGCAACAGGCTTCCTGCATCGTGGGACTGAGGAGAGAGAAGCAGACCTACTTAAGAGATGGACTCTGCTTCTTAGGCTACTGGACACCATTAGCTCCAGAGGGAGTCGGAATGCAGGTCTCCCCTCGCTGTTTGTCCCGGAGCCGCGCCGTCATCCTCTTCACAGAGCCGGAAGATTGAAGCCGGGTGAGTATAAGAAGAAAAGAAGACTTCAAGGCGGCAGAAGACTTCAGATCTTCACTGAGGTAAGCGCGCAGTGGTTTCGCTGCGCGCCATTGCTCCCACACCACTACACACACTATCGGGCACAGATGGGTGCAGGGCGAAGGGGGGGCGCCCTGGTCAGCAATTAAACCTCTATATCTGGCATAGATACTGCGGAGGCAGTAATTCTTTAAATCCCCCGCCAGTTTGAGATATTTTGAGCGGGACCGAAGCCCGCCGCTGGAGGGGGCGGAGCTTGGTCCCTCAGCATTAACCAGCGCCATTTTCTCCACAGAGATTTGCAGAGAAGCTGGCTCCCCGGTCTCTCCCCTGCTGAACACGGTGACACAGGGCTGAAAAGAGGAGGGGGGGCACTTGTAAGGCGCAGTGAGTGTATTACACAGTAATTTCATATAAAAGCGCTATTATCTGGAACATTATTTTCCAGTGTCAGTTGGCGCTGGGTGTGTGCTGGCATACTCTCTCTCTGTCTCTCCAAAGGGCCTTATTGGGGAACTGTCTCCTTATAACTATTTCCCTGTGTGTGTGTGTGGGTGTCGGTACGAGTGTGTCGGCATGTCTGATGCGGAAGGCTCAGCTAAGGAGGAGGCAGAGCAGATGATTATGGTGTCGACGTCGGCAACGCCGACTCATGATTGGATGGACATGTGGAATGTTTTAAATGCAAATGTGACCTTATTACATAAGAGATTGGACAAAGCAGAGTCCAGGGAAAGAGCAGGGAGTCAATCCACAGCTTTGGCTGGGTCACCGGGCCCTTCTGGGTCTCAAAAACTTCCCCTATCCCAAATAGCAGACACTGATACCGACACGGACTCTGACTCCAGTGTCGACTACGATGAAGCGAGGTTGCACCCAAGGGTGGCAAAAAGTATTCATTATATGATTATTGCAATAAAAGAGGTTTTGCATATCACAGATGACCCCTCGGTCCCTGACACGAGGGTGCGCATGTATAGGGAAAAGAAACCTGAGGTACCCTTTCCCCCATCCCATGAGCTTAACGAGTTATTT
This sequence comes from Pseudophryne corroboree, assembly GCF_028390025.1. Taxonomy (NCBI): domain Eukaryota; kingdom Metazoa; phylum Chordata; class Amphibia; order Anura; family Myobatrachidae; genus Pseudophryne; species Pseudophryne corroboree. Next base: position 129,031,839 of record NC_086454.1, on the reverse strand, counting down.
GAAAAAGCTTGGGAAACTCCTGATAAAAAAGTGCAGATTCCCAAGAGGATTCTTATGGCATATCCTTTCCCTGCACAGGACAGGGTACGTTGGGAATCCTCACCCAGGGTGGACAAGGCTTTAACACGCCTGCCCAAGAAAGTGGCGCTACCGTCTCCGGACACGGCAGCCCTCAAGGATCCTGCTGATCGCAGACAGGAAACTACTTTAAAGTCTATTTATGCTCATACAGGTGATTTGCTCAGACCGGCAATAGCATCGGCATGGGTGTGTAGTGCAGTTGCAGCTTGGACAGATACCTTGTCAGCTGACCTTGATACCCTAGATAGGGATACCATTTTATTGACCTTAGGTCACATTAAAGACGCAGTCTTATATAAGAGGGACGCTCAAAGAGACGTTGGGCTGCTGAGTTCGAGAGCCAACGCCATGGCGATTTCTGCTAGGCGCGCCCTGTGGACCCGCAAATGGACGGGTGATGCCGACTCAAAGAAACATATGGAGGTTTTGCCATACAAAGGTGAAGTTTTATTTGGGGAAGGTCTCGCGGACCTGGTTGCAACAGCTACCGCTGGTAAATCTACCTTTTTGCCTTTTGTTCCCCCACAGCAAAAGAAAACTCCACAATATCAGATGCAGTCCTTTCGGTCGCGTAAGTCCAGAAGAGGTCGGGGCTCATCTTTCCTCGCCAGAGGTATGGGTAGAGGAAAGAGAGCGCCTGCACCGGCTAGTTCCCAGGAGCAGAAGTCCTCCCTGGCTTCTACTAAATCCACCTCATGACGCTGGGACTCCACTGAAGGAGTCCACACCGGTGGGGGCACGTCTTTGACTCTTCAGCCAGGTCTGGGTTCTGTCAGACGTGGATCCTTGGGCGATGGATATTGTATCCCAAGGCTACAAACTGGAATTCGAAGAGGTGCCCCCACGCTGATTTTTCAAGTCGGCCTTGCCAGCTTCTTCCCCAGAGAGGGAAGTAGTGTTAGCTGCAATTCAAAAGCTGTATCAACAGCAAGTGATTGTCAAGGTTCCCCTAGTTCAACAGGGAAAAGGGTACTATTCGACCCTGTTCGTGGTCCCGAAGCCGGATGGTTCGATCAGACCTATTTTAATTCTAAAATCCCTAAACCGGTACTTGAAAAAGTTCAAATTCAAGATGGAATCGCTCCGGGCTGTGATCTCCAGTCTGGAAGGGGGGGATTTTATGGTGTCACTCGACAAAGGATGCATACCTTCATGTCCCCATATATCCTCCTCATCAGGCGTACCTGAGATTCGCTGTACGGGACTGTCATTACCAATTCAGACGATGCCGTTTGGGCTTTCCACGGCCCCAAGGATTTTCACCAAGGTGATGGCGGAGATGATGGTGCTCCTGCGCAGGCAGGGAGTCACAATTATCCCATACTTGGACGATCTCCTGATAAAAGCAAGATCGAGAGATCAATTGCAGAAGAGCATGTCGCTCTCCCTGAGAGTGCTACAACAACACGGTTGGATTCTCAATCTGCCAAAGTCACAATTGATTCCAACGACTCGACTATCATTCCTAGGCATGATTCTGGACACGGAACAGAAGAGGGTTTTTCTCCCGGTGGAAAAAGCCCAGGACCTCCAGAACATGGTCAGAGATTTGCTAAAACTAAAAAGAGTGTCTGTTCATCAATGCACTCGAGTTCTGGGGAAAATGGTGTCAGCCTACGAGGCCATCCCCTTCGGCAGGTTTCATGCAAGGACTTTTCAGTGGGACCTCCTAGACAAGTGGTCAGGGTCCCATCTACTAATACATCAGAAAATAAGCCTGTCCCCCCGGGCCAGGGTGTCTCTCCTGTGGTGGCTGCAAAGTGCTCACCTTCTAGAGGGTCGCAGGTTCGGCATTCAAGTAGTGATGAGCGCCTGAAATTTTTCGGGTTTTGGTTTTGGGTTCGGTTCCGCGGCAGTGTTTTGGGTTCGACTGCGTTTTGGCAAAACCTCACCGAATTTTTTTTGTCGGATTCGGGTGTGTTTTGGATTCGGGTGTTTTTTTCAAAAAACCCTAAAAAACAGCTTAAATCATAGAATTTGGGGGTCATTTTGATCCCATATTATTATTAACCTCAAAAACCATAATTTCCACTCATTTTCAGTCTATTCTGAATACCTCACACCTCACAATATTATTTTTAGTCCTAAAATTTGCACCAAGGTCGCTGGATGACTAAGCTAAGCGACCCTAGTGGCCGACACAAACACCTGGCCCATCTAGGAGTGGCACTGCAGTGTCACGCAGGATGTCCCTTCCAAAAAACCCTCCCCAAACAGCACATGATGCAAAGAAAAAAAGAGGCGCAATGAGGTAGCTGTGTGAGTAAGATTAGCGACCCTAGTGGCCGACACAAACACCGGGCCCATTTAGGAGTGGCACTGCAGTGTCACGCAGGATGTCCCTTCCAAAAAACCCTCCCCAAACAGCACATGACGCAAAGAAAAAAAGAGGCGCAATGAGGTAGCTGTGTGAGTAAGATTAGCGACCCTAGTGGCCGACACAAACACCGGGCCCATCTAGGAGTGGCACTGCAGTGTCACGTAGGATGTCCCTTCCAAAAAACCCTCCCCAAACAGCACATGACGCAAAGAAAAAAAGAGGCGCAATGAGGTAGCTGTGTGAGTAAGATTAGCGACCGTAGTGGCCGACACAAACACCGGGCCCATTTAGGAGTGGCACTGCAGTGTCACGCAGGATGTCCCTTCCAAAAAACCCTCCCCAAACAGCACATGACGCAAAGAAAAAAAGAGGCGCAATGAGGTAGCTGTGTGAGTAAGATTAGCGACCCTAGTGGCCGACACAAACACCGGGCCCATCTAGGAGTGGCACTGCAGTGTCACGCAGGATGTCCCTTCCAAAAAACACTCCCCAAACAGCACATGACTCAAAGAAAAAAAGAGGCGCAATGAGGTAGCTGTGTGAGTAAGATTAGCGACCCTAGTGGCCGACACAAACACCGGGCCCATCTAGGAGTGGCACTGCAGTGTCACGCAGGATGTCCCTTCCAAAAAACCATCCCCAAACAGCACATGACGCAAAGAAAAAAAGAGGCGCAATGAGGTAGCTGTGTGAGTAAGATTAGCGACCGTAGTGGCCGACACAAACACCGGGCCCATTTAGGAGTGGCACTGCAGTGTCACGCAGGATGTCCCTTCCAAAAAACCCTCCCCAAACAGCACATGACGCAAAGAAAAAAAGAGGCGCAATGAGGTAGCTGTGTGAGTAAGATTAGCGACCCTAGTGGCCGACACAAACACCGGGCCCATCTAGGAGTGGCACTGCAGTGTCACGCAGGATGGCCCTTCCAAAAAACCCTCCCCAAACAGCACATGACGCAAAGAAAAAAAGAGGCGCAATGAGGTAGCTGACTGTGTGAGTAAGATAAGCGACCCTAGTGGCCGACACAAACACCGGGCCCATTTAGGAGTGGCACTGCAGTGTCACGCAGGATGTCCCTTCCAAAAAACCCTCCCCAAACAGCACATGACGCAAAGAAAAATCAAAGAAAAAAGAGGTGCAAGATGGAATTGTCCTTGGGCCCTCCCACCCACCCTTATGTTGTATAAACAAAACAGGACATGCACACTTTAACCAACCCATAATTTCAGTGACAGGGTCTGCCACACGACTGTGACTGATATGACGGGTTGGTTTGGACCCCCCCCAAAAAAGAAGCAATTAATCTCTCCTTGCACAAACTGGCTCTACAGAGGCAAGATGTCCACCTCATCATCATCCTCCGATATATCACCGTGTACATCCCCCTCCTCACAGATTATCAATTCGTCCCCACTGGAATCCACCACCTCAGCTCCCTGTGTACTTTGTGGAGGCAATTGCTGCTGGTCAATGTCTCCGCGGAGGAATTGATTATAATTCATTTTAATGAACATCATCTTCTCCACATTTTCTGGATGTAACCTCGTACGCCGATTGCTGACAAGGTGAGCGGCGGCACTAAACACTCTTTCGGAGTACACACTTGTGGGAGGGCAACTTAGGTAGAATAAAGCCAGTTTGTGCAAGGGCCTCCAAATTGCCTCTTTTTCCTGCCAGTATAAGTATGGACTGTGTGACGTGCCTACTTGGATGCGGTCACTCATATAATCCTCCACCATTCTTTCAATGGTGAGAGAATCATATGCAGTGACAGTAGACGACATGTCCGTAATCGTTGTCAGGTCCTTCAGTCCGGACCAGATGTCAGCATCAGCAGTCGCTCCAGACTGCCCTGCATCACCGCCAGCGGGTGGGCTCGGAATTCTGAGCCTTTTCCTCGCACCCCCAGTTGCGGGAGAATGTGAAGGAGGAGATGTTGACAGGTCGCGTTCCGCTTGACTTGACAATTTTGTCACCAGCAGGTCTTTCAACCCCAGCAGACTTGTGTCTGCCGGAAAGAGAGATCCAAGGTAGGCTTTAAATCTAGGATCAAGCATGGTGGCCAAAATGTAGTGCTCTGATTTCAACAGATTGACCACCCGTGAATCCTTGTTAAGCGAATTAAGGGCTCCATCCACAAGTCCCACATGCCTAGCGGAATCGCTCCGTGTTAGCTCCTCCTTCAATGTCTCCAGCTTCTTCTGCAAAAGCCTGATGAGGGGAATGACCTGACTCAGGCTGGCAGTGTCTGAACTGACTTCACGTGTGGCAAGTTCAAAGGGCATCAGAACCTTGCACAACGTTGAAATCATTCTCCACTGCGCTTGAGACAGGTGCATTCCACCTCCTATATCGTGCTCAATTGTATAGGCTTGAATGGCCTTTTGCTGCTCCTCCAACCTCTGAAGCATATAGAGGGTTGAATTCCACCTCGTTACCACTTCTTGCTTCAGATGATGGCAGGGCAGGTTCAGTAGTTTTTGGTGGTGCTCCAGTCTTCTGTACGTGGTGCCTGTACGCCGAAAGTGTCCCGCAATTCTTCTGGCCACCGACAGCATCTCTTGCACGCCCCTGTCGTTTTTTAAATAATTCTGCACCACCAAATTCAAGGTATGTGCAAAACATGGGACGTGCTGGAATTTGCCCATATTTAATGCACACACAATATTGCTGGCGTTGTCCGATGCCACAAATCCACAGGAGAGTCCAATTGGGGTAAGCCATTCCGCGATGATCTTCCTCAGTTGCCGTAAGAGGTTTTCAGCTGTGTGCGTATTCTGGAAAGCGGTGATACAAAGCGTAGCCTGCCTAGGAAAGAGTTGGCGTTTGCGAGATGCTGCTACTGGTGCCGCCGCTGCTGTTCTTGCGGCGGGAGTCCATACATCTACCCAGTGGGCTGTCACAGTCATATAGTCCTGACCCTGCCCTGCTCCACTTGTCCACATGTCCGTGGTTAAGTGGACATTGGGTACAGCTGCATTTTTTAGGACACTGGTGACTCTTTTTTTGAGGTCTGTGTACATTTTCGGTATCGCCTGCCTAGAGAAATGGAACCTAGATGGTATTTGGTACCGGGGACACAGTACCTCCAACAAGTCTCTAGTTGGCTCTGCAGTAATGATGGATACCGGAACCACGTTTCTCACCACCCAGGATGCCAAGGCCTCAGTTATCCGCTTTGCAGTAGGATGACTGCTGTGATATTTCATCTTCCTCGCAAAGGACTGTTGGACAGTCAATTGCTTGGTGGAAGTAGTAAAAGTGGTCTTACGACTTCCCCTCTGGGATGACCATCGACTCCCAGCAGCAACAACAGCAGCGCCAGCAGCAGTAGGCGTTACACGCAAGGATGCATCGGAGGAATCCCAGGCAGGAGAGGAATCATCAGAATTGCCAGTGACATGGCCTGCAGGACTATTGGCATTCCTGGGGAAGGAGGAAATTGACACTGAGGGAGTTGGTGGGGTGGTTTGCGTGAGCTTGGTTACAAGAGGAAGGGATTTACTGGTCAGTGGACTGCTTCCGCTGTCACCCAAAGTTTTTGAACTTGTCACTGACTTATTATGAATGCGCTGCAGGTGACGTATAAGGGAGGATGTTCCGAGGTGGTTAACGTCCTTACCCCTACTTATTACAGCTTGACAAAGGGAACACACGGCTTGACACCTGTTGTCCGCATTTCTGTTGAAATACCTCCACACCGAAGAGCTGATTTTTTTGGTATTTTCACCAGGCATGTCAACGGCCATATTCCTCCCACGGACAACAGGTGTCTCCCCGGGTGCCTGACTTAAACAAACCACCTCACCATCAGAATCCTCCTGGTCAATTTCCTCCCCAGCGCCAGCAACACCCATATCCTCCTCATCCTGGTGTACTTCAACACTGACATCTTCAATCTGACTATCAGGAACTGGACTGCGGGTGCTCCTTCCAGCACTTGCAGGGGGCGTGCAAATGGTGGAAGGCGCATGCTCTTCACGTCCAGTGTTGGGAAGGTCAGGCATCGCAACCGACACAATTGGACTCTCCTTGTGGATTTGGGATTTCGAAGAACGCACAGTTCTTTGCGGTGCTACTGCTTTTGCCAGCTTGAGTCTTTTCATTTTTCTAGCGAGAGGCTGAGTGCCTCCATCCTCATGTGAAGCTGAACCACTAGCCATGAACATAGGCCAGGGCCTCAGCCGTTCCTTGCCACTCCGTGTGGTAAATGGCATATTGGCAAGTTTACGCTTCTCCTCCGACAATTTTATTTTAGGTTTTGGAGTCCTTTTTTTACTGATATTTGGTGTTTTGGATTTGACATGCTCTGTACTATGACATTGGGCATCGGCCTTGGCAGACGACGTTGCTGGCATTTCATCGTCTCGGCCATGACTAGTGGCAGCAGCTTCAGCACGAGGTGGAAGTGGATCTTGATCTTTCCCTAATTTTGGAACCTCAACATTTTTGTTCTCCATATTTTAATAGGCACAACTAAAAGGCACCTCAGGTAAACAATGGAGATGGATGGATACTAGTATACAATTATGGATGGACTGCCGAGTGCCGACACAGAGGTAGCTACAGCCGTGAACTACCGTACTGTACTGTGTCTGCTGCTAATATAGACTGGTTGATAAAGAGATGTAGTAGTATGTATGTATAAAGAAGAAAGAAAAAAAAACCACGGGTAGGTGGTATACAATTATGGACGGACTGCCGAGTGCCGACACAGAGGTAGCTACAGCCGTGGACTACCGTACTGTACTGTGTCTGCTGCTAATATAGACTGGTTGATAAAGATATGTAGTAGTATGTATGTATAAAGAAGAAAGAAAAAAAAACCACGGGTAGGTGGTATACAATTATGGACGGACTGCCGAGTGCCGACACAGAGGTAGCTACAGCCGTGGACTACCGTACTGTACTGTGTCTGCTGCTAATATAGACTGGTTGATAAAGAGATGTAGTAGTATGTATGTATGTATAAAGAAGAAAGAAAAAAAAACCACGGGTAGGTGGTATACAATTATGGACGGACTGCCGAGTGCCGACACAGAGGTAGCTACAGCCGTGAACTACCGTACTGTACTGTGTCTGCTGCTAATATAGACTGGTTGATTAAAGAGATGTAGTAGTATGTATGTATAAAGAAGAAAGAAAAAAAAACCACGGGTAGGTGGTATACAATTATGGACGGACTGCCGAGTGCCGACACAGAGGTAGCTACAGCCGTGAACTACCGTACTGTACTGTGTCTGCTGCTAATATAGACTGGTTGATAAAGATATGTAGTAGTATGTATGTATAAAGAAGAAAGAAAAAAAAAACACGGGTAGGTGGTATACAATTATGGACGGACTGCCGAGTGCCGACACAGAGGTAGCTACAGCCGTGGACTACCGTACTGTACTGTGTCTGCTGCTAATATAGACTGGTTGATAAAGAGATGTAGTAGTATGTATAAAGAAGAAAGAAAAAAAAACCTCGGGTAGGTGGTATACAATTATGGACGGACTGCCGAGTGCCGACACAGAGGTAGCTACAGCCGTGAACTACCGTACTGTACTGTGTCTGCTGCTAATATAGACTGGTTGATAAAGAGATGTAGTAGTATGTATGTATAAAGAAGAAAGAAAAAAAAACCACGGGTAGGTGGTATACAATTATGGACGGACTGCCGAGTGCCGACACAGAGGTAGCTACAGCCGTGGACTACCGTACTGTACTGTGTCTGCTGCTAATATAGACTGGTTGATAAAGAGATGTAGTAGTATGTATGTATAAAGAAGAAAGAAAAAAAAACCACGGGTAGGTGGTATACAATTATGGACGGACTGCCGAGTGCCGACACAGAGGTAGCTACAGCCGTGAACTACCGTACTGTACTGTGTCTGCTGCTAATATAGACTGGTTGATAAAGAGATGTAGTAGTATGTATGTATAAAGAAGAAAGAAAAAAAAACCACGGGTAGGTGGTATACAATTATGGACGGACTGCCGAGTGCCGACACAGAGGTAGCTACAGCCGTGGACTACCGTACTGTACTGTGTCTGCTGCTAATATAGACTGGTTGATAAAGAGATGTAGTAGTATGTATGTATAAAGAAGAAAGAAAAAAAAACCACGGGTAGGTGGTATACAATTATGGATGGACTGCCGAGTGCCGACACAGAGGTAGCTACAGCCGTGAACTACCGTACTGTGTCTGCTGCGACTGGATGATAAATAATGATATAAAAAATATATATATATCACTACTGCAGCCGGACAGGTATATATTATATAATGACGGACCTGCTGGACACTGTCTGTCAGCAGAATGAGTTTTTTATAGAATAAAAAAAAAAACACCACACAAGTGAAGTCACACGACGAGTGTTTAACTTTTTCAGGCAATCACAATATAGTATACTACTAACTATACTGGTGGTCAGTGTGGTCAGGTCACTGGTCAGTCACACTGGCAGTGGCACTCCTGCAGCAAAAGTGTGCACTGTTTAAATTTTAATATAATATGTACTCCTGGCTCCTGCTATAACCTATAACTGGCACTGCAGTGCTCCCCAGTCTCCCCCACAATTATAAGCTGTGTGAGCTGAGCACAGTCAGATATATATACATAGATGATGCAGCACACTGGGCTGAGCAGTGCACACAGATATGGTATGTGACTGAGTCACTGTGTGTATCGTTTTTTTCAGGCAGAGAACGGATATATTAAATAAAACTGCACTGTCTGGTGGTCACTGTGATCAGTCACTAGTAAACTCTGCACTCTCTACACTTCTACAGTACTCCTAAGCTCCAGTAAATCAGGTCAATCTCTCTCTCTCTCTCTCTCTCTTCTAATCTAAATGGAGAGGACGCCAGCCACGTCCTCTCCCTATCAATCTCAATGCACGTGTGAAAATGGCGGCGACGCGCGGCTCCTTATATAGAATCCGAGTCTCGCGAGAATCCGACAGCGTCATGATGACGTTCGGGCGCGCTCGGGTTAACCGAGCAAGGCGGGAGGATCCGAGTCTGCTCGGACCCGTGAAAAAAACCATGAAGTTCGGGCGGGTTCGGATTCAGAGAAACCGAACCCGCTCATCTCTACATTCAAGACTGGGTTCTGGTGACCACGGACGCGAGCCTCCAAGGATGGGGAGCAGTCACACAAGGAAGAAGTTTTCAGGGCCTATGATCAAGCCAGGAGGCTTGTCTACACATCAACGTACTGGAATTGAGGGCCATGTACAACGGCCTACGACAAGCGGAGAATCTTCTTAGCGACCTACCGGTTCTGATCCAATCAGAAAACGTCACAGCCGTAGCTCATGTAAACCGCCAAGGCGGGACAAGGAGCAGAGTGGCAATGGCGGAAGCCACCATGATTCTTCGCTGGGCGGAAAATCACGTAAGCGCTCTGTCAGCGGTCTTCATTCCGGGAGTGGACAACTGGGAGGCAGACTTCCTCAGCAGACACGATCTCCATCCAGGAGAGTGGGGACTTCATCAAGACGTTTTTGCAGAGATAATAAGTCTTTGGGGAATTCCTCACACAGACATGATGGCGTCACGCCTCAACAAGACGCTTCGGAGGTATTGTGCCAGGTCAAGGGACCCTCAGGCAGTAGCGGTGGACGCCCTGGTGACACCTTGGGTGTTTCAGTCGGTCTATGTGTCCCCCCCTCTTCCTCTCATCTCAAAAATATTGAGAATCATAAGACAAGAAAGAGTGAGAACAATCCTCATTGTTCCAGATTGGCCTCGAAGGGCCTGGTATTCAGATCTTCAGGAGATGCTCACAGAAGATCCATGGCCTCTTCCTCTCAGGGAGGACCTGTTACAACAGGGGCCCTGCGTGTTCCAAGACTTACCGCGGTTACGTTTGACGGCATGGCGGTTGAACGCCGCATCCTAGCTGGGAAAGGTATTCCGGAGGAGGTCATCCCTACTCTGATAAAGGCTAGGAAGGAGGTGACGGCAAAACATTATCACTGTATCTGGAGGAAATATGTTTCTTGGTGTGAAGCCAAGAATGCTCCTATAGAAGATTTCCATCTGGGCCGTTTTCTCCACTTTCTACAGACAGGAGTGGATATGGGCCTAAAATTGGGCTCCATTAAGGTACAGATTTCGGCCCTATCTATTTTCTTTCAGAGGGAATTGGCTTCCCTCCCAGAAGTCCAGACCTTTGTAAAGGGAGTTCTGCACATCCAGCCTCCTTTTGTGCCCCCTGTGGCACCCTGGGACCTTAACGTGATGTTACGGTTCCTGAAGTCTCACTGGTTTGAACCTCTTCAAACGGTTGAATTGATATTTCTCACTTGGAAGGTGGTCATGTTGTTGGCCTTGGCATCTGCAAGGCGGGTGTCCGAATTGGCGGCCTTATCTCACAAGACCCCTATTTGACCTTCCACGTGGATAGAGCAGAGTTGAGGACTCGTCCTCAATTTTTGCCTAAGGTGGTTTCTTCATTTCATATGAACCAACCTATTGTGGTGCCTGTGGCTACGGGTGACTTGGAGGATTCAGGGCCTTAAAAATCTATGTAGCCAGGACGGCTCAAATTAGGAAAACAGAAGCACTGTTTGTCCAGTATGCAGCCAACAAAGTTGGTGCTTCTGCTGCGAAGCAGACTATTGCTCGCTGAATCTGTAACAAGATTCAGCAGGCTCATTCTACGGCGGGATTGCCGTTAACAAATTCAGTGAAGGCCCATTCCACTAGGAAGGTGGCCTCATCTTGGGCGGCTGCCCGAGGCGCCTCGGCTTTACAGCTTTGCCAAGCAGCTACCTGGTCAGGTTCAAATACTTTTGTAAAGTTCTATAAGTTTGATACCCTGGCTGATGAGGACCTTGCGTTTGCTCAGTCGGTGCTGCAGAGTCGTCCGCACTCTCCCGCCCGGTCTGGAGCTTTGGTATAAACCCCATGGTCCTTACGGAGTCCCCAGCATCATCTAGGACGTAAGAGAAAATAAGATTTTAAACCTACCGGTAAATCTTTTTCTCCTAGTCCGTAGAGGATGCCCTAGTGCGGACAAAATCTGCAAGGCTTGGATTGTTGCTTACATAAGGGTTATGTTACAGTTGAGATCAGTCTTTCGCTGATACTGTTTTTTGTTCATACTGTTAACTGGTTTGCGTATAGTCCAGGTAATACAGTGTGGATGGTGTGGGCTGGTATGAATCTTGCCCTTAGATTACCAAAATCCTTTCCTCATATTGGGGGTCATTCCGAGTTGTTCGCTCTGTATTTTTTTCTCGCAACGGAGCGATTAGTCGCTAATGCGCATGTGCAATGTCCGCAGTGCGACTGCGCCAAGTAAATTTGCTATGCAGTTAGGAATTTTACTCACGGTATTACGAGGTTTTTTCTTCGTTCTGGTGATCGGAGTGTGATTGACAGGAAGTGGGTGTTTCTGGGCGGAAACAGGCCGTTTTATGGGAGTGTGTGAAAAAACGCTACCGTTTCTGGGAAAAATGCGGGAGTGGCTGGAGAAACGGAGGAGTGTCTGGGCGAACGCTGGGTGTGTTTGTGACGTCAAACCAGGAACGACAAGCACTGAACTGATCGCAGATGCCGAGTAAGTCTGGAGCTACTCAGAAACTGCTAAGAAGTGTCTATTCGCAATTCTGCTAATCTTTCGTTCGCAATTTTGATATGCTAAGATTCACTCCCAGTAGGCGGCGGCTCAGCGTATGCAAAGCTGCTAAAAGCAGCTTGCGTACGAACAACTCGGAATGACCCCCATTGTTCATCTCCTCTGGGCACAGTTTTTCTAATTGAGGTCTGGAGGAGGAGCGTAGAGGGAGGAGCCAGTGCACACCCATTCTAAAGTTCTTTATAGTGCCCATGTCTCCTGCGGAGCCCGTCTATAGCCCATGGTCCTTACGGAGTCCCAAGCATCCTCTACTGACTAGGAGAAAAAGATTTACCGGTAGGTTTAAAATCTTATTTTTACCTTGTTTATTCTAATTACAGAAAAAGGCATTTTTTTTTTCAGGTGGAATTAAAAATTATTTTAATTGTAACACAGAAGAAACTTTTTAGAAATGTAAATTAATTTGTAAAAAAAAAAAAATCTCTAATGAAAAGTAATCCAATGACATCTTCTATTTTGTTTTGTAACACAGGTGAAAGATTTTGACAAGTATTCAAGGCACACTCTCATTGGAGAATACAGGATTGCACTAAAAGATCTTAAAGTTTCTGAAACTATGGAATTTTGTGAAGATTTGCAAGAAAAAACAAAGGTAGATGTTATCTTAATGGGGTAAATTCAGACGCTGCTGCAACTGCATTAGCATCTTTGCCATAGTCAGTGTCAGACTTAGGCAGGAAGGGCTCACTGGGGGAATGCAGTGATAGGGGGCCATGTTTAGGTGTGTGGACGGTCTTCAGAGGGGGTGTGGCCACATGCACAGGGCCGGATTAAGGTACACATGGGCCTGGAGTGGAAAATATTCAATGACCTATTATAAGAAACAGGGGAGGTGTGATCAGTGCTGTGTGGGTGTGACCAGAGCCATATGGGTGTGTACACCCCTACACTATCAAATGTAGTCTTACTAGTTATGAATCATGGCAGACCTGTGGCCAGCTTGTGGCTATCGATCATCTTGCTACCATGATGATGGGCCTATTCTTATGTGGAGGCCTGGAGCTGTAGCTCCGTCTGCTCAATTGTTAATCTGGCCCTGCACCTGCTACAGAGTGCTAACCATTAGAGAGTGCATTGTCTGGGCACATTGATAAATATATATAGTATATAGTAAATACTGATAGTCCATGCATCATGATGTACCAGATTAATAACAGCAATGAACTGTACATAATACACCATAGACCTGTGGAGTATAAAGTAACATATGTATAATGTATAATTCAACTGAACAGTTTGGAACCTGATCTCTAGAGGAGGAGGAGGTAGGCCCCATGCATTGGGACCACCGGAGGTTTCCCCTGTGCCCCAGTCCAACCCTGGTGACATTATGCTAATTGTAGTAGCAGCCTTTCCTCTGGTTTACAGCTGTGCATCTGAATGTGCAAGGGCTGGGATGTCAGCTTTTTACATCTACAATTACTACCATTGGAAGCACCAGCTAAATGGGTGCAGAATCAGAGAATGGCCTCCAGTGTATGGGATTAAACATCCAAGGCCATTCTTGTGACACACCCATATGATTGAAACTCTTCATGCATCTGAATAGCCACCTCGCAGTCCAGGAATGCCTAAAACATTCTGGTGTCTGAGCGGCTCAATCAATCCTGCAAATTTCATGCGCCATGCTTCTGTTCAGAGGTTTTGATGTATGTGTAGTCGCGAAAAGATAAATTAAATGGAAACGTAATTCAGGAAAGGGGAGAAATGGCTGCAATACATATAACGCATCTATCGCCTTCCTTTGTGGATACCTTCAGACAGGAACCCTATTGCACATGTAACAGAGTTTGGTATTTTTTTTCTAAACTCTAAAAGTGCAATATTCACATAACTTTTTGCAATTGATTCTTTAATGGTATAACAAAGGTATAAGCAGGCTAAGACTTTTAAAATATGAATCCATAAAACTATAATCTAAATAGAAATATAAGCGTATTCCCAGAACAAAAATGATTAAAAAAAAAGTGTTTATTTTTTGGATAAAATAGTTTGTGAATTTAGTCTATCAAGGACAGTAAAGTATATACAGTATTTATCATATACAGTACACAGTTACATTATTAGTGTCACACAAGATGTTAATGAATGTCATAACACTAGGAGGGTTGAGATTAATGTCAGGACCCCTTGTGGTAGCTTGGCATACTGGTTTATTGGATAAATTGGATGGCCTAATAATGCTGTTACTCATCTGGACTATTAGAGGATGAGGAGGCAGGCTGCTACAGTACAAAGAATACAATGACTGGATTGCAGGTAGGAGGAGCAGTGTTAGCTGTGCAGGAGGGGTTATCTGAGGTGTAGGTACAGGAGCAGAATGCAGGTTTGCAGAATACACAGACAGAGTTGACAGGTAGAGTCTTTGCTGGATCTATGTGCAGGTTTACAGTATTGCCCATATGCAAGAACTTGAGGACAAGTGCTGCTTTTCACGATTTTCAGTGTAGGGTCACTGGTGTAGGTTTGCAGGATGTCCATTGTAGGAACACTGGTACAGGTTTGCAGGATGTGCAGTGTGGGAACACAGGTGCTGGTTTGCAGGATGTACAGTGTTAGGGATCTTAGTGCAGCTAGTCAGGATCTGATATGCAGAATGCAGAGCAGGAAATTGGAGTAGAGGTAGTAGCTTATGGAAGAGGTGTTGTAACGGTAATATACTACCAGCACTTCCTGGCTTAAATAAGGTGCATAGACTGGTGATTGGTCCATCTGATCACATGCCTGTGACCTGCTGCACACTGATTGGTTGGACATCAGAGTGATGTCATTCCGAGATGGCAGCGCTCATGGACTGAAGCCATAGGAAACATCGGGGGAGGGTGCCAGCCATTTGCAGTGTTGGGGCTGTGAGGTAGCACCTTAGGGAACCTGATGGACCAAAGAATACATAGCCAGACCCAGTAACAAGGCCCCAGGATCCAGCATGTAACAGGATAGTGTTAATATTCTTGATCAAGGGGTTAAGCCTATACTTGCATTTTACTTATGATTTCTTATCATGAAGATAGGAAAGAGAACATTGCACCATTGTTACAAATAGGTTTGTTACTAACTGTGCCCATGCATTATATAGCAGTGTCAGTTTTGTAAAATTAAGTTCCAGTGAAAACTTTAATCTACTTGATCTTATATAGTTTTCTATGTTCTACTTGATAAATGCACTTTTATTCTTATTCTATTTACTCTCGACCAAGTTGGCAAAGTATACAGACTTGTGTGAGCCAAGATTCTGTGAACTACTGTATGTTTTAGCTGTTGCATAATTGTTTGCCAGCAGCAAGTTTGCATTATAGATTACAATTTACATATTTCTGGACCTTTGCCAGTTTATATTCCTGCTGCTGTTTGTGCTGCGATTATAGAACAATTAAAATAAAAACATAATATTGCTAAAATACAAAACTGGGTTCTTCTTTATGAGGACAGGTGAACACTCTTCAGGAATAAGAACTTCAGTCTATTCAGTACACTGGATAAATTTAATAACAGGAATTTTTAAGGCCTCCTCTACAGTATGAGGGCTATTTCGTAACATCCATCATATTTTCCTCATAAAAATGAATGGTGGCATAATAAATTAATCCATAACCATAGTTGTAACAGGAAGAAAAATATTGCAGATACAGTTAACAAAAAAAAAAAAAACCTAACAGTATTTTGGCGTGCCCCGAATGAGAGATAGAAATAAGTGTTATAGTAAAATCTTACCTTTGTTGACTTTTTTCTTTCGTGGTCCATGGGATCCTCAGGGTCAAGTATGGGTGTAAATGGGGGAGACCAGGACTAGCACCGAACAGCAAAGCTTTCAGATCCTTCCAGGATGCAGAGGGGTCTGTATCCCCTCATAGCCCGCCCCCAACCTCAGGCACTTCAGTTAGGGAACAAGCTCAAAGCAGGAGCTGGAGAGGAGAGAAGGAAGCATACTCTCATTTGTAGGAGAAGGGAACTGGTGACCGAGAAGAGTAACCTATTGAATCTGGGTGTTTCAGGGTAGGCGCCCTGTGGATCCCATGGACCTTAAAGAAAGAGTTAACAAAGGTAAGATTTTACCAAAATGGTCTATGGTGTCCTTAATGATGGGATGTCCCAAAGCAGTTGTAATAGGGAGGAGGACATTGAAAGGAGGACATTGTGGAGGACATTGAGGCCTCCCAAGCTGAAAGGAGGACATTGTGGCCGAATGATGCATCCTTAGAGGCAAATGTATCAAAGGCATAGAACTGAAGAAACATGTGCGCAGAAGACCTTGAATAGTTCTAAGATCCGCCACGGTGGGCTGCCATGAAGAACCCACAGAGCGAGTAGAATGAGCAGAGACTACTAGGAACTGGAAAATCAGCCTGCATGTAAGCCTGTGAGATGGTCATGTGGAGCCAACGTGCCAATCTTTGTTTATTGGCTGGCCTCCCCTGAGAGAATGAATAAGGAATCCATCTTTTTAATGGTACGTGCCATGTATATTTTCAGAGCACAGACCATGTCCAGTGAAACTTCCTCTCCTTGGAGGGCTTGTACCACATTTATATGAAACTTGGAGACCACCACAGGTAGGTATCCCTGTTTTGTACAAAGGACCGCTGTGTCCTGATGTAAAATAAAAAAAGTAGCAACTACAGGAGAGTGGCCCCAGGTCAGTAACTCTATGGGCTGAAGCAAATGCCAAGAGGAAGAGTTTTTGCATTCAACCATTTGAAGTCAACTGTATCTAACAATTCAAAGGGAGGGTGTTGTAAGGCCCAAAGAACCAAGGCTAGATCCCAAGAAGCCACTGGAGGCACAAAGGGAGGTTGTATTCAAAGTACTCCCTGCATATATGCACGGACATCTGATAGTGGAGTCGGTATTCTCTGAAACCAAACTTACAGGGCAGAAACCAGCACCTTCAGAGTAGTCCGGCATAGGCACATGGTGAGGCCTGCCTGCAGAAAGGCTAGGAGTCTATTAACCTTAAAAATCAGATACGGTAATAAATTTAAATTTGTTTTCAGAGAACTGGCTGTCCAGTTTTATGCCATGTAAAAAATTATATCCTTTTGTGGCTCTTAAACAAATTGACAAGAATTATATCTATAAGCCTAGTGATTACACTGTTACCAATTCACCAAGGTGCACACATTTTGCTTTCTGTGTAACAAAATAGTATCAACTGCTTACAAATACTAAATGGCTACTAAGTCAGATGAAAAGTGACCATTCCTATATTTTTCCTTCTCTGTTTTGTGCTTTATCTCTACAGAATTGTGTACAGGGGCGCACACATGATGCAGTTCTGGTTGACTGATGATATTGACTAGAAACTGCCCAGAGGCTTGAACCTCCGATCTAGTCAGTATCAACTCTGACACAGGGCCGTCTTAACAGCAGTGTAGGCCCCTGGGCACAGCAATGCACTGGGCCCCCTACCCATCCTCCAGCATTACGGGTGGGGGTTGCTATCAGCGGCAGCTTTGATGTCCCATGGGCGGTAGAGGGTGTTAACATGTAGGACCTGGAGCAGTAATTTCTGCTAATTACTCCTTTACTGCCCAGATGGGGCTAAACTGTAGAAGGGGGCATTAGGCTGAATGAAGGGGCCCTGGTACATGACTTCCAGGGTGTTAGGGGGTGTTTAATACGTAGGGGAGGGGTGGAAAGTGGAGTGGGCTTAATATTTATCATTTTCTGGTGGGGGGGCAGATTGCTTGACTGCAGATATCTCAAGTTCCTGAAAATATATTTCTTAGCTTAGATTGGGGGAAAAATAGAGAGTCCAACCTTTCAGGAGGTACTGGGGACTTGGGGATCAGAGTTCAGGAGCCAGAGCAATCCACCAACGAAAATATAAGACTGCATATTAGGCGTGTGGAGCTGGAGCAGGGACCAGCTGCTTGAAGGCTGATATCTCTGGTTCTGGGCATAGTAGAAACAATTTGCCAGTGTCCACCAAAAGGGGAGAGTCACAGCTTTTGGATTATACCCTCAGACAATCTCTAAATCAGACAGAACCTGAGATATCTGACTGGAAAGAGCAATTAACAGGCTCGGATGGGGAGCTCTGCTTTCAAGTCAGATATCTCTGGTTCCCCAGGGCCGATTTTCAAAAATCTGGTACCCCTGGAAAGAGGGGACCCTCAGCTATCAGCCTAGGGCCCTTAAACTCCTGGGGCCCTTGGGCAAGAGCCCATTGAGCCCATACGAAAAGACGGCCCTGCTCTGACACACACTATATTTCCTTGCGATGCCAAGCCGCGCATCAGCATCGCATGTGCAATTTATACTAAACTTTCTTGCTATTTTGACTATATAGTCAAAATTATAAGCACAAATCTCATTGTGTGTACGCACCTTAACATTGCTTTCTCTGCACAGCAAGCTGATACAACTTGTCAATTTAGTATTATCTCCTTACATCCAGCAGAAAGAGTCTTTGGACTGTCAAGGGACGATATCATGCAATTTAGCATGTCAAATAAGTGAAATTAATTACCTATTGATTGGTCAAATTTAACACATACTGTATTATATTTCCTTATATTTCCACTGTGAGCACAATTACTTCATCCACACGTCTTCCTGTACTGTGGGTTTCTAAACCTTTAAAATATTTTTCCTATCTTATTTTACTAGAAAAACTTAATAAAAGTTACATTTTAAATATAGCTAGAGTGCCCCAAAAAAGATAGTCTCTCCTTTCCCTCTCCGACTACCAAAAATAAATTTGCAGGTGTATGGGAGTGATTCTTAGGCTTTCTTAGCACCAGAATCCGCTTTCCAAAAATGCAGCCAAAGAATGCGATGTCCTTCCTCAGAAGAAGACAAAGCTTGTTTAGAGGATAGGAGAGCAGTATCCAAAGCAGCCTCTCCAATGTAATATGCAGCATCTCTGATGTTGGCTAACAGTGTCACCTGTTTCACGGTAGGATCAGATTGAGAACTGTTTTCAAGTGCCTCAGCCCAGTTTTCAATCGCTTTACCTACCCAGGCTGTAGCCTTTGCAGGTCTGGCTTTGGCACCTGTAAGCGAATACAGATGGAACCATGCTCATCTGCTGCGACTCCATCGCAGACGCGCACTTCCGGTGTGACTAGGCGATTCAGCGCCTAGCCACACTATGGGAGTGCAGTGCACAGAGATGCTCCCATTGCAGTGAATGG